>NW_028277054.1:5596363-5907272 GCF_059951505.1 Python bivittatus
TTTCACATTTACTTTACTACATTTTTTCTTTGGATGTATTTCTTATTATGTATGTAAAATATTTTAATAGAAACTTTAAAAAAAGAGAGAACGCTATCAGGGTGGCGAAGGCCATTAAAATCTCAGCAAACAAACAGCAACCCTTAATACAAAGAGAAATTAAGTGCAGTGATCCTCAGATTGGAATGCCAGGCTATTATCCTACTAACTTACCTGCCACAGGATGATTAAAAGAACACCATTCCAATGAGATATTTTGATTTAGGGGTGCTGATTGGCTGGTTCCATTTCACACCCCTTTGGGAAATGTCTGTGGGAATGTTATGTGGGAAGGGAATGTCCCATCTCATTCCTGCAGGCTGGATAAACCAGAGAAATGCAAATTCTCATGAGATGAGGCTGAAATGATGGCTAACTCTAACGCTAACCCCTCTTGAACAGAGCCTCTGATGCCAGGTTTCTATTGCCAGAATGACTCTCTTCATGGGAGCTCTTCATTCTCTCCCTGCAGGATGGCAAGATAAGGAGCTGTGTCCTAATTCAGATCATGCATCTGCTTTCCAGAGGCCGCCTTCAGAGCTCTGGCTCACTACTTCATAATGGAGAGTGCTTCAAACCTGCCCGCTTTGCCTAAAACCAATCAGGGTAGCTCACTGTCTTAGTATGACATAGAAAATGAAGCCCTCTAGTTGTCTCCTCAGCTTGCATTCATCCCACTTCATTTTCTAAAGCTCTTTTGTGTGTGCAACCCACCTGTTAATTCTTTTAAATGTATTAATTCAATTTGTATAGCTGTCCATCTCACATTTGTGACTTTGTGGGCCTCTGATCCCACTCTTGTGGAGATTGTCCCATTTTTCCCAGGACCTCTGATTGCCTCCTCGGCTTACATTCATCCCACCTCGTTTTCTAAAGCTCTTTTGCCTGTGCAGCCCATCTGTTAATTGTTTTAAATGTATTCATTCGATTTGTATAGCCGTTCATCTCACATTTGTGGCTTCATGGGCTTCTAATCCCGCTCCTGTGGAGATCATCCCATTTTCCCCTTGGACCTGTCCTTATTTTAACTCTTTTCAGTTGATTCTCTTTCCTGAATTCTTCCCTCAGAGACTTGCCTCAGCTTTTGCTGCTTACTTCAATCCTTTTGCAGGTGATTTCCACTTCTCTGGGCCAGCCCAACTAATAGACAAAGTGTAGCAGTGGCCTTAGGCAACAGGTTTGGAGAAGCATCAAGTGTGACTCCCCATCCTCTCCTTCCCAGCCTCCCCTCTTGTCAAAAAACAGTGGTATAGGTACAGTGACTGTACGTCCTTTATTTATAAAGGACAGTCTTTTATTTCAGAAAAATTTATTTTTAATTTATTTATTTAATTTAATTATTTATTTAATTTAATTATTTATTTTCTTGGGTTGGCTCTTGAATGTTCCTTTGTAAAGCAAAGTTATAAACGTAAGCCATTATTTTTTTTAAACCCTTACAGTAAGAACCTCTTTCAGATTTGCCCCCTTTTCAGGTTTGTCCTTTATTTTTTTCCAAGAAAATATGGTCAGGGTAGGTTTGTGTCTGTCCTGCACTCACTAAGCACAGTTGACCAAGACACCCAACTTCCCTTCCCAAAAACAGCATCATTGCCACTTATATTTCTTCTTCTTCTATTTTTTTTTTTTAGGATTGAAAATGGCTGAAATGGTGTAAGATTTCCTTGATTTCATCTGAGATCTTGTGCAAGAATGCTACTCTCTTGGGCTGAAGTCACTAAAATGTCATGCAGTCTGGTGATCTCAAAAGGTTTGGGACAATTTAGGGGAGGGCCCTTGAGCCTGAGAAAGTTGTTGGCCCTCATCTGAGTAAGTTTCTTGCTTAAGAAGGCATTACTGCAGTGTTTTCTCAACCTTGGCAACTTGAAGATGTGTAGACTTCAACTTTCAGAATTCTCCAGCCAGCCCTGCTGGCTGGAGCATTCTGGGAGTTGAAGTCCATACATCTTCAAGTTGCCAAGGTTGAGAAGCACTGCATTACTGTATCTCTTTGGCTGTCAGATCTGCTGTCAGTTTTGTTCATGTCCTCTGCCTTGGTAGGAAAAGGACCTTTACTGGCCTTGATTGTGTAATGTTTGGTTTCCAGAACCCCTTCTTGAATAAATTCCAGTTTGTCAATGTGCCACCTTGATTGTCAAGGTTGATTTAACTTAGTTACTGAATTCACTTCTTTTTTGCATTCACAAAATGCTGGCAGACACATTCACAGGATAGGACTCCTGCAATGTAATATGGAAGTCGACTAACAGAAATTAATTTTACATTTTAAAAATTTAAATGTCCGATGATAATTCATAAAATTATTTCCACTTTTCCTCTCTAGTACTCCTCCGGCCATGTTGGCTTACCACTCCCAGTGGCTCCAGTAAACCTAGTTTAGTTTAATTGATTAAAATATACTATCATAGATCAAACACAACCATTTAAACATAGCCAAGAGTGAAAGGTGTTGGGCAGGGACATATATCAGGTCAAAAAGTCAAGTTGGTAGCCATAATCATGAAATCAAAGGCCTGTTCCCAAGCAATGCACCTTAAAAAGGGGTGGGGCGTCAATCACATGGTTGTAGCCTCCATCTTGACTCCCCCAGGCCCACTAGGAATGTCGTGATGCTAGGATTATAATTCAGCAACTTCTGGAGGGCAAGGCCCTCCCATTCCTGAGATGAAGCTCCATGAAGCACCAGCTTAAACGGCCTACTCAAAGAACATTCTTGAACTGACCAGGTGTTTAAAAACAGAGACTTTTCTTTCAGAAAGCTAAATTTTAACTGCTCAGTTCTTGCTGCTGCGGTTTCATCTTTATGTAGGAGTCTGTGAGGCTATTTTAAACTGCAAATGATGAGAAATTCATCAGGTGTAGCTGGATGGTTGAAGGAGTGGCCGAGCAGGGCAGGATGTGGCAATGTAGTTGGTTAAGTGCACATAATCACTCGGTGAGGAAATTTCAAAATATCTTTGCCCCTTGCTGGGGAATAGTGAGAAACTAAGCGGGTATCGAATGACAAGGGATTGGCACAGGATGCATTTTAAGGACTATCAAGCTTTTTTAAGAGCTTTAAGTTCTCTTTCTGCAGAAAGGAGAACTCAGTGGTCTGTTTTAAGCTCTGCTGCCAAGAGCTGAGGGAGTGATAACCTGCCAAGGACTTTGCAAAGGGCTGTTTGCAAAGCAAACAGAACTAACGTTGCTTCAGATTTTGCAACAAGGGTTCTGTCTGAGTCAACTCCCCTAGTTTCTCCACGCCAGGACACGTCCTAAAGAGGAAACTCTTGCACCGAGCGACCACTTTCACTGCTCTGTCTCTTCTCCTTGGCTCTCACCTCATCCTTTTAGTTCGCTTGGATTTCAGGACCAGCAGAAGGTACATCACTTTGTGAAGCCCAAATGTGTGTTTTACATGGCAAGTGCAGAGAAATGAAAGCTAAGGGACATACTATCTTGAAAACTGCAGTTTTTGTTTTTAAAGGACACATTCCCGGTTCCTTAAGATGGCAAAGGTAGGTTTGGCAATAGCAAAGCAGGTCTGCTGATGATGAAATTGCAAATGTCGTTATTCTTCTCTACAACCTCATCCTCAGACTAGGGTTTTATGTTGTCCGTTCTTTTTTTCTTCACATTGGGCAACCAGAAATCCTACGTACTCTTTCCCCAGTGACAATCCAGAAGCTCACATTCAGTGCATGGCCAATGGCTCATAAATGTTCCATTATCATGTCTGATTGGTTCTATGCTTGTCAATGGCACATCTACATCTCTTTATAAGGAGCCACACGTGGCCAGAACAAATTCCATCCATGCATAGCTGTTAAGGAACCTTTGCATCTGGTTGACTTGTTTGCAGGATCCAGGTCTCAGGCCTCAGAAGAAGTGGCGGTGGGGGGGGGGGTGAGATGTTGCCCATAATGGACCTCTCTCTCCCACCTCCCAAAAAAGCACCTTGCTCCTCAGGATAGATTGCCCTGTGCCTCTTTGACATGGAGAAAGAAGCAATTGCTTTCTCCATGTGGGCATATTATGAACAGACAAGGTCTCCTTCACAGCCAGATCATTGATATGCTGGCCATCCACTGATGTTCTCTGGGAAACAAATGGATCCAGAAGTTAACTTAAGCTTTCCCAAAGGTAAAAATCTCAAGATATTCTTAACTCCTTGTGACGGCTTCCATGTGGTTTTCTTGTCAACAGCGTGGAGAAGATTGGTTCTTACCTTCTTCAAAAATGCTTTTCATCTTTCTAATTCAGCCAACACCCATGGGATACGTAAGGGCCCCCTCATCCGAGCACTAACCAGGGCTGATCCTGCTCAGCTTTGAGGTATCAGCTGCCACCTGCTGTGATAAAAGGTTGTCGTCTCTCCTGGGGCTATTGAATTGAGCAGGATTGGTCCCCTCCCTACATTCCATTAGAGTGATTGTATGGTCTGGATTCATCTAATCAACACACAAGCTGGAGAGAGCAGGGGCTGAAATTGTAATTTTATTCCCCCTTTCCTGTTAAGAGTTTGAGGCAATTTATATGGGAAATATCCCTTGATTTAAACCCCAATACAACCCCATAAAGCGGGTAAGACAGCAGCTGGCCCAAAATCATCCACCGAGTTTCCATGGCCGAGGTTGAACTTGCTTCCCCAGGTCCTAGTCCAATCTCTTAATTGCTAACTCACACTAAGTAGCAAGTCACCCTCAAATTGACAGGCTGTATGGGAAAACTTGGCAACAGCTATTGGTAGAGTCACACAGGAATTCCTAAGCAGAGAATTATTTAGTAGGTGCCAAAATAAGTTGTCTTGGAGCAATGAGCAAGCTGTCCACCGCTATGAGCTCTACCGGGTGTTTTTCACCTTTGTTAGACTGTTTCTGCCCACCCAGCGAAAAGCCACCTCTAGAACCCGTATCACTTCTATTCTCTGCTTCTCTAGTCTTTTTGAAGACTGTAATCTTGCAGAAAGCATCAGGCCAGCAGACTAGGGTAGAGTGGTTTTGGAAACTAAATTTGGGGTGTGCCAGAAATTATATTATCACACGCAGACCCAAGATCAAGTGTCCCAAACACAGGGAGAAGTTAAACTTGAACTGCCTGTAATAGTTTTAGTAATTATTGGTAACCAGGTCATCTTCCATCAGGATGTCCTGATACGCGAAACAGTCAATCAACAGAAAAGAATATATGTAGATTGGGATTGAACTGTGGAGATCTTGGGTTCTCTGAGCTTGGTGGTTTTCTTGCAGACGATTTGTTACCCAGCGAGGTAACATCTTCAGTGTTCTGAAGATGTTACCTCGCCAGGTAACAAAACGTCTGCAAGAAAACCACCAAGCTCAGAGAATCCCAAGGACTCCTTGAAACAGTCAATTCTTGCTCCTTTTTTAAAATGTGGGGATAAGGGCAATAAAAACATTGCACAATGCATGATTCAGATGCAGCTCTTCCTTTCACATTACACTACATCCTGGGCCTCGTAATCCTTGCATTATTTCCGATACAGTGGCAAGAGTCAAGGTCTAATGCCAGATAGAAGCATGCCTTCTGAAGGAGTCAGAATTGTTGACCAGACCCAAATGGGGACACCTTATTTTTATGGCATGCTGAGTTTGGTCACAGCAGAATTAGTAAATCATGCTAATCCATGTGCTGTGTCATACAGGCTGGGATAAAAGTATTAGCAGTATTGGTGCCAGCAGAGAGAAGAATCCTAGACAAGCCTCACAAAAACAAGAGCTGCTCTAGAAATTCTATTTTACTTTCCACTGCTCACAGTCATCCTGGGCTGCATGAAAACAAGGGCAGAAAGGGGTGGATAAACCTCCCCATCTTTGTCCACAGTTGTACTGACCCTGACCTGGATATTATGGATATTTCATTTCTTAAAAATGGCACAAAGTCTCCCAGCCACTTCTGCAGCAATTTGAATGCCATCAAGATAGCTATTCTCCTACTGACCAGAGCACCTGTGATCTCGCACTGCTGGTGCATCGAGGAACGAGGTCCTCCCTTCTCCTGCCTTGGGTAACATCCAACTCTCGATTAACATTGCCTCTTATTGCAATAGGGTGTTTTACCGGAAATTTCGCAACTCCCCCATTTAAGTGCGATTAACTGGGTGTATTCATGAAACCAGTAATTATCTGAAGACAGAACAAACCACGGTGGCACGAAGACAGTGGGGTGACAGAAGTGCAATAATTTATTCACATGAACATCATTTTGAAGTCTCAATTCGGCAGTCAGGAGAGATGCCCAGCTCCGTTAATGGAGTGGAAAAAGAAGATGGGAGGGGGAAGAGAAAGAAGAAAGCTAAGTAAGGAAGCTCTGTGCATGCAGAGGGACAGACACACATACACACAGAGACATCCTGAATGAACAGGCAAGAGGTGGCAGTTGAAATGAAGCAGAACCAAACTATGGTTTCCCCCTTGAAAGACATGTTGCATTTCTTCTTGCTTCTTCTTAGTCTTCACCCCCCCATTCCTCATGCAGGGCTTAGGCAGAGGCTCTTAATCCACCTCTTCGATGGTGGGACCAGAAGAACCACCTCCAGCTCCTCCAGCTCCAGGGAAGCCCCCGGGCATGCCTCCGGGCATACCCCCGGGCATTCCTCCAGCTCCTTGGTATAGCTTGGTAATGATGGGGTTGCAAACATTCTGCAGCTCTTTCTGCTGATGCTCGTATTCATCTTTCTCTGCCATCTGAGAAAGGAAAAAGGGAAGGCCCGGGCTGAGAACATTCAGATTCAAGCAGGCAGAAAATAACTATCTTCTTCTAACTTCAAACGAGGGATCCAGCTGAAACCTTCAGGGCTCAGAAAGACTTGTGGCCAATCAACATAGTATGTGAAACATGCCGGATGCCAACTGCCTTTTAGGTTTTCTTAATATCAGGGAACAAAAACCCACTCCAGATGCATGCACAGGGAGGCTTAAATTAGGGGCACCCAAGCTATTTTGAGTCAAGGGCTGAATTTGGACTTCTGCCGATATCTCAGGTGCCAACAAGCAAGTGGGGTCTAGGACCAACACCAAGGCGCAATTTAACCACATTTAACATTAAATTTAATCCATGGTTTCCAAGTGGTGCAGCTCTGGTTTAGACGCCACACCCAGCTGGTGCTTAAAAAAAAGAAAAGAAAAGGTGTCATGGAAGCCGGTACCACATTTGGGAAGTCACCTGGAGCAGGTGTGAGAGAAAAAGGGTCGCCTTCAGATGCTCCTGTGAGATCCAAATCATTTGGTGGCCACAGCTGCCCCCTAGTGGGCCACAAACAAAACACCCAAGAGCTAAATCTAGATGAGTGTTTCTCAACCTGACCAACTTGAAGAGGTGTGGACATGGCTGGCTGGGGAATTCTGGAAGTTGAAGTCCACACCACTTCAAGTTGCTCAGATTAAGAAACACTCATCTAGATGCTATAGAGACAGTTTCTTTGTAAGTGATCTAAGATCAGCAGAGAAGCAGAGTACCTACAGCATCTGAAGACCTTGCTGAACTACAACTCAAAGCAAGTCAACTCTGGCTGGGGCTGTGGGCAGTTGCAGTTCACTAACATGAAAAAGACTACAGGTTCCCCACCAATAAGCCATAAAGGCCTTTTTGCTTCTGGAGACCTGCATCCTCCCCTCCAGCTGTGGGAAGAACCCTCATGGAAGAGGCTGAACAGGAAAGAACTGACTAACCAATGCCACCTGCCTTCCATGCCCCTTCACTCACCTGGTTCCTGTCCAGCCAGGAAATGACCTCATTGCATTTATCCAGGATCTTCTGCTTGTCCTCTGGAGACAGCTTGTCCTTCAGCTTCTCATCTTCTGCTGTGCTCTTCATGTTAAAGGCCAGAGACTCCAAGGAGTTCTTTGCGGCTATCTTCTCCCGCTGGATCTCATCCTCAGCCTTGTACTGTTCTGCCTCTTGGACCATCCGCTCAATCTCCTCTTTGCTAAGACGGCCTGAGGTAGAAAGGAAAGGAAGAGGAGTTAGTGGGAGACAGAAGCAAAGCCAGGCTTGCAGCCTACAGCCAAAGCTGGTACCTTCTCGTTGGGCTGGATTTCAATTTCTGGTTGGGCCAGTGGCCCAGCACCTCACCTTTATCATTGGTAATGGTGATTTTGTTCTCCTTGCCCGTGCTCTTGTCAACTGCAGACACGTTGAGGATACCATTGGCATCAATGTCAAAGGTCACTTCGATCTGGGGAACACCTCGAGGAGCAGGTGGGATGCCTGTCAACTCAAACTTGCCCAGCAAATTATTGTCTTTGGTCATGGCACGCTCACCCTCATACACCTGTAGGCACAAACCAGCAGGGGAGAAAGCTAAGCTCGAGACCCTATTAATCACCAACAATTGATGAAAAAAAATAACACTCTAGAATCTGGAGTTTGGTTTTAGGAACAGCAGCACTCTACCCTTCAACCTAGCATCCATTTTATGTTTTCCTAAATTGAGTAGACATAGATAGAGCTCTCTGGAAAAGACTCTAATGCTGGGAAAGGCGAAAGGTCAGAGGAGAAGAGGAAAGCTAGCAGCAAGCTGGCTAGACTCAGTTACAGAAGTGATGAGTGCACCATCTGAAGAGCTCGAGCACCAAGTTAGGGGCCTGCTGTGATGGAGAAAATCTAAGAGTCAGCAATGACTTGATGGCACGTAATCATCAAATGTGTAGAATTTTAACAAGTAGATGTCATCTGAAACAATAAAACCTTTTTCGGACTTGGTACCAGTAGCTAGGAGAGATCACACAAATGCTTTCTCCCCCCAACTCAAAAAGCTAATCACTTTGCACATATAAAACTGGTAGATCAAAGGCTGGATAATTTCTTTCTGAATTTTAGTTTTACAGGTGGATTTCCCTGCTCAACAGAACACTATTGTTCTTTACACGCTCAAGGCTAATGAGTTTTGAAAAAGACTAATCCATCTTCCCTTTTCCCTCTATGCCTTCTGTGGTCTTCCGCTTCTTGGCAATTGTCCCATTATGTTCTTCTGCATTACCAGGCCCATTCTGCCATGACCCAACACTGCATACCTGAATAAGCACTCCAGGCTGGTTGTCAGAGTAAGTGGTGAAGGTCTGGGTCTGCTTGGTGGGGATGGTAGTGTTTCGCTTGATGAGGGCGGTCATCACCCCACCTGCAGTCTCAATACCCAGGGAAAGAGGTGTGACATCCAAAAGCAGAAGGTCTTGCACATTTTCAGACTTGTCCCCACACAAGATGGCAGCCTGGACAGCTGGAAGAGCAAAACAGGAAAGTTGAGGAGCGGTCAAGATCTCCTAACCTTCCATCTATCTAAAATACCTAACTGGATCTTTCCAGGAAGCAACAAATACAGGTCCTGGACTTCCCCTCCTTTTACACTATACAACTGTTTGCCTATAATCAATAAAGCATGGCTTAACCAAACATTGCTTGGCACACCATGAATAAGGTCATCTCCAAGTATGGATGTTTCACTGAACTCTATTTTATTGCTGTTCTCCAGCCAAATGGAAGGACAAGCCCACACATCTGATGTAAACATGGGTTTACCACAACCCTTACAAGGGACGCTTTTTATTTTCTCTGTCAAGAGAGTGATGAGTCTTGCCACTTGCGGTCAGTCTTCTTGAAGAACATGCACAAGGTTCTCACTTGTCTGTTTCTCATTCCCCCACAACACCCCACCACCTTGCATGACTCCTACCTGCTCCATAAGCCACTGCTTCATCTGGATTGATGCTCTTGTTGAGCTCCCTGCCGTTGAAGAAGTCCTGCAAAAGCTTCTGGATCTTGGGAATGCGGGTTGAGCCACCCACCAGCACAATGTCGTGAACCTGGGACTTGTCCAGCTTGGCATCCCGCAAAGCCTTCTCAACTGGCTCCAGGGTGCCCCGGAAGAGGTCAGCATTCAGCTCCTCAAAGCGAGCCCGGGTGATGGAGGTGTAGAAGTCAATGCCCTCATAGAGGGAATCAATTTCAATGGAAGCCTGGGTGGAAGAGCTGAGAGTGCGCTTGGCCCGCTCGCAAGCTGTGCGCAGCCGCCGGACCGCCCGCTTATTGTCTGTGATGTCCTTCTTGTGCTTGCGCTTGAATTCTGACACAAAGTGGTTCACCATGCGGTTGTCAAAATCTTCTCCACCCAGGTGAGTATCTCCAGCTGTCGATTTCACTTCAAAGATGCCATCCTCAATCGTCAGAATGGACACATCAAAGGTGCCGCCACCCAGGTCAAAAATGAGGACATTTCGCTCGCCACCCACCTGAAAAAAAGAGAACCCGGTAATTTAAACTGGAAACTGATTTTACAGGGATGCCCATATCCTAGGACAAAGACTACCAATACAAGGTAGATATAGACTGAATGAGTGGCTCAAGTGCTAGAGAATCGTTCTCCGTGCTAGTATTCTCCAAGTACGTTGGCCTTCATCTTCAGGTGAAGCTGAACAGGATCTGAGAAGTGCCAATAAACTTATCTTGCCACTAAAAATCCAAACTTGAGTTGTTAAGATACTCCAAAGAACACTGGGAACAGTTTCAAAAAGGAGCTGAGAAGTCCTTCAGATCTTCTGAGATCTTCAGAAGCTCCCTTCTGGACCCCATGCAAAGGTAATCACACATATAAACATTAATTAAATCCATACCTTTTTATCCAGCCCGTAAGCAATGGCTGCTGCTGTGGGTTCATTGATGATGCGAAGAACATTGAGGCCTGCAATGGTGCCAGCATCTTTGGTAGCCTGCCGCTGAGAGTCATTGAAATAGGCTGGGACTGTGATAACTGCATTGGTAATTGTCTGTGACGGAGGGAAGGAGATATCAGATCAGTGAAAAGTGATACGGTGCCTCTTCATGTCATTTCAGGGAAGAAAATGAACAGAATTCCACTATTAATGTCTTCGTCTCACAAACAAATCCCATCTGCAATCATTAATCTTCCAACTGCAATCTCCTCCCTCTCAGCTAAAAAAAGAGATCCAAAATGTAGCAACTTTATCCTCTTACTACCTCTGCTTCTTCCCATCCCTTCCTGGGATAATTCAGAACATAACCGCATCAATGCCAGAAGTCAGGCGTTTTTTTGTTTTTGAACTTATGAACTCCGGGAAGAGCAGAGTATATGCAGTATTCCTATCTCCCTTATTTCATTTTCTCCTGCATGCAATATACACAAACAGCTTGAAGAGACGTCCTTCCCTTGCATCACTCACCTTGCCCAGGTAAGCCTCTGCAATTTCCTTCATCTTGGTGAGCACCATCGAGGAGATCTCTTCAGCATAGAAAGTCTTCGGCTCACTCTTATATTCCACCTGCACTTTGGGACGACCCCCATCGTTGATCACGTGGAAAGGCCAGTGTTTCATGTCGGAGTGCACTACAGGATCGTCGTAACGGCGGCCAATAAGGCGCTTGGCATCTGAGAACGGGGAGATTCAAAACACTGAAGAAGTCTTTCTCAGAAACAGCCTACCTCAAACTGGTACAGGGAGTCCCCAAGTGAAGAATTCCCAGGTTACGGACAGCCCATAGTTAAGAACAGAGCCAACTGTAGCAAAATTCGAGTTAAATACACAATAGTTCAAGTTCATTACACAATACTACTTATACAGCATTATACAATAATACCATTCTGGCTTACGTACAAATTCGACTTAAGGACAGACCTTGGGAACAGAACTCATTCTTAAACTGGGGACTACCCGTAGATTCTCTTGAATGTGTATGAGGCCTACATCAATCCTTTCAGACAAGGATGGGCAAATTCCAGATTTGCATTTTAATTTTTTCTTTTTTTTGGCTAAGCCTCTCAAGATTTATTAAAGGGTGAAAAAATGTAGAATCAAAAAGCTATCTCATCACCCCTTAAACGCTGCAAGAAGTTCTTGCTACTTCTACAGCCATTCCCCAACTAGGTGCCCTACAGATGTTTTGACTTCCCACCCCCCACAATTCCTTAAACCTCTGGCCACAATTCCTGGTGGGCAGAACAAGGACCAAATCCTCGCCCTTACCAAAGACAGTGTTGGTTGGGTTCATAGCCACTTGGTTCTTGGCAGCATCACCGATGAGACGCTCTGTATCCGTGAAAGCCACGTAGCTAGGAGTGGTGCGGTTGCCCTGGTCGTTGGCGATGATCTCCACCTTGCCATGCTGGAAAACACCTACACAGGAGTAGGTGGTCCCCAGATCAATTCCGACAGCTGGACCCTTGGACATCTTGCCTGCAAAAAGATGAGCATGGGATGTTAATACAGAGGATGTATTAACTAATCTCTCAGCCTCATCCTTCCCATCTGCAATATGGGAAGAATACTGGCCTGACGGCAGCTGGAAGAGTTGCTAAGCGTATCTTTGACATGCTCTGCAAAGCCCTTGTTTTGCAATTGGCTTCCTTGGAAGAAAGAAAGAAACTTAAGTACCACTCAAGGAAGTTTAGGGTTTGAATTGCATTTTCTAGAGAGAAAATAGTATTCACTTAGTGTCTCATTCTTCTTTGGCTTGAGTTTATAAAGACTTTTTATGGGAAGCCAATATTTTTCTTCTAGAAGCATGAATGGCTAGGGAAAAAGAAACATCTCCCCCTTTCCTTCAGGGCTTGCTCAGCACAATCTTTGCGGACTAGCAGAAATTTTCTAGACTCTCACAAAGATTTGGAGAGAACAGGAATTGTACATTTGCAAAGATTCGGTTCTGCGCAAGACAAAAAAAAAAATCCTTTTTGTAATTTAGGCAGAAGAAAAGTTCCAGATTCGAGGTTTATTTGTATGGGAAAGAACAGCTCCCATTTGTGTCTAGGGAAGTTTCATTCCAGTGCAAAGAACAGGTACAGGAACTCCAATCTAGATGCAGTGCAGGACAAGACTCCAAGAAAGGAATATGATCTGGACTGAATCCCCGAGTCTCTCATATTCCTCCAAAAAGCTACTCATGTAACCATCAATTCTCCCATTTTGTCCTTAAACTCTTATGAATCCATTTTAGGAGGGAAAATGTCCAAACTGTTTTGTTATGGTACAGCAGATTTATATTTTTGGGCTGGGGCCTCCTGCAGGAAGCATTGGGAACCGCATGTCAAGCTGCTAATATGATATGGGGGGGGGCAGGGCAGGAAGAATAAAGACCTCTTGGATATAGGGGAAGCTTTTCCTGTGCACTGCAATCCAATGTATTGAATCTAGAACGTCCTGAAGGTCCTTCAACTATTCTGCCAACAGTTATTTCCCCCCGCAAGGCAGGAATAAACATGAAGACCCTTCCTCATCAAAACTGAGAGTCCAGGATAACTCGAGATTTTTGAAACCACCCTCCCCGATGCAAAAGCTTTTGGGAATATAAATAATAAAAGCTATATTTAGGTCTTTGCAATGGAAAGATTGCCTGAGAAGCTCCTGACGCAGATCAGGAAAATATCCTTGAAGCCTTAAAGTCTATGGCGTGAATCACTTTGACTTGGCATTTTATAAAATCTCCGCAGGGCATTCCAAAGTACGTTTATTAGTCCTAGCCCTTAGGAGTAGAAAAGAAAAGAAAATCTCAACCTGCCCAAGCACCTAAGAATCAGACACTTGCAATCAATTACAAGCACGGCTCCTAAATTTGGGGGGGGGGTTCCCCCCGTTCTGTAGCAGATTTGGCATAGCAGAAATTGGAAGCAGTAAGGGAAAGAGCTCCAGAATGGGCTGAAAGCTAGCCAGAATCCTCAAAGGAGCAGCCAGAATTTAAGACTGTAATCCTACAAAAGCTGGAATTCAAGGAAAGCCGCTTAAGGCTTTCCTTTTAACTATGCAAGAGCCTAAAACAGCCAAAGCATTCTGCACATGCTCATTATCATTCTTGTAATTCAGTGTCTTCCGAATCTGCTGGGGAGGAGATCTAAGAGGGCACATTTAAAGAGGAAAAGAAGTGAATTAAATATACACCCGGCTGTCTAAATTATTCCTGTAAGCCAAAAAAAAAATTTTTTTTAACTTCTTCAGGAAAAAGCAAACGCAAATTTGTTAGGCTCTATGCGAGGCTAAAAAATTATGGGTCTTTTAAGGCCTAATGCAAGTTGGGAGTCTTTTAAAACCCAGCTTGGAAGCTAGAGCCTGGACTCTAAAAAGGGGACTTTTGGAAACTGGGTTCAAAAGATCTAACTCACGGCCTCCAAGCAGTTCCTCTTAACGGGAAGCAGCTTCTGAAAAATGCTGCTGGGTTACCAAAGATAAGATATGGGGGGGGAAAAAACCTTACCCAGGGACACAGCCCCACCTAGCTCTGCCGGGTCAGGGACAGGCATTTGGGTGGCTACACTTGAAAAAGACTTGCACTACTGCCTTGTGCTGCAGGCTCCCCCCACCCTTCCCGAACAGGAGAGATTTTTCTAGAACTCCTCCGCTGGGCGGGCTTGGAGACTGCAACTGCAGCAATTCGGATCCGTCGCAAGCCACGGAGCCCCCAAAACACAAGCCCCGGCCAGATTCTGCAGACCCTTCGGCAACGTGTCCTGAAGCACCTTTGCTCCCACCTCCCCGCTTCAAAAAAAAAAAAAACACCAGAAAACCAACCCCACAAGACTTTTTTGCATGTCTGGCACGTTTTTGCAAAAGGACGCTTCGACCTCATAGGGTTGGTAGCTCTTACATAAGCAGCCCATCAAGAACTTCAATCTTAGGGCTTAGAGAAATCAGCAACAGGGCTGAGTCCCCAGACCGGTTTTCCAGAGTTTTGCTCCGTCCTGGAACTTATTCTTGCTGTTGGACCTCGTGAACAGGGCCCCTGTTTCATCGGTCAGAGCAATAATGCTCACTCTGGACCTGCATGGCTAAGTTGGGGCAAACTTGTGTCCCAGAATCTGGGTGGATGGGTGGGAAAGCTAGTTTAAGGCTGTGAAGAACCAAATCCTAACTACTGAGCCATGAAAGTCAGTTGCCAACCTACATCAAAGGGTCATAGTGAAAATTTTATTTTTCTTAAAGTAGAGGTCCAGAAATACCATTGGTGCCCAGAAATTTTTGTGCAAGCACATCATCAGTGCTGTTCAAAACCAACAAGCTTGCTTCCAAAATAAAACCTCACAATTAGTTTCTAAAACTTTATTCTGGTAGGGAGGGGACAACAATCCAGCTATTAACTTCCCTCCTTTTGGGCATCAAAACCCCATTACTTTGCAATTTCTTTCTCAAAGCCTTCGTTAATCTCATCCTGTCAATTTCCAAATAAATCAGTCAAAAGAGCAGGCACAGGCTTCCTTTTCCATTGATTCGTCTATCCCAGTGGAAACTTTTTTCTGGCTGAAGTGCGTCATAAAAATAACCTTTAATATAGTAAGATGAAGACAGTTGCCTGTCATTAAAGGCCCCTGAGGCTCTGGACTCTAAAACATGCTCAGAAGTTACAAAAAAGAGGTGAGATTTTAATCTAAACCCACGGCAATGGGAGGGTAAGGAAAATATTACTAAAAAAACCCCCAATTAATTTACAAGACAAACTGTGGTATCTAGTCCCCATAATTATAATATCTGGTCAAAGAGGGCAAAAACAGAGGGGCCTCCAAAATTGTTCCAGGCAAGTGGTCCATGTTACTTAAAAGACCCAAGATTGTATTCTGAATGAATCCATATTAAAAATACAGAAGCTCCCGGGCACGGGATCAACTTTCCAACTCTCAATTTTACTTTGGAACAGACACTTTCTGCACTTGCTCTCCTGCATGTCTCCCGCTTTGGCACAGAGTTTCCTAAAAACATCTGGCAACCCTGCCCAGAAGATGATCTTGCTTCAATTCAGTTAACTTGGGACTTTATTATTACCCGGCCATTGCAAAAAAGAGAGAGAGAGACACACACACACACACACACACACACACACACACAGAGGCTGTGGTTCAGGCTGATTTAACGAACATGGGATAAAAGCCTTTTTTTGGGGGGGGGAGCCTCACTTATGACAAAGACCAGACTTTAGGACAGACGTTCTCGATGCTTCCTCTGCATTCTTCAGGGCAGCAAAGGGTTAAACGTTGCAAAGCAAAACACCAACCGCCGTGCAAGCAGAAAACAAGCACTTTGCAACGAGCCTTCTCTTTCCGAAGCCAGCAAGCAAGAGACTCCTTTTTTTCCGGCGGGCGGGCGGGGGATCTAGGGGAGACTCGCCTCCGCCCCTCCCCGACTCTTCAACGCTTCCTCCCCTCTCTTCTGGGGCAAACAGGGTGCAGCCGGATCCACCGTTCCGACGCGTCCAAAAGAAACCCGGGGAGTTTTGAGCGAACGCGTCGGGGACCCCGCACGCCCCCACGTTCAGAAAAAGGGAAGGCCGCGGGCCGGGTGCCACGACCCCTACTCAGCCCAGCCTAATCGATACAGGGACTCCGCTGCGCCTCCCGTTCAACACAACGGCCCTCCGATCCTCAGGACCAGAGGAAACACGGGCACCCTCCCCAGCCGCGCTCCTGCCTGCGTTCACACAACACGCCTATCCCGGCGACCGAGCCGATTCGCTTTCTAATCGTAACGCAGACCCCACCAAACCGGCCGGATCCCCGCTGGGCCCCCAACCACGCCAAGACAGAGCCGGGATCCCCGCCAGCTCAGCTTCGCGCGCCGCAGCTGCCGGGCCTCCCCGCCACCCGGGCCGGCGTGTCGTGCGAACCGAGGCTCTGGCCGCCGGAGCGGGCGGGCGCGCCACTCCCGGGAGACTTCCGCGGGCCGGCAGTTGCCCCGCGGCAGGGCGCGCGCCGCAGGAGCCCGGCGAGGCAGCCCCGCCTGCGCGGCCGGGGAAGCCGCGGGGGCTGCAGAATCGCGCCGGCGACTCTCGCACGGCGCGCCGGCTGCACCGCCTCGCCAGCGACTTTGCAGCTCCCTCCGCGAGCGCCGCGCACCCGGGTACCTTCGTTCGCCGCGGTCGCCTCTTCCCGGGAAGCCAAGCGCTCTGCAGCCGCCTTTCCTCCTGACCCGCCGCGCAAACGACCCGCTTCTTTGCGCGCGTCCCGTAACAGCCCCCCCGCGCCTGCCCGGCTTTATAGGCAAGGGCGCCGCTCCCACCCCGCCCCTCTGGCGCATCCCCCCCACCCTCCTCCTCCTCCTCCTCCTCCTCGCGGGCGCTGACACTTTACCGAAGCTTCTCGACTTGGCTGCTCCCTCGTCCAATCCGGATTCGCGCCGGGTTGCCAGTCGACGGGCGGGAGGGCGGGGTGCCGGCGAAGGCGCGCTCCCGCCGCCGCCGCCGCTCGCTGGTCCGGACGGGGTCGAGCCTCGTCTGGAACTTTCACGAAGGGCTGGGGAGCGCGCCCCCCCCCGTTTGCACGGGCGCGCGCGGGGAGACCCGCTCCTCGCCTCTCAACGCAGTCGAGCGCTCCTCGTCTCCAAATAAAGCTTCCCGCGGGAGGCGTTTCGCGCCCCCCGGAGCCCCTGAGCTCACTTTCTAATCTAATTCGGGCGCGGAGAAGGGCAAACCTCCGCCTGCGCCCCCGGGACCCCTTTACCCGGGCCCGCGGAGAGGACCCGATGCGGGCCCGCTGGGTCGGGGCTCCTCTTTGCCCAGGCTCGGCTGACCAGCCCTCTGGGCCAGCTCGCGATCGGGCGGATGGGGCGAGCCCAGAGCCTCCGAGAATGCCGTTCACGGTTCAGTGTGCCGTGCAAACGCAGCCTGAGGCTGATGAAGCAAACGGACACACTTTTATTTATTTAGTTCCGATAGCCGCCCATCTCGACCAAATAGGTAGAGGCAGCCAAGGGGAGGCTGCAGAAGCGGACCTTGGATGGATGGATGGATCTGGTCAATTTATATAGCCGCCGATCTCCCATATGTGACTCTGAGCGTGTACAAAGTTAAAAACACAAAGCAGTGCCCCAAGAACCATTACAATACAAAACCAAAAAATAACCCCAAGAATCATCCCCCAAAACATGAAAACAGTACAAAGCTATTAAAAAATTAAATACAGTGAAGGCTAAAGCTTAACCTGCTGAACATTGGTAAAAACACAGATCCCTCCCCAAATAATGAGTCCCTCGAAGCATCTGTTGCCCTTTATTTCTCCCCCACTGAAATTAATAAGATTTAAAAGTACGTGTGGTTGGCTGAAATGTAATCAATGCCTCTAGTCCTCTTTGAGGGAGAGAGAAGGGTGGCAACCCTGGTGGCTGTAACTTGAAATTTCAGCACCTTTCCACAAAAATGTAATTATTTCATTTGGTGTCCTAGGTCTGTCCATATTAGGCCGCAAGTGCTTGTGACTGCAAAAACCATTAAAAAAAAACGAACTCTGATCTCTGATTATTTTTTTTTTAGGAAAAAAAGACACCCCTCCATGCTAAAAACTATTCTTCTACAGTATTGACCTTTGTTCCACGAATGGAAATATCTAAGGGCTGTATCTGGTAGTATTAACATGGCTAAAAAAAGGGAGCTCTGAATTTGGCAGCTGTTCTGCTGAAAAGCCAGCCATCTGAGGCCCTGATTTGGCACGCCAGGCTGTCTTCTGCAAAAGGCTCTAAAATGGCTTCCCGCAACGTCTTGTTTGCAATAAGCAACACTTTGGAGGCAAATCCGCAGCCTGCCCGACGTGACTTTACACAAATTTTGCTTTAAAGCCCGCATTGCCCAGAGCATCCCAAAGACGCTGCTCAGTTTGGAAGATGCCCAGTGAAGACCAATGTCCTTGGTTAACCTCGCTTGCCCTTTTCAACTGGTGCAAGCTGATACCCGCTGGATGTCAAAAGGCTCTATCTTTTCAGCTGGGGAAAACTTCAGAATATACCTCTCTAGAGAGATTCCCTCTCTTGCTCTTTCAACAGTGGCAAAAGCTTTCTTGAATATCAGAGACATGCCACGGCTGGATTCAGAGGGTGGGGAGAAAGACAGAGCGAGTAAGAATACAGGTAGTCCTCGCTTAACGACCACAATCAGGACTGTCAACTCCGTTGCTAAGCAAGAGATCATGTGATCATGACAGACTTACGACCTCACTTCTGCCACAGTTGTTAAGCGAGATATCACACTATCAAGTTACTTTTTCAGTGCCATTGTAACTTCAAACAGTCGCTAAACAGGGCAGTCGTTAAGCGAGGACTATCTGTACCCACTTCTTAAAATTGACCTTTCTTTCTTGTTCTGCCTTTAAACAGCAGCCTGAAAGCAGTAGAGGTAATATGTACATAATTTTCTTCCCTGATGCTTTTCTTCTGCCTGCTTTTGTGGGTGTGCCAGGCTATAGTTCAGAGCATTTTTACTATCAAAAGTAAACACTTTGCTTCTGCTGACATCGAGGTTTGTAATACATATTGGTCTAATAACCACATATTCAAGTTCTCTTCTGTTTTCTGGAATTTAGTCAATGACCTGGTCCACATATTGCATTAAATCATGGTTTATATAACCAAGACTTGTTTGTATAAACCAGAGTTGGTTCAGAGAAGCCAGAAGACTTGGTTGGTTTGTAAATATTAAGCCATAAACTATGGCTTATGATCCACAGTAACCTGGTTTGCACAAGCAAAGCCAAAAACAAAGAATTGTTTAATGCATGGTGCAAACAAGCCATGGTTAAATAAACCATAGCTTCATCTGCGTGAACACTTAGTGGCTTACCTCTGAGTAGATGTATATAGTCTCAAAGTAATTTCCATGGTGTGGAAAATCATTTTATTCCATTTCTGATTACAGTACTGCAAATGATAGTTTTATTGTACAAAATATTTTTGTTCTGCTGTTATACAGTATTTTAGTGTATAGCAAATACAGTACAGCAGTGTTTCTCAACCTTGGCAACTTTACGCTGTATGGACTTCAACTCCCAGAATTCCTCAGCCAGCATGCTGCATGCTGGCTGAGGAATTCTGGGAGTTGAAGTCCATACAGCGTAAAGTTGCCAAGGTTGAGAAACACTGCTGTACAGTAAACATTTAGAATGCAAAATTTTAAAATGCACTAAAAATAAAAACACAATGCCATCTTCTGCATGGATACTTCCGAACAGTCCCCACAGAGTTTATGGAGGTTTACTCCCAAGAAAGTGAGGTTAAGACTATTTGAGTTTTCCTGGATTATTTTAAAGGAACGCTCCGTTTTATTCAGTAGGGCTTATATCCATACAAACCTCTGAACCTTAAATATGCCACCCTTATCCCTGAGGTCGCTGTTTGATTGCAATAGGGATTTCGCAATTCTTTAGCCTCGGAAGTGTTTTTTTTAATGACAAAAATCAATTGCCTATGAAAATATACGCCCGCCGTTGCAGCCGTGGGGCGCTGCCTTGAGAGTCCCAGCGCTTGCGGCTTTTAACGGTCCTTCCAAGTCGATTTTGATTCCTGGTGACTCTATGGGCAATAGCACTCTGGGCTAACTAAAAATGCCACCCTTTGCACGGTTACCTCGGAATAACTCTCACTGAGAGCTTCCTTGAGCGTCAACGTGCATTGCACGGCGCTATTAAAGAGCTAATGGAAAAATACGCGCGAAGACACTCTCCGCTCTCTCCTTTTCATTCAAAAAAAAAAATGCGCCCAACAGTCAGTCGCCACGAGCAGCTGCTAAACCCGCGGCTTTTTGATCTGTCGCTCCCCGCGGACCATCCAATAGGAGCGCGAGGCCGCAGCCCGCCTCCCAACGCACTTTCCGAGTGCGTAGGCTCCGCCCATGCAGTGTTAGAAGAGGCTGCTCGCGCCTCCCCTCCTTTCTTGTCTGAGCTGCTGTGGCGCAAGCCTGGTAACCATAGAGACAGAAGGGCAAGAAGGGGGCGGGCTCTTTGGGCGCCGGGCTGGACCAACCTTCTTCAAGCTGGCGCCCTCCGAGTACGCTGAGCTGCAACAGCTACAAGTTACATTAAATCAGAAGCCGATTGTGCCCTCGTCCTCGCAGCCTCCCGTTGCGGAGCCAGCCAAGTTGCGGGGAGGGAGGAGCAGGGGAGGGGTCCGACAGCACCTTTCACGTGCAAACTGAACAGCTGCATTCCCACAAGATGAACTTGGTTCGCAGGTTTCTGGCTTGGCGTGCGGCGCGCACCCAGGCAACTCGGTTAGCTTATGGTTCCAGAGATTGGGCAAACCCCGAGCATGAGGGAATGCAACAGTCGGGTTCAGCGTCATGTGTGCACGTAGCTAATAATAAGCCCGTGTCTGAAGGTGCAACGGGAACGCTGATGCTGCACGCAGCGAGGGAGAAAAAAAATGGCTTCAAAATCTTTACCCGAGACTTCCAAGAATTGTAAAAATGAGTTTCAGGAGGGGCCGTTTCCCCTTCTCCGTTTAATCTACTTCTCCTGGAAGGCATCCTATCCACCGGGGTGCAGGCCTTCTGGGTGGGGGGATAACACTAGGGAAAGCCACATCTCAAGGAGCCCTCAATCACAGATGTTCCCCGGGTGATGGGCTCGCATCCCCGTTTGTCAGCCCAGCTTGCCCCACAAGGCTTTTGTAGAGGAAAAAAGTTGGAAGCCGGCCTGTTGCCTTTTATCCCTGGAAGGGGGGAGGGGGGCTCTTCCAAATGCAATAAACGCATGCCCACGTACAGGCTGGGGATGACGCCAATAAGCAGATTTTTTGCAAGCAACCTTGGAAATCATCGGGGCGTTTGCAAAATGCTTCTCTCTCGGGACGCATCGCCTTTGCAAAGGGAAAATCGACCTAAAGCTTCTCTTTCGCCAGGCGACTCGAAGCGGTCTGCGGACCCCCAGGCCTACAAAACGGAGCCTCTCCGGATGTACCCCAATCGGACTCCGTTCACGGTTCCGTCCAACGCGGCTCTTTCGGCAGGCGGCGGCCCCACCTTTCCGGCTCGGCAGCTCCGCCTCCTCGCAAGCGCCACTTTCTGTTTCTTTTCTCCCCCGTCCGAGCGAAGGCTCGCCCCTTGGCAACTTCGTTCCCTGGGGAAATCCTGCAGGGATTCCCCCCCCCCCCAGCCAGGTTGGGGGGCCTTCGCTGGGCGGCAGGGGATCCCGCTGGGTCCAGAAGGAAAAGCGTGGCGCGTTCGGATTGCTGGGACCAAGCCGC
The DNA here is from genome assembly GCF_059951505.1 of Python bivittatus. NCBI lineage: Eukaryota > Metazoa > Chordata > Lepidosauria > Squamata > Pythonidae > Python > Python bivittatus. The sequence continues at coordinate 5,618,335 of NW_028277054.1, forward strand.
GAAGGATCGCGCGCATCACGACCGCTGCAAGACGAGCCGGTTGCGAGGACCCTTTGCGAGGCGGGCTGCAGGCTCGGAGCCTCCCTCCGGACGCGGCAAGGCGGGCAGGTGTCTTGGGGGTCCGCGTGCAACGAGCGCAACGGAGTCCTGGGGGACGAAGGAGCGGGCTGTAGCGGGCGGGAGGGGGAAAAGGGCAGCCAGCATCTGAGTTTCAGTGATTTTTGCATCGTCTTCGGCGGTGTTCGCTTCCTTCTGCTCTGGTTCTACAGCAGTGTTGCTCAACCTGGGCCACTTTAAGATGGGTGGACTTCAACTCCCAGAATTCCCCAGCCAGCAGGGCTGGCTGGGGAATTCTGGGAGTTGAAGTCCACCCATCTTAAAGTGGCCCAGGTTGAGCAACACTGTTCTACCTGGTTTGGGTGTACTTTGAATGGGACCAAAATACAGCCCATCACTTCCAGCTGTTATTTCTTATGGGGGCCCAGGGGTGTGCCCCGCGAAAGGGAATGTGGAAACTCAACATTCAGAACGGGAGGAAAACGCCTGCGCGTTTAGCCGCCGGTCGAAATGGAAGGAGAGAAACAGTTACTGGGGAAGAAACTTGCAGGCGCGGAAGGGAAAAAAAATGATTGGATTGAAAGAAGTGGATTTCGAAACAAGCTGCGGTAGCCGTGCGGAAATGGACGCGCGGGCTCGCCGTACGAAGAGGAGATTTTTGGAAGTGCAACCGTGCCTGTTGGACACACTGCTTGTTGTTCTCTTGGGTGCAGAATTGATGAAATGTTTCGGAGCCCCCTGTTCCTATTCTGCCTCTCTCTCCTAAGAAGAAAATACTACTAGGTCGGCGTGCTAGCGACGCTCGCTCTCAGATATGGTCAGTGGCTAGAAATAAGCTGGTTTCCTGGGCCGCTGATCCCTATCTGGTTCGTCCCCTTGTCGCCACTTAGGGCCAATTCAGCTTGCTGTGAATGTTTTCCTCCAAGGACACTTGTAGGTAATTCACATGTGTGGGGAGCATCTCATAGGTTTGGTAGTGAATGTGTATGGGGGCGGGGGTGGCTTTGACCACCACAGTATGCACAACGATCAGAGATCACTGATCTTTGCCAGGCCCCGGTTGGTGGCTGGGTCCCCGGGCTTTTGTGGCAAGCTATGGCTTTTCTGAGATTAGTTGACAAAACCTTGTTGGTCTGGAACATTGTTAGTTGCTCATGGGGCTGTCGTGGCTGTTGACGGAGAGCACCGTCTTATCTCAAGCGTTGGTCTTAAGATGGGTTCATCAGTTTCTCGAAGGGGCAGTTTGGCGGAACAGCAAGGGCTCAGGTCAACAGTTGGAAATGTGGGGTGCGGGTATCCGGGGTAGGAATCTAGTGTAGCCCGAAGGCTGGCGATGAGTATGAATCCTGTGATATTGTGATGGGACGTATCTACGAAGGAGGAGTTGCTGTGTGGATTGCAGCAGAGAGCAAGGCTACCAGGAAGGAGGGGGTGCGTTCCAGGAAGGACAAGGACAACACAGTCCGGGGCTGGGGTGTCGGAAGACTGCATTTGAAACCCCCCTCTCTTTAACTTTAAAAAGGGTGGGGCTTCAGTGGCAGAGTTGGGGCCGCCAGCTTGACTTTTTGACCCCCTCCCTGCAGACACCCCTGAACTCCAGGGCATGTGCAGTTATTTTGTTGGCCTTTGCTGAGGGAACTGGTAAAGATACCAGCTGATCTGTGATGGGTTGCAACAGAGAGCAAGGCTATCGGAGGGAGGGGGTGCATTAGTAGGAAGTGAAAGAGGTTCAGGGTAGCCACTCCCTAGAATCTCCCAGGGTATATCTACTAGTTGCTGTAGTACAGATTGAGTTTGGCAAGGTTCTTTCTTTCTTTCTTTCTTTCTTTCTTTCTTTCTTTCTTTCTTTCTTTCTTTCTTTCTTTCTTTCTTTCTTTCTTTCTTTCTCCTTCCTTCCCTCCCTCCCTCCCTCCCTATCTCTCTCTCCCCCTTCCTTCCTTCCCTCCCTCCCTCTCCCCCTCCCCTGTCCCCCTCCCTCCCTTCCTTCTTTCTTTCCCTCCCTCCCTATTTATTTATTTCTCTCTCTCTCTCCCCCCTTCCTTCCCTCCCTCCCTCCCTCCCTCCCTCCTTTCTTTCTTTCTTTCTTTCTTTCTTTCTTTCTTTCTTTCTTTCTTTCTTTCTTTCTTTCTTTCTTTCTTTCTTTCTTTCTTTCTTTCTTTCTTTCTTTCTTTCTTACACACTACCCATCTCATGAGGAAGTGACTCTGGGCGGTTTCCAATAAAAACAACAAATAAATATTAGTTAAAATAGAATATAAGTAGTATGAAAATACAATAAAACCAAGTATGTGCATAAATAATAATATCTTCCATGGTGTAAGCAATAAAAAAACTGAATTTGGATGAACTGTTTCCTTGCTGTTCTTGGATCGGGCCTGGCAGATATTAAGGTCTCAAATCTCCTCTTGAAGCGGAGTTGCATCGGTATTTGCATTCTTTAGGACTTGTATCCTGTCTGAGGGCAGATTTAAGGGGGGAGCAGATCTTTCCTGCCTGCCCCATCATCATTGGGGTTCTGTGTATTTGAATTCCACGGAGGAGCGAAGTAGGGATTTTCTTGGACCGTTGGCAAAGCCCAGTTGATCAGTGCTTTGCCTCTTTAATGCACCATCACTAAAATTTCTTTCAGATCATCCAGTCTGTCAATAATGTCAGCCTGTTCCCAGTCCGACAAGATATTGAAGGATTTCAAAGATTCTTCCAGGAAACCAGCAAGGGGCTAGCAAACTGCAAAATTGCAAGGTTTCTTTTGTTGAATTTTTCTCTTTCAAGGATGCTGGTAAGGCAGTGTTGTCCAAACTTGGCCACTTTAAGATGAGTGGACCAACTCCCAGAATTCCCCAGCCAGCATGGCTGGGGAATTCTGGGAGTTGAAGTCCACTCATCTTAAAGTGGCCAAGTTTGGACAACACTGTGGTAAGGCTTCCTTGTGATTGTTTAGGCCGGTGTTTCTCAACCTGAGCAACTTTAAGATGTGCGGACTTCAACTCCCAGAATCCCCCAGTCAGCTTGAGAAACACTGGTCTAGACTAAAGACGAGCTGTTGGGTAGGTACTGTAGGTTAAAGTGACAGCACTCTCCTGTCCAAATTGCTTGATATTTAAAAGTGTGCTAGCTTCTGCTGAGCAAAAAACATGGAGGGGAAAGATCGAAAAGTTGTGCAAGAAAGGTTTCATGCTGAACAGTGTGCTGGGGATCATAGAGACGGCTCAAAAGCCAGCAGTGCATGGCTAAAGTTGCCCTGGGGAGGGAGCTGTTGCATATTCTATAAATCTTACAAGTGGCTTTCACAACATCACAGCTGGCTCAAGGACAAAATAGTAATTTTTTTGGATCCCCATCATACTTCCTTCATTCTCCTATTTAGAATTTGTAAAATAATTTGATTTTTTGGTAGAGTTTATAATTAATTTGCTTCTCATCCTTAACTGGGCATTTGTCCCTGGATGGTTACTCTTCCCTACATAGCTTTTCAGCTCTTCTCTTTCGTTTTGTTCATTCCTCTCATCTCTCTTTCCCTTTCTAGAGTTAGGATTGAGTATTGACCTGTCTTATCTTCATGGTGATTGTAGCCTACAGGTAGTCCTTGATTAGCGACTGCCTTGTACAGCGACTGTTTGCAGTTATGACAGTGATGAAAAAGTAACTTTGCAACTAATCCTTGCATCTACAACCTTGGCAGGTCTGTATAAAGAAAAGCTGAAGGAAGAGTGTAAGCACAGTTGTGGTTTCACTTAGCGACCACTTTGCTTAACAATCGAGTTGCTGGTCCCAATTGTGGTAGCTAAACAAGGACTACCTATATAATTAAAGCAGGGAGCTTGGGATCTGAATTTTTCTCCAAGGCCTCAGTTGGTAAATTCTCAGTAAACTTTGCAAAATACTCTTTTAGAGAGTCTACTTTGTTTTTAACTATGGTCAATGGGTTGAAAATTGAGAGAGTCAGCAGACTGTGTCTGGCCATGAAATCAGCTATATGGCCATCTTTTATTTATTTATTTAAATGTATTGGCCACCCAACTCCAGTGAACTCTTGTATTTAAGATCTGGATTTTCAGGTTCACTGGAAATAATCCATGCTGCTGCTAAGCAAACGGCGGCAGTCTGCAAAGAGGGGACAGCTCTTGTTGAATTAGGACAGATGTATAAGTTGTTGGCTTTCAGTCTCTTCCTGGAGATCCCATTCTAAAATAATGAGGAGAGGGGTTGTATTACTTACAAAGCAAACTGGCTTGGTTGGAATGTATCTGTCAGTTTTCAGCTATTTCAAGGGCATGGATGAAACCTGTGTTGCAGAATGTGAGAGCTCCTCTTCTCCAATCTTATTACAGGTAGTCCTCACTTAACAACTGTTCATTTAGTGACTGCTCAAAGTTACAGTGGTGTTGAATAAAGGGACTTACAACCGTTGCAGCACCCCCATGGTCACGTGATGGCAATCTGGGCGCTTGGCAACCAGTTTGCACTTACAATGGTTGCAGCATCCCGGGGTCATGTGATTGCCATTTGCCAGCCGGCCTCCGGCAAGCAAAATCAACAGGGAACCATGTGATTTGCTTAACAACTGCATGATTTGCTTAATGGCCGCAGTGATTTGCTTAAGGACCACTGCAAAAAAGATTGTAAAATTGCTCATGACTCACTTAACAACTGCCCTGCTTAACAATGAATTTTCTGGTCCCTATTGTGGTTGTTAAGTGAGGACTACCTGTACTCTGTGCGTCAGAAGGTTCCCAGGCAAGTACACGTAATCCACAGGTTAAAAACACCCAGGTTACAGACAACCCATAGTTAAGAATGGAGCCTATTGTAGCAAAATTTGAGTTAAATGCATTATGATTTGAGTTAAATACACAATGGTTCGAGTTCATTACACAATACTACTTATACAGTATTATACAATAACACTGTTCTGGTTTACATACAAATTCAGCTTAAGGACAGACTTTGGAAACAGAACTCATCTTTAAACTGGAGACTACCTGTAGTGGGAAGTTTTAAGAATTAAGATTAAAAAGAGCAACAAAGGGATCAAGTAAAAGCAATCAGGTCAAATAAAATAAAAGAAAGTGAGGTGCCAGGGGCTAAAGGACAATAAGCTGAGAGAACTTATTACAGGAGGTGTTTCGCCATTGCCATCTTTCCTCCCACTCCAGGAGAAAAAGTTAGCAGGCATGTATAGAAAGAAACAGGCATATTGTATGTAGAAAGAAACTTTATTTCCCTGTTTCTTTTATTCTCTCAGCTGAGCTTCCACCATGGACCTCCACGAGGCCGACCTCAGAGAGATGGCTTCTGTTATCAAGTCGCAAGTAGTTCTGGAGGTGTCTTCTCAAGTCCAGTCGCTCCTGGATTCTCTAGATACCACCACCCTAGACATTGCAGTGACGGGGGAAGTTGGGGCTGGCAAGTCCACCTTCGTCAATGCCGTGTTGGGAATTAATGATGAGGACTTCCATGCAGCCAAGACCGGGGTGGTTGAGACCACCACTTTACCCACTCCCTATCATCACCCTCATCTGCCAAATGTTCGGCTTTGGGACTTGCCAGGCATTGGCACCCCATGCTTCCAAGCCAAGAAATATCTGCAGCTGGTGGGATTTGAGAAATATGACTTCTTCATCATTGTAGCATCTGAGCGTTTCCGAGAGAATCACGCTGAGCTGGCCCGGGCTGTTGGCGCGATGGGCAAGCGTTTCTACTTTGTCCGTTCCAAGATAGACCAGGACCTGCAAGCTTCACAACAACGAAGACCAAGTTTTTTCCAGGAAGTTCAAGTGCTGAAGGAAATAGAGGCAGACTGTACCCGCCAGCTAAAGAATGAAAGCCTGGAGAACCCCAAGGTCTTCCTGATCTCCAGCTTCGAATTGCATAGATTTGATTTCCACCGCTTGCAGGATACTTTGGCTGAAGAGTTGGAGGGCCACAAAAAGCACACGCTGCTGCTTTCATTCCCATCTGTCACTGCTGCAGCTGTGCAGAAGAAGAAGAGTTCGCTGCGCCAGCACATCTGGAAGAAGGCTTTGCTGGCATGTATTGTTTCAGCTTTACCTAGCCATCCTTTCCACCTCAATATCCCCATGCTCATGAACGCTCTCAAGAAATATCAGCAGCATTTTGGCTTGGATGCTACTTCTTTGGAGACGTTGGCCACCATGGTCTCAAAGCCCTGTTTTGAATTGAAAAATCAAGTGCGTTCAACATTAGGGAGAGGCCTTTCAGAGAATGGTGTCCAGGCAATTTTGAGCCAATCTGCAGCCTATGGGCAGCTGGCTGCCAAAATGGTGACAAACAAAGTGCCCTTTTTGAGCAACGTGATAGCAGGGGGCATCTCATTTGTGGCTGCCTATTTCTTGTTGCACACTGCTCTGGATAGCTTTGCACAAGATGCGCAGAGGGTCTTAGAAAGAGCATATGGTTTGGAGGAAGAGTTCCAGGGCTCCTCTCGCTATCCTTCGCCTGGCTTCATCTGTGATTGAAGATGGACCAAGAACACCACCCAAGATAGCTTGGAGGTGGACAAGTGTGCGCATTCTCTCTTTTCTATACCAGTGTTGCTTCTTGTTTTTCCCCTTTGGTCAAACTGGCCAGGAGAACTCAGTGAAGGTTGCCTATCATGTGAAGAGATCCCCCAAAGATTACTGAGATAGGTCTTCAAAGGATGACACCACATAAATTGGAAAGATTCTTTGTATTTCTATTAGATGTACCAGATTTGGTTATTGGGAGGAGTTTACATCACTGTTTTTGATATAATAAATTGGTTCTTAGAATCTTTTGTACAATGGCTCTTATGAACTCATAAATGCTCTGGAATCCTTCGATGTCTCAATGGATCATTTATTTATTTATTTTATACATACATTTATAGACCATCCATTTCACAAGGACTCAAGGCAGTTTATGGTTGTAACAGTAATTTGTTAAAAGAAACCCAACCAACCAACTTGCAATCATCCTGCTTAAAGTAACTAGCTAAGCAGCCAAAATACCATCAGTGACCAAATGCTGAATGGATAAAAGAAACATTTTCAGGACCTTCTGAAGACCAAGAAGCTGAGAGTATCTCATGGGGGAAAGTGTTCCTAAGGGGCATCAGGTCTCTGCTTCCCTCACCTCTTCATTCCTTCTGTTAAAGATCACATGGGATGGGCCAAGTCTGGATGGGAGAGATAGTAGGTATCTAGTTGCCTAACCATACAGGTCTGTAAAAGTAACACCCACTCCTGCAAATTGGACTCAGAAGTATGCAGTAACTAGTGCAGTGTCTGCAGCATAGATGTAACACTGCTAAATCTGCTACTCCCAGTTAGCAGATGAACCACTATATTTGGGGCCTGTTGAAGCTTCCAGGTCATCTTCAAAGGCAGCCCCAGATAAAGCACGTACACAAAGTGACTAGAATGTGAATTGCTATTGCAAAGCTGGCCAAAGGGCCCTCTGGCCACAGCTTCCACCTACTGCTCTAGTAAGGGCCAGGAGACACCTTAGATCATGAATCTGTTCCCTTAGGAGGAGTGCAACCCTCTCAAGAGCTAAGATTGGAGCTGGGATATAGTTAGATCTATCACCAACCAACAGTAACTCTTGTCTTGCAGGGATTTAAACTGAGCTTGTTTTGACGTCTTCAGATCTTTACAGCCTCTAGGCATCAGGTCAGGATCTGGCCTGGTCTGGGGTGGTGTCAGCCCTCTGAGTTCAGCCAGGTCTCGAAACAGATGCCACAAAGACTATCAGACCCTCTTTTGTAGGGTATAATCACAGAACCTTGAAAGCCTAACAGAGTTTCCCTCTGCCCCCTCTTATATCATACAGAATCAAAGTAGGATTATTTTGAGTCTTTTTTCACATTCCTTCTTTCCCAGGATTGAGATGTCATGTACTATCTCTTTTATCTCCTAATGGTTCTTGCATACTTCACCAATGTTCTCTCTGGCTCCCTCTAGAGCCTGGAAGTACAGCTGGGCATCATCATCAGTGTCCTGATGGTATCACACCCCAAACTGATGGATGACTTCCGCAGTGGCTTCATGTTGATATTCAACAACATGGGGGAGAAGACCCTTTGGAACTCCATATCAGAGCAACCATAGTTGTGGCCACCCTTCCCTACACCACTGTCTGGAACCACCCACTCAGGAAAGAGCAGAACCATCGTAAAACAATGCATCTATGTCCCAACGGTTCAGAAGGACGCTATGTTCAATGGTACTGAAGGTCCCTGAGAGATCTAACAAGCAGGACAGGTATACTCCTCCCCCACCCCCACCAGATACTGACAGAGTTAATCCACTAGGACAACCAGTGCCATGCCTGTCTTATATCCAGGCGTGAAACCAGAGTGCAGTCCCGTATATAATTAAGTGCTGTCCTGGGTTCTCCTGAAACAACCAGAAGCCAAACTAGATATGGTGCATAAAGCCAAATTAAGTGATCCATTTAGTTTGGCCCTAATTATTACAAGGGATGTAAAATGGCCACAAGTCCCTCTGTTCATTGGTCACTGCAAGATGGAGGATCACCAGCTGGATCTCTCTCAGGTTACTTTCCTAACAACTTTTTTGGGGGAGGGGAGATTGAGGAAGAAAGTTGGTAACTTAGATTAACCTACCTCACCTTGCTGCAACTCCATTGTATTGGATTAAAAGTTCCATCAATTGATCACGATGATTCAAGTTGGGGGAAAGTGTTGTTGTTGTTTAATGGCCTTCCTTTGAGTCAACCCACAAAGGAAAAAAAAACAGGAAAAGAAAGAAAAGGAATAACAAAACAACCATAAATTATGTATGGATGATTACCATGAAAAGCGGTCATTGTTTATTGAAACTGTTGTGTAGAACTCTATATACATGCATGAGGAGTTGAACAAGAGAGGTTGAAGGAAAGCTGATTTGTAGAGATCCGGCTTGCTTTGGATATGCTTTTAAGTTGGAATGAATAGAAAAGGCGATTTCTGGGAGTAAGGCCATGCGTAGGACTGGAGACAGGAATTTGGAGATTGTGCTGTTGTTGGCATTGCTGCGTCACTTCCATCGAGTGAAAGTGGAGGAGTTGGCTTCTGGTTTGGAATGCCAACCAAGTCTGATGAATTGGTAGGACAGGACAGCCTCCAAAGCCATCTTCTACGGCCCATAAATTCTCAGAGCATTAAGTGAATTCTCAGAGCATTAAGTTAACCTTAACTGAGATCAGTTCAGAGTTTCTAAAGCTGAGGCTGCATCCTCAGTGAGAGAAGGTATATTTTATTAGATCTGGCTTCTTTTTCTTTTTCTTTTTAATATATATTATTTTTATTGAAAGTGTTAACCATAGTAAGAACTCATAAAAACTAAAGTAGAATGAAAGAAGAAAGAGAAAGGGAGAAATAAAAGAAAAAGCTAAAAGTGCAAAAAGAAAAAGTAGAGAGAAAGAAAAAAAGATACGAAGAAAGATGTAAAGAAGTGGCTTCCGATCTTCTTCACAACAGTTATATATTTTAACGTCTCTCTCTGAAGTTACATCATGACTCTCTTCTTTCTATAATCGAACCTGTCTAATCATCAAAACCATAAATCACAAGTTCATTTTTTCTTTTTTATGCAAAAAGTCCATGAGAGGTTTCCAATCACCAATAAACATAGATAATTGTCTTTTCTCTAATCAAACAAGTCAATTTAGCCATTTCAGCAAGTTCTGCCATCTTCACCAACCATTCCTCCATTGTGGGTAATGCCAAATCTTTCCATCTGGCTTATTTCCCAAAGATGGGCAAGTGGGAAATACTATAAACATACTGCTTATGGAAGGTTCAAAGGCTATTTAATGGAAATAAGGATTCCTAGTATCTTGATCCTAAACATATGAGCAGACAACATGTACACCTTTAAAAAAAAAAAAAACTTTGACCAACTCTTATGTTTAAATGCAGATTTTCTAATTTATAGGCTCAGGACTCTTCCTTCTAATGTGGATTGATGAGGGGGGAATGCTAACCAAGATTTCTCAGTGAGGGCTGAATGACCCTTTTTTAGCCATTTCATGGCTAAAAATGGCCATTTTAAGTTTAAATTTAAAATAAATTTTAAATGTTGCAATGATCAGATGAAAAAGTGTTTGCAATCTTGAACACATTGTGCCGTCTCATTTTTAATGCAGCTTTATTATTTTGGTAAGAAAAAAATTAGTCACCTCTGGAAATATCAATGAGTATTTCAGATCAGCTTCCGGTAAAAAATGTATTTTTTGTTAGGCTTCAAGGAATCACTAGATGGCACACTGTCTTCTCTATCTGTTCCCCAGTGCAAAACATCTAATGATCCCAAGGAGAGTCTGTGGCACGCACTAGCCAGCTGAATCTAACAAACATCAAAATGGGATCTTCAAAGAGGTTTAGGATTTTTATTTCTAACAAGAAGGAAGTGATGAATTCAGGAGATGCATTAAAAGCGCTGTGAATATATTTAAATGCTACCAGTCATCTTACTTGGAGGAACTGCACTGGAAAATGTTTTGGAATGCTGGTGTTGAAGTGGATGAATAAAAACGCTGGAGTTTCATATGGGCAGGATTTCTTCCTAAACTTTCATGTTTATATGAAGTCCAGTAGAATATGACCAGGCCGTATGGACCAGCAGGGGGCCCTGTTGAAAGAGAATTTGCTCCTTTCAGAGTTACAAAAAGGACACAACATTTTAAAAGTGTTTAAATAAACAAGCAAAGCCTTACTCTGAACAAACGTTTTGAAAGTCCCTGCTATTCTCTATCCTCGATCGCAGCAAATATCCGTGAAGCTAGCTTGTTGGAAACCAAAGTCTGAAATCATTTTGGAGCTTCTGAAATTTACAGTAACTGTGTTTGTTTCCAAAGGAGGAAATGACGAAGAAGCTGCCATTTTGATTATTATCTTCCAAACAGAGCCCATTGTTAACCAGTGCATATGGTTATGCTTTATGAAGGACGGTACTTGTTTCTATAATATCTTCTGTTCTGATGGAACATTTCATTTGGGTTGCACTGAAGTTTTTATAGATCATTCTGGACATTCCTTTGTTTTGTCACATTGTCCTAACTCCAGGTGGGCAACCCATGGCCCCAGCGCTGCATTTCCCCATGATTTGATTTAATTTTACATAACCCTTGGCCTATGTCCCCTGAAAGAGATCAGTGGAGACCCTTGGTAATAGCTATACATGGTAGCTGATGCTTGGGGGAGAGTCTCCTCATCAGAGAATGAGCGTTCTGTCAATTTTGGTTATTGCTTCCATCCACTCCTTGTTTCAGCCCTGCCTACCATGAACCCAGAAGAAACTTGGTTCTGGATAGGAAAAAAAAATGTTGCTCACTCTTGCTGTATAGTCAGAAAAAAATTAGCGTTGGTTGCTTTCGGTAGAGACATTTATTTATTTACGGATATGATTATCTGTAGACCACCCATTTTCCAAAGGTTTCCGGTTGAGGCCTTTTTAAAAAACAAACTGGGAATAAATGTTGCGTGCGTCCAGTGGTTTGACAAAACACGTTTTCTGATAAAGTAAGAACATTTCCTTTACAAGCAACAGGAAGTGTACGTTGGAGTTAAGGCCTGGAAATGGAGGGGAACAATCCATATTTGCTTGCAGAGATGCGCATGAAGACCTTCTGAGTGTGGCCCTCAAAGACCTCAAAAAATTGTTACCAAGCTGTAAGCTTCCTTAAGACAGAGGAGGGAAATCACCAAATGCTTGACTGGAATGTCATACTATTAATATTTAATTCAATTCATTTGGAAATGAAGTCAAATGCAGTTTTGCCCCTGCCCTCCTAATAATTTTTGGAGTAGGATACAGGGGTGGGGGAGTCTGCAGGTGAAGGCAAAAAAAAAGAAAAGAAAAAAAAGTCAAGATGCTACTTGCAACGGTGCAAACAAAGCCCCATTCCTTTTTTATCATTGCAGTTCCCATCTTGACTTTTTTGACACCCCACATTCCCAGACAACCCTGGATCCAGTCATGCTTGCTGTTGGAAATGTCTCTCTATCCCATTTCTGAAAGGAATATGAATTCCTTCCCAGTTGCTCACACCCTTGTGAGAAAATTCCATTGTTTGGTTTTTGGAACAAGTCAACCCATTTAGCAAATTCAACAGCTGAATACTGTCCATATCTGTGAAAAGAAGAAGTTGAGTTAATAATTAACTAGCTAACACTGAGGTGGGGCAGAAATGAATGGCCTCATGCAGGTGAAAGAGCAGAGAGGATTCCCATACACAAGGGACTGGCTTACTCCATTTGGAAGAAGTGAAGTTGGATAAATTGCCATCAAAATGGTCCTTCCCATAAGACAATTAGCTTAAGAGACTCAATTTACCTAGCTTTGGGCCATTGGTGGGTGGTGAATGTGGCACAGTGAAGAGCTTCAATGTTCTGACCTGTAAAACAGGGTTCCTCAACCTTGGCAACTTTAAGACGGGTGGACTTCAACTCCCAGAATTCCCCAGCCTCTTCAGTTCTGGGAGTTGAAGTCCACCTGTCTTAAAGTTGCCAAGGTTGAGGAACCCTGCTGTAAAAGGTAAAGATGGGCCCAGAGTCAAGCTTGACTCCAAGTCTGGAGAGGGAGCCATGGATGAAGGCATAAATCTCTTTCTAGCAAGGACTAATGTTATGTATTTGCTTATTTATTTATACATACATATGTCCATCCATCCATCCACCCATCCAATTTAGAGGCCACCTGGCTCCTGATGATTCTGGGTGGCTTCCAATTAAAAACAGAACAATATAAAACCAGAAAAGAAATCATGAGTGGCCTGAAGACAAGCATATAAACAAAAAACCCACTACTCTGCCCCAGTAACTTCCTGAAGGACATCAGGGTGGGAGCCAACTGGATCTCTGAGGGGATATTATTCCAGAGGGCAGGGCAGGGACAACCAGGAAGGTACACAGAGGTGTTCTGATTGCAGCAAGGAAGGAGTGGAGAAGGAACTTGATTTTTTTCCCCCCAATAGTGGTGACCAATGGATCCCTCTCTGATTTGGCAAAAATCAGTCTAGCAAGTTTCTAGCAAGAATCTAGAGTTTCTCTAGATAGTTTTCAAATAACCAGATTGCTCCTTTCTAACATGTTCCTTTGGGTGAAGGGGGAACTTATTCCCTGCATATGTTCAGAGAATAAATGAAAGAAAGGCATACAGTATCTGGATGTTTAGATGGATATGATCAACCTCTGATGTACTCCAAGATTTGCAGATTCCCCTGGGAACTCACAGAGGGAGGGGGCCAGGCACAAAGAAAATAGCACTTTCCCTGTAACCTGTCCCCATATTCTGAATAGCTTAGGAGGTAATTGCATGGGCTGGGAAAAAGGTTCCCAGGTTATTCATAGATAATAATAGAAATACTGTAAATATTTCAGTAGAAATAATGTATTGCTTCCAGGGTTCTGCTATTGATGGAGTTTATCTGATTTACAACTGCCTTTTATTTCACCCTTATTAGGGCAAAGAATAATTCTCATTTACCGCATCGGACTTCACGATCTTTTGGGGAAAAGGATCGCTATCTACATCCCATTGGAGGAAAAATCCTAGAAGCTGGACTGTACTGCACGTGCAGTACAAATGAATGACATCTCTAGTTATATTGCAGGATTTTAAATATGTCACTATGGAAGCAAAATGTTAGAAAAACAGTGTAGGAACCTAAACAAGCAAGGACATCGAGAAATCTACGTGTGTCGTCTTAACCCCTTCTTTAAGATGAGATCTTTTCCAGCTTGAAGTTGGAAAGAGGAAGCAGGGCATTGGTGTCCTTCCTGGTGGGCTCATCAGAATCTCCCACCATTTGGAGATTCACCAGGTTAAACTGGAACTTGAATTACCGAAATAAATTGCTGTGTTCACATGACATGCAGCGCTCAAAGAAATAATATTCTGCTTATACAATGACCTGGGGGCTAGGAGACCCCAAGGTCAGATACAGAACCTGAGACCAGAAAAATCCATTACAATAACAGTGCACCCATAGATAGGACCCTCCCTTTCCATGGAGAAATGACCTGCTCTCAGTCCATTAGCATGCTCAGATGTAAGATTGGAACTTGGAAACATATTTATAGCTGGAGGCTTAGAATTGGCTGAAATTGTTGGTGTTCTGCTGGAATCATGATCTTTCTGGTATCTATAATAAAACTAGCTTATGAAGAGCTGTGTCCTATTAGCTTTCAAGTTTGAGTAGTGGTCTGGGTGAAACTAAGATGATCCCTGGGTTTATAACAGGCTGGATCACAATCCCATTTCAGACTAGTCCCAAAGGTTGCGTGAACCTAGCCACTGTGATGGAAAGGCAACAATGGATGTTTTAAACAAGTCAGGTTCACACAATGTGTCCACTGAGCCAAGCAAACCTCATGACGGCTTAGTGAAGGGTGTGAACTATAGGAGAATGATCTGGATTCAGGGAACCCCCAAACATCACAACTCCTAAGTTCTACATCACAACCCCAGAATACTTCTACAAAGCAGCAACTATTGTTTTATTTGGAAGTAATATTCTAACCGTCAGAGGTGGCAAGGTCTAACAAGCCACATTTGTAGGCTTTCAGGAACTAATTTGTCATGATATTAGCTCATGCATAATTTTCCCAAACAAATCGATCATCAGTTCTATAAAAAGGGAAGAGAGAGGGCCTCAAATACATTACATCTGCTGGATCTCAGGCCCAGAGGTAAGTTGTGATGAATTTCTGGTCTCTAAGCATAGGTGGCAGACATCCACCCTCCTGTGCTATTTCTTTTCTTCGCTTATCTTCTATTTTCCACACCCAGATTTGTGCAATTTCAAAAGCTGCCAAATTGTTTTGTTGATGGATTTCTGAATTGTCAGAGATAGATTTCTAAGTTATGGGATGTCAGACCTGAACAAGTCAATGGCTAAATAAATGAGGGAAGACAGTATTAAATGTACTAAATTGATATGCATGCTTCTAGCCTAACAATAGAAAATATACTTTTTTTAAAAAGATTCTGAGTGTTGAAGAGCAGAGTTCTATCACATCTTTGCATATCAGTTCTGAGAATATTTGCCATACAAATTAAGAATGGACAGAGAAATTACTTAAATAATTCGGATTTGTGGAAATTCCCTACCCTTCTTTATTGAAATGTCTGGGGCTTCAGCTGTCACAATGTGGATATTACTCTGAAACTCAGAAATTCACTTTGACATTTTACACTAACCAGAAATGATATAATGGCAGATCTACTCTTCTGCCCCTTTCCAACCATTCCTTATTCTCCCAGTCTCAGCAATTGTGAAATGATATGACACGTTTTAGAGGCCAGATTTAGTTTGAGGATTACTAGTTGTCATCCCTCTTACACATCTTTATTTTAAAACCAAACCAAAGTAAAACTGTTTAGTTTTGTAAGATGAATGCTTGATCTGAAATAAATGAAATGTCTCTTCACAGAATAGGAAGTATTCTATCTGCTCTTCCCCCAAGGAACCATGAAGGGAGATTTGCTCCTCTTCCTTATTTCTATTGTCCTCCCTCGTGTCCATGGTGAGTCCATTCAACCCTGAGTTTTGGGCTTGTTCTAGGTTTTGTGTGAGGTTTCTGGGCAGATGACTATAAATGGATTATAGTAATTGTAGCCACCAAGTACTGTTCCTTCGTTCCTTGCTGTAGAATCAACACCTCATAGGTAGGCAACCACCAGGAGGAGATGGCAAGAGGAAAGATTAGTGTGGAAGTTATCCACTTTTCAAGCTGCGCTCTACGTGGACACTTCCAAATTTGATGGGCCAAAGATCAACACCTGTTTGGGCCTATAGCAGAGCCATGTCCTCCTTGTTCCTCCAGTAACTCACATTTTCTCTCTCTCCTTAGGAATGGTAAACTTAACCTGTGTTTCATGTCCTCTTGGAAACACCAAATGCGGAGCTAATTGCACAGATTTGGGGATTGCATGTGCTACTTTAGAAGAAGTCAATACACTGGGTAAGAGTGCTGGATCTCATAGGATGGCATACTCAGTAGGACCCTGAGGCTAAGGAGAGTGGAGTTGCTCTTCTCCCAAAGCCAATGGAATGGCCCTGATGTTCTCTATTTGCTTTTTATCCTCCCCAGGCGGGAGCGTCAGTCCCAATGGATCATACCAAGGATGCATTGATCAACAGCATTGTAGACCTCTTGCCTTCACCTTGACCACAGCTCCTGGACGCCACGTCCAAAGCAATATGGCATGTTGCTCAACAGATATGTGCAATGAAGAGTTGAATCTAAGCGGTGGGTATTAACTGAGCTTGGGAACTGTTCCTTTTTTTTTTTTTTTTACTAGAATTACTTTATTTAAAAAGGAAAACAATAATGTAAAAATCCTTTCTGTTGCATTAAGTAGTCATATTTAAAATTTACAGTGGCAAGGAAGGAAAAATATAGAGCTTCTCAAGATACATAAAGCAATTATAAAAATTAAAAATTAATCCTCTGAACAGACTGAAAGATGTTACTGGTCTGTTACAAGTCAATCACTGAATTTGCACAGGGAAAAAAATATGTATCAGAAACAATAAAGATTTCAATGTCACATGCATGTCAAAGTCAATCAAAAGTCTGATTGCTCATTCTTGCCTAAATATTTACCTTTATCCTAGGGACAATGAATTGTTCCTGCAAGTGATTATTGCATGTTCCTTCCTGGACTTTTCCAGATTCTTGTTATTTCGGCCTTAAGTCAGAGGCATAGGAACTGTTCCTATGGGCAGGGAGACTTTAGGTTGGGTTCTCTGCTAAGAAAATTAAGGAACAGAGGGGCTATTATCTTTTAAGTCCATAATGCAACCCTTTTTTGTGCCCAGGTCCCAAGGAGGACAACTCTATAAAGTGTCTTGATCCAAAGACCTAATGCACATCTGTCAGAAATTTCTGCTGATGCACCAATGTCTAAACTGAGATTTAAAAAATAGGGAAAATTTAGAATGGGACTAACCAACCATCACTCAAAGGCAGCCTATTCAGAGTTGGGTGGATCTTTATAAAAATGTGCAGGTCAATGAAAAATTGGTTAAAGTACCATATGTGTAAGGGAAAAAAATATATTTTTGTAGGCAGTCCTTGACTTAGTGGTACAGGATCCTTATGCATCAGAGTATCTAGGGGTAGTAATGGTGGTGGGTGTCAAAAAATTCAAGATGATGCCATGATTGTACCATCAAAATCTTCCCTTTTTTACATGGGCTGCCAACATGACACAGATGAAAAAGTGTTGCGTGATCATGGCAACTGACCTGACTTTTTGACCCTCCCCCCCCAACAGATCCCCTGATATCCCTTCTCCCTTGGATGCTAATATGAAATCTATCTTGTTTTACAGTTCCCCCAGTTGGTACTTTGGAAAATGGGGTGTTTTGCCCCGCCTGTGAAAGCTACAACCAGAAACAGTGTGAGATCAAAAGTCACATTGCCTGCACTGGAACGGAGGAGAAATGCATTATTCTTGCAGGAGAATCTATCGGTATTTCTTCAACAATTTCCCCATTCATCCTCCCCCAATATATTGGCTAGAGTCACACCTTGATCCTTAAAGAGTTGGAATGTAAGACAGAGGCAATTTAGATGTGGTCTTCCTTAGTTTATTTATTTATTCATCATACTTATATGGCCGCCCATCTCCCTATCAAGTGACTCTGGGTGGCATGCAACAATATATACAATATTAATGTTATTAATATTAAAAAAGTTAAATTATAAAAGGCACAAAACTAAAACAGAATAAAAAAGAGATAGGCAAAGGGAAGGTGTTAATTACACGGGAGCCATCTTAATATTTCACCAGTCCCCTGGGGTCCCCAGGCCTGATGACACAACCAGGTCTTGAGGGACTTCTGGCAAGTTAAAAAGGGATGACGCCAGCCTCACTTCTGGGGGAAGGATGTTCCATAATGAGGGGGCCACAGCAGGAAAGTCCCACCACCTGGGACCCGTCAAACGAAACTCCCTAGTCAATGGGACCTGAGCGTGCCCATTGACATGTCTGCTGGATCTGGTGGGATGAGTCAATGTAACTGGGGAGAGATGGTCCTTCAAATAACCCGGTCCCATGCCATGTATGGCTTTAAAGGTCAAAATCAGCACCTTGAACTGGACCCGGAAACAAACTGGTAACCAATGCAGGTTGTGGAGTGGAGGTGTAGCGTGTGTTCTTCTGGAAACACACATAACTGCCTGCGCTACTGCATTCTGTACCAGTCGAAGCTTCTGGATACTCTTCAAGGGCAACCCCATGTATTTCATCAGTGTGAAAGAATGTAGATTTGCCCTTGGGAATGGGGAAGGAATAAGTTTCAGAAAAGATTACTCAATCTTGAGAAAGAGGAAAGTATGAGAAAGAAACTCAAAGTAACTCTGCCTTGATTTTGTTTTGTATAAGATGGGGTAAACTCTTATGGGCTTTCAAAATTAGCTTTTGAGGCAGACAAGGTCAAGAAACAGGCATCGCAGGAACCCTAGGAACGCTATTGATTGTTGTAGGTGAAATGATAGCATCTCCTTAGGAAGTTCAGTGTTGCTTGATTCGCACATGCAAGTCAATATTCAAGAGTTAAACTTGCACGTGTGAACCGGCCCCCGATCCCACAATTCCCCATGCAAGGTGATTCCCATGTTTGCAGATATGTAGCTCTGCTTATTTCTCTCTCTGCAGCTTCTGCGAATCAATCATTTGCCATTAAAGGCTGTGCAACTAAGAATGCCTGCAGCTTGCTACAGAATGACCTGGTGCCATTTGGAGGGAAGATATATAAGTTGACTGTTAACGCTACTTGCACGGACAGGGGAGTATTGAGTATGATTTCCTCCCCAGGCATCATTTTTTCTTCCCTTGCTGGAGTCCTCTTAGTCCAGAACCTCTCTTGAAGACATCTGGTTCCTCTCCTGGGCTTGATAAAAAGGCCACCATCTGGGTGGTCTCCAGAATTGCAAATAAAATTTTCAAATTCTTTTCTATCACAAAGACTAGTAATCTTTCAAACAAAGTGGAAGAAGGAATGAAGGCACTAATTTACAGTAATACTTTCTGGTCTCTATACATCTCCAGTCTCTCTCTCACCACATCTTCACTCCCTCTCTTTCATTCCCTCTCTCTTACACACACACATTTTCTAATTCTCTCCATCCTTTGCTGGTTTAGCAGAGCGTCATCTCGACTTTGGGAATTTTTTTATATCCTACACAACATTGTGAAAAATGTACAAGATTTCTGGCATGGTTCTCAAATCATTCTAATATGATTATTCTCCAGTCATGTAGTTAATCGTTTTCTCCTTCTATCACATTAAAATTCACAATTTGCTAACAACTTTTGGAGATCTCTGAGAGACTATCCATGGTTCCCAGGGGCCTAGTATCTTCTTGAGTTCCAGTGGAATCATAGAATGATTGGGTTGGGAGATCTCAGAAGGATCATCTATTCCAACCCTATGGAGAATATTCAAACAGAATTCTACAAAGTATCCTTTTTCTAAAGGGAGGAGAAAGAAAAATCTGAGAAAATGTTATCTGAGTGCATGATTCATTGTCATTATTTTTCTGGTCTTCCTATCCAGGACTTCTAGTTCTGCTTGAGTCTAGTCCACTACTCCAGCTGTGTATCTAATGATTGGAATTCCAGTCTTAGATACACAGCTGGAATAGTGGACTGGACTCAAGCAGAACTAAAAGCCCTGGATAGGAAGACCAGAAAAATAATGGTAATGAATCATGCCCTTTATCCACGCAGCAATGTTGACAGACTCTACTTACTAAGGAGCATAGGGGGGCGTGGAATGTTACAAGTACACCACCGAGTTGAAGAAGAAAAAGGAGCATTGGAAGAATATCTGAAGGACAGTGAAGAAGATGCACTGAAACTAGTATACCACGAAGGCTTACTGAATACTGAAGAGACCAAACTGGTCTACAAGAAAGAGCAAATGAAGAATAGAAAAGAAACATCGCAAGGCAAAGCATTACATGGCCAGTACACACACACACACACACAAAACTAGCAGGCAAAGCAGATAACAACAAGACCTGGCAATGGCTAAGAGCAGGAAAGTTGAAGAAAGAGACAGGGGGGCTAATTCTGCCTGCACAAGACCAAGCCTTAAGAACAAATGCATACGAAGCCAGAATGGAGAAGACAGCAACAGACAGCAAATGCCACCACTGCAAAGAAGCTGAAGAAACAGGGGACCGCCTAGTTAGCTGCTGCAAGAAGATTGCACAGACTGACTACAAACAACGGCATGACAAAGTAGCAATAATGGTGCATTGGAAGATCTGCAAGAAATACCATTTGCCTGCAAGCAAGAACTGGTGGAACCACAAGACAAACACAGTAACAGAAAATGAAGACGCTAAAGTGCTCTGGGTCTTTAGAATTCAGACAGACAAGCACCTGCCACACAACACCCCAGACTTAGCAACTGTTGATAAGAAAGACAAAAAAGTCTGGATAGTGGACATTGCAATACCTGGAGACAGCAGAATAGAGGAGAAGAAACTGGAGAAAATCACAATATACAAAGACCTACAAATAGAAGTAGAACAATTGTGGCAAAAGAAAGCAAAGATAGTCCCAAGAGTAATAGGCACCTTGGGTGCAATGCCAAAACATCTGGAGCACCACTTGAAGACCATCAGCATTGACAAAATCACCATCAGTCCATTGCAAAAGGCAGCTTTACTTGGAACGGCTTCCATCCTGAGATGATACTTTTAACACCATCCAACAACAACATCTGCCTATCCCAGGTCCTTGGGAAGGACGGACTTGATAAGTGGATAAAAATGCCAAATCCAGTCTGGCTGACTGTGCGACCAAAAATAATTTATTACGTTTTTATGCCACCCGACTCCTAGTGACTTCTTCCCTGATTCTCCTGCACCTCAGTTAGGTGGAACTGAGGACAAGCAAAGTTCTCTCTCTCCCTCTCTCTCTTTCTAAATGTCACCCAGTTTATACCACTCAATGTCCTGCAGCAATTTCCAGGTGTTGGTTGTTGAGGGGTAGGAGGATATTTTGCCAAGAAGCACCACAATTCTAGAAGCAAGGACTTCAGAAACCCGTGTGAAATTGAGGCGAGAGAGAATAACACCACCAGAGGGGTGCAGGGTTTAGCCTTAAGAAAGAATGTCTCTCACCACCCAGATGTTTTGGGCAGAAATGCAGAAAGGCATAGAATGGAAGCAAATGGAAAGATTGTATAAGTTACAATGTACCCTGCATAATTGATTCAAGGTTTGCGAAGTGTGTCCTGAAAAACAGAACATTGCAGCTTTGTTTTTCATTCCCGCTCTATCATGTGGTGATCTCATAAAGTTATTGGCCTGCCTTTCTAGATCTGAACAGCTGTTTCAGCAAGAAAGATCCTCTTAGTCAGGCAAGCTAGGAATCTGTTTTTTTAATTGACAGCAATCACCTAATATATTAACAAATCTAATATATTAGGAATTTAAGATAACCCCTGTGCCTACCTCCTCAGGGATACCCAGGAAATAATTCAGATTTGATGCTTATATTTAATTGCATCTCCTTCCCTCTCAAACACAGTGGCTTCCCCATATTACAGTCTATATTTTTAAAAACAGCAAGAGTGTGTCACTGGAGGAAGTCACCTGGAAAGGTTTGAGGTGCTTTATCTTGTACTTAATACATTTATTATTCAGTTTCATAGAGACTTGTATAATCTAAGATAGTGCAAGACAAATAAATCAACATATAGTAAACTTCCTGGTTTGGTTCCTGAAAATGCTTTAAAGAGGTAGTGGGACCTTTGTCATGGACTTTGGAAAGTGATTCATAATCATAACTGTGGCACTCTATTAGGTTTGGATATTGTTCAGATAAACACAGATAAAATCTTTCTAAAGATTTCTGAATTGAAGTTTCCTCTTCAGAAGTTACTGGCTGGGTTTCCATAACATGCCAAGCTGGAGGTAGGGTGGGATTAATGTGTTATGCGACTACCAAAACCTAGTTGGGTCAGGACAGAGAGCTTTAATCCCGGGATAATCCCAGTCAGCTGTGTCATATGATCACCAAACCTCAATCCACAATGTGGATTCCAACACTACCCATTCAATCTTCCAAGAAAGAAGACATCTAGGAAATCTCGTGGAACCTAATTTGAGGAAACTACCAATATCCTTACTGTCTCCTCTTAAAATGATAATTTCTGGAGAAGACTGAATTAAATTGGGTGGAACTATTAGTATAAGATATCCTCTGTCACTCAGTGATCAAAAGAGGTTTCTGGAAATTTCCCATTTCTCAAAGGACAAAATGTGTCAGGGACATGTAAGATTTCTTTAACCAGAAAACTACATTTGAGGAAGAAGGATCTATGATACTCACCATCTCCTCTCTGGGTTTAAGGTTGATCAGCTGAGAATGCTCACGCCTGCCTACTTTTCCATTTCTGAGCATTCTGAGTTTGATCTCATATAAAGTCCCATAAGATAGGTGGGTTTTTAAAGGAATCAATAAAATTTTGATCCATTTCCTCCCTTTTCAGACTGTTCTGTGGGCAAACGTTATCTCTAACTCCTTCCAGATGACAGCTTATCTACACAAATTGCACAGTTAGTTCCATATTGGCTTAGGTGCATCGGAGTCAAGTCGGCTATGGAATGAGGTGGGATGGCTGTTTCTGGTGGCAGTGAGAAAGCCAGAGACCTAATTCTCTGGAACCTATCAACTGCCCATACTGTCAAGATATCTCAGGTTAAAGGCCGAGAAGCAGGAGTCAAGGCACAAGGATGAGTGACACAGGAATCCCAGGTTGGAGTCAAACGGGTACAATGTGATTCTGGAACTTGCTTTATGGCCAGAGAACTAACTGTCAACAAAGAGTGGACACAGAACTCTGGTGTGCCCTGACAGGCTGTGGTTGGTGGAACAGGCCACTGATGTCATAATTGTGTTAGCCAATAATGTTTTTTGCTCCTCTAACAGAGTGTGTTATTTACATTAGTATAAGAAAGATAGTGATATGAGAATTAGGAGAAATATCTTCCAGCGCACAAATGTAAACTAGCTCCTAGAGAACATTTAATAGATGGCATGATATTGAATATAGCTCTGAATCAGTTATGGCTTATATGATTCCATATCAGATGCCCAAACTATTGAAAGAGCCTTGTGTAACTGGCAACCTTGACCTGATTGTGTTGGCTTAGAAGTAAGTCCCACAGAATTCAACTGGTCTTACTTTCAGGTAAGCAGGCTTAATCCTAAACATTATGAATAGCAGTTGTGTCACACTGAACCCAGGACAATTTCCTTCTGATTCAACCATTTGGGTTTATCTGGTCAAAAACCGCATTAATTTTTTTTCTTTTTCTTTTTCTTTCTTTTCTTTTCTTTTGGGTTGGGTTGGGGTGGGGGAGAACTGCCCAGCTCAAAAGGCCAAAAAAATAAAAAACAAAATCTTGATTTGAATTCTCAAAATAATCACATCTAAAAATCAACTGGAGCAAATATGACCAGCTAAGCTGTATTGTTTTGAGAGGGCAAGAACCTTTTGGATACCCTTCCAGCAGCATTACTAAGAATGGACTACCAGGTAGAGATCTTGGACTTTGCAAACTAGAGACTTCCAAATTACTTATCTCTCATTTTCTTTAAATACAAAATGTACTGTAAGAGAATTTGGGCATAGAACAGAACTAAGCTCTGGCTGGTGGCCCAGTATGGAGCATTTCTGAGAGGGGATCTTGCCTTTCATAGTCCTAACCCTACACTGTATGGAGACTGAATCACGAGATCAACTGTCTTTTGACCTCTTTGACTCAAGCAAGCTTACAACAAAATCAATAAGACCATGCCAATATCAACAGATCAAAATCAAGTGCTACAAATAAAACATGAACCCAGTAAATAAATTCATAAACTGACAAATAATGTCTGATTTGAGGTGGTACTCAATCAAATCCTGAAGGCCTTCGGGAAGAATATGGTCTTCACTGTCTTCTGACGGCTTTCACTGAAGAAGCCAGAGGGCTGTTGGAAGGAGGCTGTTCTACCATACAGGAGCCATGATGGAAAAACAATGTTTTCGAGCTTCTGCCCCCTCCTCTCGTGAAAAGGAGGAACTCTGTTTAGCCCCAGAGGACTGCAAAAGTGTCCTTACTAATTCATTTATTGGATTTATCTGCCGCCTTAATTCTAGTAAACTTTAAGTGGTTTGCAGATATTAAATTTTAAAAAGTTTTCACAGTAATAAAATAACATCAACATCATACCACAAGCCTAAATTTAAGGTTAGTTCAATGACTCTACATCGCTGCTAAAGGCCTTTCAGAACTACTAAATTTCTGCCAGTTTCTAGAAGGCCATGAGAATGGGATCCATCCTCTCTTTGGAGTGGAAGCTGTTCCATGGAAGGGAACCCCCAGAAAGAATGCCTGTTGCTGTGCCCCACATGCCCCACCTCCTAATAATAGGGGACTTTCAGCGGGCATTCCCTGGTTGCTAAGCCTGGGCAATTGAATTGGTATGGGAAAGACAAGTCTTAGATGTGCAGGCCCTGAGCCATATAGGGCTTTATGCTAGCAACCAGAACCTTGAGTTGCACTGGAAACAAGCTTGCAATCCACATAGCTCCTCCAGCAGCAGTGTGACATGGCAGCATCACAACTGCCCACAAGCATATGGGCAACTGCATTTTATACCAGCTGAAGTTTCCAAATGATCTTCAAGCGCTGTCCCATACAGAGCACATTATAGTAGTCCATGCAAGAAATGACAAGTGCATGAGTGACTTTCTTCAGCATATCCTTCAGTATGATAACGTCAGCAAGCTCAGGTTTAGTTTTAGCAAGTGACAGATTTTCCAGGTGGGGCTTTGAAGCTGCCTTTTCCCTGGCCCATCCTTGTATCCTTTCCAGCCCAGGAAGATCCCTCTGCTAGAAGAAACCAGATGCTGACGCAGTTGCCACCTCAACTCCAACCTCCCTTTCTCTCTGGTTCTGAACAGCATGGATATATTGCTGATCTGTTACCTCTTTGATTTTCTGCTTGCTATTGGTAAGTTACTAGGGACTGATTTAGGAATAGGGGTACTTAGAGCCGGTTGGGCTATTAATCCACCCAATTCACTATTGTCTCTTCAATAGTCCTTAGCTTCTCAAGTTCTTCTCTGGAGTTTTCTCCATATCTTCTCATTTATCTCTTCTCAGAGATCCTAAAGGGGAGATGCTAGGACATGGACATTCATCTGGGACTTCAGATATTAATTAGTGATATGATTTCATTGGGATAGGTTTAATATTCTAGTACCATCGTGTAGTTTAATTTGCGTGGTTCCTTGACTAGCTACTCTGCTGATCATACATATTATAGTACAGTACAAACACTGGAGCAGGTCTTAAGCAGTAAGTCCTTCTTTCTTAAGCTATATGTTATGAAGACATACTTGTAGGCACCACAAGATGGAAAGACAGTACTGTAAAGCGACTGGAAGGCATTTTCAAACACTGTTTAGGGACATCAGACAGTTACTTTATATTGCACTGTACTGTTTTGCCATCTAGTTCATCAGTGTCTATTTTGATTATCTGTTGTTTTCCAAAATCTTCAGCAGTTTCCCTCCCCTGCCACTTTAGGTTCTTATAATTGGAGATATTGAGGACCATCTGTGTACAAATTATAATCTTTACCACTGACCATATAGATTCTGTCTTATAAAGGCCTATCACCAGAAGGCACTCAAAGTTACAAACAGGGTATTTCTTCTCCTTCTTCTCCAACACATTTCTGCATCAATTGTCTAGGTGGGGAGTTCTTTTTCAGGAATATGTTTTCCAATTCTTTACCATGCTAGAAGGAGAGGGATCAAGTTTTCACCTTTTTTTTTGCTCTTGACAAACATGCATGCTTCACTGCTGTTTCATGTGAAGAGTGATCTATGATAAAGAAGCCATTAGGTGACCCTTGTGCCATCAAGTGAGAATAAAGAAGACAGGATGGGCTGGGGCTTCATGTTGCTTTGCTCTTCTTCTCTTCCAGGGTTAGGCTTGCAGTGTGAACGATGCAGCAGCAATACGAGTTCCTGCACTGGGGCCCCATATCTTTGTCCAGAATCTGCAAAGGCCTGCCTGATCATTACCACAGAGAACGTTGTTGGTGGGTGTCGTTGCCTTTTGAGGGATGGAGAGGTTTGGAATTCTTCCAGTCCAGGATTAGGGTTGCATGCCCATTAAAAGGTTATGAGGTGGGGAAGAGGGGAAGAGGGCCATATTTTTTTTCCAAGCCTGTATCCTCCAAATCTGTTGGATTACAGGATCCTTAATCTCTAGCCAACATGCCCAAACTCATCTGGAAGCAGTGACATGCAATTGCACGCATGCAAACCAGTAACAGCCTGTTTTGAGTTCAATGCCTCTTATCTTGCATGGTGGAACCACTGCAACCCAAATCTGAAAAATAAGTTGAAAACTTATGGTTGCTCATATTGATCACTGGAGTTGGTGGACAGCTGTGGGGCTCCCATAAACTTTTATTGTTCCTCCCATCATCCCAGGACAGATCCCAGGACAGTCTCCAATCCCTCTGAAAGTCCCTTTAACCTTGTGTAAGAGTAAGGAAGATAACCTTGGGAATGGAGTTTGCATGTCTCCATCAAGGTCATCTTCCTTACTTTCTACATCTTGGTTGTTCCCTGTGAATTGGAACAGTGACTAAATCTGTAGGTCAGTGGTAAAGATCATGATTTGTATACTGATGGTCCTTAATATGTCCAATTATAAGAATCTGGGAGTTGGATTTCCTTATTAATGCTTTTTCTTAGCCCTGCAGTAAACCTAGTCTGTCTACAGCTGTGTCCTTCAATTGCTAACTGCAATATGCCTAGTTCTTGTATCAGTTGGGAAGAAGCCTGACTCCTAAAGTTTTATGGTCTCTTGATATTACAAGTATTTAAAAAAGTCCAAGAGACCCAATTCACAGGGAACAACCAAGATGTAGAAAGTAAGGAAGATGACCTTGATGGAGACATGCAAACTCCATTCCCAAGGTTATCTTCCTTACTCTTACACAAGGTTAAAGGGACTTTCAGAGGGATTGGAGACTGTCCTGGGATCTGTCCTGGGATGATGGGAGGAACAATAAAAGTTTATGGAAGCCCCACAGCTGTCCACCAACTCCAGTGATCAATATGAGCAACCATAAGTTTTCAACTTATTTTTCAGATTTGGGTTGCAGTGGTTCCACCATGCAAGATAAGTATGCTTCTGTATCACTAGGATGCAATTGGTGTTACAAAACAAGGTAAGATGCAAGTTGTATACCTAGCCATGAGCATCCGCAGAGGGGATCAGAACAAGTCTAGATGATGACTGTAGCTATGTGATGGAAGTCCCATTCCTTTTTTAATGCCTTACCATCTTGACTTTTTTGACCCTTTCCCCTCCCTTCCAGATGCCCCAGGGGCCTGATCTCAGACCCTCTCCTTCTAACATTGCCTTATCTAGCTCTCACGCTCACCTTGTTGTTTTCCTCTGTGCAACCCCAGAGAATGACCAGTGGTTCTCCACATATAAAGGCTGCACACAGACCAAGAACTGTCCTTCTCTTTCCATGAGCTTCACATTTCCTTCTCAGCATAAGGAAAGGACAGCCAAGTGTTGCTACCGTGATTTCTGCAATAAAGGAAGTGTGAAATGTAAGCAAGTGACTTTTTTCAAAACTTCCCCTCTGAACTCTTTTCACTGACGGATGTTACTCATTTCTAAGATATAATGCAACAAAAAATCATGAGTGAGTCCTGCTCATGTTGGACCGAGACATTCTTTAGGACTTTTTCCCACTACTGATTTTCATTCCCTCAAAGCAGAAGAGGATTCAGGGAAATTCTCATGGGTCCTTGCATGTTGATTTGCAAAGTATCTAAGGGTGTGTATGAATGTCCATTCCCTAGCAAGCTGCAGCTTCTTCTCAGGTTCCCCAATCTTCAATGAATTGCAAAGGGAAACATCAAAAGGAGACTTCCCACTGGATTCTTTCCAACTGGGGAATGTGAAGTTTTCAAGTGATGGAAAGATGTAGGGGTGTCTAAATATCCTGCCTTTCATTATACAATCATCTCCAAAAATTTGCAGCCCCCTGGTTCTCTGTTTCTTGTTAGATCACCAAACCTTGTGAGAGCTCAGCCTTTCATGAGATCTGCTAAAAGCTTGTGAGATAGCACGTGAGAATGTCAAACTTCTGATGACATTTCAGTATCCCACTGTGAGATCTTTGTGGGATGAGACCCACAAAATCTTGCAAGATCACTTGATTACAGGAGATTTCAGGTGATTTAACTTTTTTTTTTTTTTTTACAAAAGTAGAAACTTGGGACATGTTATAGGATTGTGCAATGGTAGCTGAAAATGTTTCTGACTCCTGGCATTGAGTTGATTCGTTTATTGCTTATAGGGATGATCAGCAACCAAGATGTAATTGGATTTTTAGTTGCTCATGGCCATTATACAGTTGCATGTATCTGATTGTGGGTCTGAATATGGTGAGATACGGGTGGTGCAGATCAGTGGAAGTCTGGTTTCATTTAGTCCTGCATAGTATAGTCTATTTACATCAAATAACTTTATAACCCTCACCTCCCTGAAGTTGCTGACATAACCATCCAACAGTTAAGCTGTTCTTATCAACCCATGTGATTGCTTCCCCCAGTGGAAAAAACAAAGAAAAAACAAAATGGACTGAAATGTCCAGGATGCTTTTCCATGGTTCCAAAATGCCAACCCACACAGATGTTAAACTGCCACGGTCAGGAGCGCAAATGTGTCTACATGGACGTGACTGTGGAACATGGTAAGTCCTTCAGGTATGAAGAAAGGGGAAATGGGAGCCATTTGGTTTCCACTCCCTTCATGTCTTCCATGAGGACCAGTATTGTGGGAATAGGTCAATAGAAGACCCTCTTTGCTGAGTATATATTTAATGGCAGAGCCAGCTTAAGGCTAACTGATGCCTTAAGCACAGCCGAACAATGGTGCCCCTCAATGGAAGTGAAACTCTCATGCCATGAGATGGAAACAAATGTGATCTCTGGTGACATCTCCAAAGCAAACTTTGAAACTTTGGTCACTCAGGATGCCAAAGAAAATGTCTTTTAACAATGCAAATTAAGGTCCAACACAGCAGATAAGGACAACGACAAAAAATTCAGTTAAAGTTGACTGTGGCAGTGAAAGAGTTAAGGGCATGATAGCTAAGAGAAAAACTCTGGTGGCCCCCTTCGTGCCCTAAGCACATTCTTATTTATCCAGTGCTGTTTAATGAATCTTTCAAACAGAGGATGGATTGATGGTTATAGACAGCCTGAAAAAGTGGTTAAAAAAGTGAATTGAGAACAAGGTCCCTGGAGCTAGTTCTCAGATGGAATGTATATCTGAATACTAATTGCTGAAGTTGGAGACTACTTGTGTCCTTGGGGCCTACTTTATGAGCTTCTTAAGAGACATTTACTTGGCATAATAGGGACAGAATGACAAGTTAGCCCTTTGATCCAGGACACAGGAGTTGTTATCTATGATATTACAGAATTGTACGAATCTACCTTGATCTCATTCACCTGGTTGGTTGAGTTCAAGGACCTGATTCCCTTCCCTCTGAATTTGCAGTTCAGATTATGGAATCTATTGGATTGGATTGGGTAATTTTATTTGATTCAATAAACTTGTGTCTGGAGTTGTAAAATTCCACCCAATCTAAGGTGGGGTAGAAATCTAGTGAACCAGCAAATAAAGAAATAAAGAAATAAAGAAGGCACTGTAAATCTGAATCAGAGCCGATTCTGAGATTCTGAATTTGAAAACTGCTGACATTTTGATCTCAGTATTTTGAGATTTATTGAAAAGGAAGTTCTAAACCTTGTGTCACTGATCATTGTCTTAATGCTATCGTGTAGTAGAACTTGGGTACAAAAGGGCTTGATCATATCTGCATAATATCATGAAAGCAGATACTCGATATAATACCTTAGTAATAATATACATAATATATTGTATTGCTAGAAGAGAGGAACATTCAGTAATGGGTCATCTCTTCTTGGTTGAGCTTTGTAATATTTTGTACCTTGAAAGGGAAGGTATCAACCCATTTTACTACTCTGCTTAGAAATCTGATTTTGGAAGCACTTTTGAGAGAAATAAAACACTTCTTGTCTTCTGATTCTTTTTACTTCTGTTGTTTTGTCCTACTGATTTTCCTAGCTAGTGTGATATATCCCTAAATGAAAAGGTACAGTGGTACCTCGGGTTACGAACTTAATCCGTTCCATGACTCTGGTCGCAACTCGAGGTAAATTTTTGTGGCCAGAGCTGGTCGTAACCCGAAAAGTTTGTTAACAGAGGCGTTCGCAACCCGAGGTACCACTGTATATGCCCCTTATTTCAAACAGAGACCAAGAAACTTGATGTGCTGAAATGTGGAAGAGCAGGTGCCCCACATGGTTTGACAAATCACCGAAACAGGCTGCTAGAAAACATTTTCACACACTTGGAAGCTGGGTACAATAACTGCAAGGTGGAGGACGGAATCATGTGAAAAAGACTTGTAGCAACTCTACCAGGAATCGCCTGCAGATGTTCAAGGCACAGGCCTGCCACCTTGACAGTATGGAGTCCAGATTCTCCAGAGGTGACATTTCCCTCCTTAATTCCTGCAGATGATGCGATCTACGTGTATGCTAAACGTGGCTGTGGGACGAAGTACGCCTGCACGAAGAAAGAACGCACATTTGGCATTCCTGGGCTGTATGCAGAAATGTGGAAGAATATTACATGTTCTCAAGCGGCCAGGTGATTGATTTAATGAGCAAGGAGCTAGTCCCTTAGACCCTCAGGACCCTGGCAAGTAAAGCTAAATTCTACAGAGTTGTAATTAGCTAGAACAATGTGCTCATTTCTGTTTATGGCTGAATAAAATCTTGTTGTGCTTCTTTACAATGACGTTGCTGCATTACTGAATGCTTCCTCGGAACAGTTAATATGCTGCCTTTGGAACTCGTCTACGGTTACTTTTTGCAAACTGGAAATGTCCAACATTTTTAGGCTGCAGCACTTGACACTCCTGCAGGCGTAATGCTGCTCTTTCCTGTTTTCCAAACAGAGTTTACACTTGCTTACATCAAAATTAAGTCCCTGCCTTTCAAATGACAGTCTAACAAACGTGATGCAGAAAGAAACAAAAATGGGGCAAATAATTACACTGAGGTGGGGCAAATAATTACACTTAGCTGCAGTACTTAATGTTCTATTTTCTTATACTAGGCAGTACTGATACCCCCAAAGCTGATGGTTGTCTTGTTGTTCCTCCCAGGGCAATGAGTCGTATCAGGCTCTGGGAGAATAGAGAAGACCTCTCCCAGACCCAGACCATGAGTGGAGAAAACCTTGTTTAAGTGCTGTTTTTCTTCTGCCCATTGATCTGAGAAGTTGCAGTCTTAACCCTCTGCATGTCGTTCTGGTCACTAAGCTCAGAACAAGAGTCAGTTTCACTCCGTGATTGATCCTTTCTGCAGCCTGGGAGACCAGGAACTGTGCTGGTCTCCCATCCTCATTGTCTTCTTGTCCCTCCTACCCTCTCCTGCCAAGAAGCTATAAGTCCTCATCAGCTAACAAAGCCTAGTCACCTCTTATCCTGGAGCCAGCTCAGCCCTGGGCTTTTCTCATGATCTTCTATGTTCAAAGACCATGCAGATGTCCTCAATCATTTACTTCTTCTTCTCCATCCTGATCCCTGCAGGTAAGTCCTTTGAATTTTAATTAGGAACATCACCAGATGGGAAGCCAAGTTTTCAAAGCAGGGCATTTAACACTGAAGCCTGATTCAGGCTGTAGCTCTGATTTCAAAACCATGGAGTCTAGTATAGGTGCAGGACTTGTACTTCCTCTGGATAGTGACACCTCATTGAAGGATCGAAAAATAGGTAGCAGCAAGCACATAATATAAAAGTGTCTTAGGAGGTAGAGAGGCATCTGACCATTTTGCTTAGCTATTGTGTTTTAGCATTGTGTATTTTGGACCAGAATATCCACCAATATTTATCCATCTATTCTACCATTTCAATTTTCTATTTTGCTTCCTTGTTTCCTTTCCCTAAACCTCTTGCAAGTCCCACAGCAAGGGACAGCATAATTTTATCCATTTCCTATTTACAGTGTGTGTGTGTGTATGTGTATGTGTACCCACGCATGTGTGCATGAATGTATACAGATAATGTGTGCAAATGCCAGAGATGGTTGTTCTTGAGGGCCAGATATGGTGTGACATTGTAGGTAGAAATGCACAATCAGAAGAAGATACAGTCCTGGTTTTAGTAGATGATGTGCTGTTTTGGATTCTTCAAAATCAACAGATCTCTCTCTCTCTCTCACACACACACACACACACACAGACAATCAGCCTTGTAATTTGCATGCCTGCTATCCCATGTTAAAGAAAGGGGGACTGCCTGGAACTCCCTTTGCAAGGAAAAAACACACACACCATAAGACAGGTTATATTTAAAACAACCCTTTTTCTTCCTTTGTCCACTTGGACGAAAGCAGTCTATTGCAACTCACTGTAATTCAGATCTATTTCCCCACTACCCATTATTTCTGGACAACTGCATGCGTAGAAAAAGTGGTAAGGGGAGAGAAGATGGAATTGATTCACAGCCAAGACAGGCTGACTCAATCCTGGAAGCATTTTATATAGGAAATAGAAGGAGAAAATGCTGGAAAGGCTGTCACCTGAAGTGCCTGGTGGTGCCTGGGCCCACGTAGAGATGAAGGCTTTTTTGCTCAAGCAGATCCAGGCAACCTCTTTGAATCCTGCAGGACAGAACGGAACAGTGCAGTCCTTTGAATGACGGGAGTGTACTGCCTTTTGCAACCTGGCTGTCAAACCCTCTCCCTGCTGGGGTAGAAAAGGTTTTTGTTTGTCTGTTTGTTTTGCTTTTAATACTACGCAGAGTTTGTGCAGCTTTGAGAGAGTGGAATGCAATGGGTGAAGTTATGGGATCACTGACCTGGGATGCTTAACGCTTCTAATTCCCTAGTTTTAACCATGATCACTAGCTCCCCCCACTAGCATCGTTGTTTCTTGCTGCTCTGGCTTGTCCCTAGAAAAGCCACTGCCCGTAAAAAATGGGCCGCCATCTTGACCCTTTTTGACCATATCCTGGGGTTGTCCCTGACTCCAATGGTGGGTCATCTCCGAATGGGCTGCAACTCCTGACATTTATCTGTGGTTCCTCCCTTTCAGGGGTGTGTCTGAAGTGTGAATACTGCAGTAGCAGCAGTGGCTTCTGCACCGGTGCAGCGCACATCTGCCGACCGTTCGAAAACACCTGCCTCACTCTCACCACCGAGACAACCATTGGTGAAGGATCTTCCTGGCTTGCTCCAGAACTGACCCATTCTTTCCACCCAGGATCGGAAACTTGGAGGGAGGGCTTATGGAAATCTGCAGGGGTGGTAGTTGAACAGGGTTTCTTTTGTTACCCCCTGAAATGATCAACGTACTAAAGTTAGGATGATGTAAATTTAGAAAAGCAGGCAGAAATTGAATTTAGCCATAGGTATTTTCTGGCATCAGGTGGCTATGTGGATGTAGATACATACACATGTGCCTGAATATGACAAGGAGCCATCGCCTGGCACAATTAACACATTTACTCTGGGAGGAGATGAATTTGAGGAAGTAGATTAAAGTCAGTGGCCATTTAAGAATAACCACCTTTTGGCGCCAGTGGGTGTAACTGGAGCTTTGAGAATATATTTTAGGCTTTTTTTGGGGGGGGGGGTGCCTTCAAGTCAGTGTGGACTCCTGGTGACTAC
The DNA here is from genome assembly GCF_059951505.1 of Python bivittatus. Classification (NCBI taxonomy): domain Eukaryota; kingdom Metazoa; phylum Chordata; class Lepidosauria; order Squamata; family Pythonidae; genus Python; species Python bivittatus. The sequence goes on from NW_028277054.1 coordinate 5,652,221, forward strand.
ATGAACTAGTCCCTACAGTTTTCTTGGCAAGATTTCGGAAGTGGTTTGCCATTGCCTCCTTCCCGGGGCTGAGAGGGAGGGACTGGCCCAAGGTCACCCAGCTGGCTTCGTGCCTAAGGCAGGACTAGAACTCACCATATGCTGGTTTCTAGCCTGGTGCCTTCACCACCACACCAAACTGGCTCTCTCAGTGTTGAGTCCTGGCAAGTGCCTGGACTAGTCCCTGCAGTTTTCTTGGCAGGATTTAAGAGGTGGTTTGCCTCCTTCCTAGGGCTGAGAAAGAGTGACTGGCTGAAGGTCACCCAGTTGGCTTTATGCCTAAGGCAGGACTAGAACTCACGGTCTCCCGATTTCTAGCCTGATGCCTTTAACCACTACACCAAACTAGCTGTCTATCATGGGCATGTATATCACAAAATAGCTGTCGCTGTGGGTATGAGCGATTACGAAACACTGATTTAGCAGTGGCCAAACTGGTGACGCTGCTCCTTGCCACCCAGCTCGCTTGATCCTCTTCGTGATGTTCTCTACCACCAGAGCTAACTCTGTTTTTTTTCCTCTGTAGGAGATAGTCTCCCAAATGAAGTCCCTTTCAGTCTCTGAGTGGGTTTTCCTTCTGGTTTTCTTGTAATTTTACATGACTTTGTTAACCCCTATCTTGACGGCAACCCTTTCCATTGCACAGGAAATGAAGTGTGGCTGGCCACTTACAAAGGCTGCACCAAAATCAAGCATTGTGTCCCATCGCCCATGAGTTTTACTCTCCCTTCCAGACGTAAACGGAGTGCAGCAAAGTGTTGCCGTAAGGATCTTTGCAACAGCGGAACAGTGACATGTAAGCATTCTTCCCCCTTCGCTATCGCCCTTCCTCTCTTGGGCAAGTGTCAAACTTCCCTTGGTCTTTTCCCAGTAAAAACAGGAACCATAAAAAAAAAAAATGATTGTAACATATGTCAGGAAAATGAAGTCTAGAAAAGAAGGGAAGCCACAAGTTACTGCAAAACTAATATGAGATGAAATTGCAATGGTATATGGGAATGACCTTGGGAGACAGGAGGGAGAGTCGCAGACTGGAGAACCGTCATGCAAAAGAGGTCTCAGCCCACAGAAGGAGGGAGGACATGGGAAGTGCTTCAGAAGGCACCCTTCCTAGTTTTCCTAAGCGTAAAAGGAAAGGGGGGGGGTACTTTCAGACTTGCAAGATTCTGTTAATGTTACCTTACACTAAGGTAGAGCTAGTACTCCTGGTTATGCTTCTTGTCTGGACTACCTCGAAGGGCTAACAGAAATATATTGAAGACTGAAAAATCTGGGGGACAGGAAAAGATCAGGACATCACATAATGTAGAAGCTGGGTGGGAATGGGCTCCTCTAGCATACATCAGTAGAGGGCCAGTTTTGGAAAGACTTCCCAGTTTAATAGCCTTGGAGAAGAGAAGAACCTCAAGAGGTGTCAGCCCTTCAAGGTAGTCCAGACCAGGAAACCAAAACCAAGAACACTAATACTACCTTTATTGTAAGGTTATAGTAACAGAATCTTGCAAGTCTGAAAGTACTTCCCCCTCTTCCCTGCCTTTACGTTCCAGAGAACTAGGGAGGGTCCCTTCTGAGACACTTTCTCCACACCCATTCCTGTTTTGGACCCAGATTTCTCTTATCAGACTGTTGTCTAGGCTGCAGCTCTTCCTCCTGTCTTTCAAGGTTATTCTCACAGCTCATTGCAGGTAGTCCTTGCTTAACGACTGCCCTGTTTAGCAACCATTTGAAGTTATAACTACACTGAAAAAGTAACTTTATGACTGGTCCTTGCACTTATGACTGTCACAGTGTCCCCATGGTCACATGATTGAGATTCAGGCACTTCGCAGCCAGTGGGTGTTTACAACAACCAGAATCAACAGAGAAGCCAACAGTAAAATCGCAAGCGTTGGTCACATGATGTCTCACTTAACAATCCCAGGTGATTCGCAGAGGAAGTGAGGTCATATGTCTGTCATGGTCATGTGATGTCTTGCTTAACAACCACATTGCTTAGCGACGGAGTTGCTGGTCCCAATTGTAGTTATTAAATGAGGATTACCGGTACAAGAGGTGACCACTGGAAACCATGAGACAAACTCTAGTAAATCCCCCTGAGATAATTGGACAGCTGATCATCAGTTGGAATTCCAAGAAGTGATTGCAAGAGCTATGCTGGGGAAGTTCCTAAGGACCAAGGAGATGGAATTGCAATGTTAGAAATTCTGCTTGTTTTCCCAATTTTCCAAGTGCCCCGACTCGGGATCCGACCAAATGGACTGAAATGTCCAGGATGCATCTCACAGGATCTAACTTGCAAACCCACTGAGCTGATCCATTGCAACGGCTGGGAAGACTATTGCGTGTATTATGACTTGACAGTGGAACAAGGTAAGGCCAGAGGAATAGCACTGGCATCTGCAGGAGTGATAGGAAGAAGAAGTGAGTGAAGCAGAAGCAGATATTGAAAGTACAGAAAACAGAGCCGGACCATATGAGAGTTTTCCACTATTTGGTGACAAATCTGGGCTGAACAGTATGATGTCCCAATGGCCCTTGCAGCCTTGCTACAACCCTCCCTTTGTGGCCCCTGAGCTGCATCTGGTTGCAAAGACAACAGCAGGGTTTCCTGCTACTCTGCACAAGTGCACGAACGCTATAAGTAAGCCTAAAAGCAGGGTTAATATAGAACGAATCAGTTTTTATTATGGCCTTTTGGCCAATCAACAAATACAATAAACCCCGCAACCTGAGAATTGTTTTTGAAATAGAATTAGCTTAACACGGTCAGTGCAGTCATGCAGGCAGTGACTGGACTCTAGTCTTAGTAGCAATATAATTGCCATAAAATTGGCAGTCATTTTAGTTATATACAGGCTTATCTCTGCAGAATAGTAGGTTACATAAATTGCCCTCCCTCCCCTCCCCTCCCCTCCCCTCCCCTCCCCTCCCCTTCCCATTGCTGTCTTGTTTATAATACCAGGATAAAATATAGAAGAACATGTTACAGTTTCCATAGCACATTTAACATTGTTTTAAAACAGGGTTCCTGCGATGGAATGGTATGGCGAGGGCCGCACTCGGGGAGATAAGCATTTCCTTAGCCCCCAGAATGAGCGTGGGAAGGTGAAGAGGATGAGACTGGCACCACCCTAAGGAATTCACAGTGTTTGCTTGCTGGCTTGGGAAATTTAGATTCAGTCTGGCGAGATTCTGTCTTGTAGGCGGAAGCTAATAAATGCAATAGAACTGTAACTGTACTGTCTCGTTTGCTTGCTGGCTGGGGAATTTTGGGAGTTGAAGTCCACACAGCTTAAAGTTGCCAAGGTTGAGGAACCCTGTTTTAAAAGACAGAAGTACCCTCCCAATCCTCATAAACTCCAATAAGGAAATAACCGCGATCCCTGCTTGAAAACCTGCCCCCCCCACTCCGATTCCCCTATACCCCTTGCGTTGTACACAACCTCAGGAATGGACTTTGTTCTCATCTTTCTCAATTCCTGCAGATGGAAGATTCTACACTCATGCAGAACGGGGCTGTGGAACCAAGAATGCTTGTCTGAATGAGGCACGTGTTTTCGGGGTGCCAGGACTATACAAGGAGATTATAAAGAAACCAGAGTGCACGCCTGCTCCCAAAATTATCGGCAAGTGGCCCTGACTTCAAGAAAACACAGAGTAAGGTGGAAGATCTGCAGAAGCATCTTCATTCTTAGTAGGCAGGTTTTCCTGATATATAAAAGGGGATAAACTCCTTCTATTAAACAAAGAAAATCATATTTAATAAAATAAGTAAAAAAAATATAAAAGTCTTGTTGCTGCATGCTGCTAATTCTTGTGATGTCCCCTTTTCTCTGCTAATAATCAATCTGTATTTATCAGGATTCGCTACGAAATGTATTTTCTGGCAAGGAAGGAAAGGCCCTCATTTTTATATTTTATTAATGTCTTAAATGTGCATGTCTTCATCTTCTTGATATTTGAAACTGAACATATACTTGGAGGCTACATTCACACAATACCTGGACCCCAATTTCTGAATTAACCCTATTCTGGGGTTGCACAAGTCAAAGAATACTACACTTTACTACACAAGCAGCTAATGTTTACACAGCTTAAGCCACTAAAAAAAGGAAAGGAAAAAAAGCTGAGCTGAAAACTCCTTTTGCAAATGCAGCCATCAAATCAAATCAAAGTTTATTGCGGTCTTGGACCAGTACAAGGATGATGCTCTGCAAAAATACACAGCCTATCTTAAAATGATAGCAACCTAGGATAAAATCAAATTAAAATACATTTATAACTATCTAACTAAACTCTGTGGGTGCAATCTAAGGTACAGCCTATCCTAGGAGAAAATATAGTCACTAAGATTATGTTAAATATAAAATGTAAAATGGAAGTATCTAAAATTACCACTGGGTTAATATATAAAAACTTTAACGAATTACTGTGACATAAAATACATTACATAAATTAGCCCAACAGGGTCTGGTGAATCTTCATTGCTGCAGCACGAAACCTGAAATGCAGCTATCTGGATTTATAACCAATAACTACAATTTGTTTAGTTAAAGAAAACATTCTCATACCAGCCAGAAATAAACATCTGGTAGATAGATTCCAGTATTGGCATAATGAAAGATAAACGTGAACTGTTGCTTACAAAGTACATTTAGAAAATTTTACTATATTTGTTAATATATAGAGACAGAGGAGATTTATTTAAGCACAGTGAAAGTCAATGCAAGTGAAAAAAAATTGAAATAAAAAACCATTTCTTAAATATGTTGAAGTCATTTTTGCTGATGACCCTCTTGCAATAGGGTGGGGTAATTCTATTTAAAGCGCTCCAACGATGGAATGCTCCAACCTTGATCTCTGTTAGACTCCTGTTCACAAGGGCTCCAGTTTCTATTCGTCAGTTTTACTGATTCTTTTCCTCCATAAATTTCTTTCCTTTGGCACCTTCCCAAACTTAAATGACTGAAGTTGCATTTGAAGTTTGCGTTAGTCTCAGCAAACAGCTAAAAGAAATGTTGCTTTCTTGAAACACTTATATCTGAAGGCAGTTAAGGGATAACAAACACCTTGTTTGGAATATTGAGCTAAATAAAACCTACAATTTCATCCCACCGTTTCCCCCCAAAGAGATGGCTGGCTGTTTAAGCAATCAAAAGATGTGAGGAAACACACACACACAGAGCTATCTATCTATCTATCTATCTATCTATCTATCTATCTATCTATCTATCTATCTATCTATCTATCTATCACCTCCCATCTCACCGCTGTGAGATGTCTGTGTCTTCCTCAGTCTCGGTCCTGTACCAGAGGCTGGGAGTTTGAGGGTTCTGCACAATATCTGAGCTGTTCCTAGCACTGCACTCTTCTGGACAGAGAGCTCGGATGTTGTTCCTAAGCCACCCTCCCAGCTTAGAAGTCATAGCCCTGAGTGCTCCTACCCCCACTAGGACCCCTTTGGCCTTGACTTTCCACACCCTCTCTAGTTCCTAGTTCCTAGTTCTAGTCCTCTAGTTCCTAGTTCCTCCTTCAGGCCCTGATACTTCTCCAGCTTCTCATATTCCTTCTTTCTGATGTTGCTGTCACATAGCACTACTACATCTATCACCACCACTATCTTCTGGTCCTTGTCTACCAGCAAGATGTCTGGATATATGCTGTATATATAAAAGCTGACCTGAACCATAACTCCATCCTCCCACGAGTATCAATATTCACCCTTCCCTGTACACCAGGACATACTCCAAATCACAGATTAAACCTAGAAGTGCTGCCAATGTTTAACCAATCACCCTAGAACCAATCCTGACATTAAATTGAATCATAGGGTTCAAGGAAGGTTATATAATAATCTATTCTAATCTTATGTAATAATCTTATGTGATATATATATATATATATTGTAAAAACGATCATAAAATTAATAAAGCTCATAGCCAATAACAATCAGTAGAGCCACTCTGCCAGCTCTACCATCCTCCCAGTTCCCCAAGCCCATTGGCAAAACCATGTTTCCACAGCCTTGCGAAAGGAGTGGGTAGATAAATCTGGCCACTGATCAACTGACGAGAATCAAAAACCCAGTAGGGAAAGGAAGAGGAATCCATGGATCTCAGCTCATTGTAATTCGGACCAGCAAAGCAATTAATCTTGCAGGCCTGGACATTCTCACTGCTCCCCAAGACAGTAATGAAATCTGTGAAAATTGGCCAGATTGACCTATGGCTTCCACAACATCCCACGGGAGAAATGAAGCAGAGATTACCTTTCATCTCCCCAACATGTCAGAGAACAGTGACACCTCGAAAGCTTTATTTGGGCAACACTTCCCCTCCTCTCTTTGGATAATTGGACCAATTTCCATCATCTCCAGCTAGAATGTCTGGTGGGAATGCTAGCTGGGGGGCTGTGGCCATTCAAAACCAACATATCTGAAGGGTATCCAGTTGGCAGAGGTTGGCATAGGCATAAACTTTCACAGAACGTTCCTCGTCCAGGGGCCCTGTGTCAGCCTTACCAGGTAGACCAGACAGGAAACACAATCAGATCAGCTAATTCTGCTTTATTATAAGGTTACATTAACAGAATCTTGCAAGTCTGAAAGTACAATTATAAGGTTACATTAACAGAATCTTGCAAGTCTGAAAGTACAATTCTTCTCCCATCTCCTTTACTCCTGAGAAATTAGGGAGGGTCTCTCCTGAGCCTCTTGCCCTGTCTACTACCCAGCTGCGGACAATGCTGTCTCTTATCTGAACGTTCCCTAGGCAGTGTGTCTGGGCCCAGTCTCCCAAGATCATTCCCACATACCATTGCACCCTGTAGGTGCAGATTTTGAATGCCAGTGTTATCGGCTGTCCTAGGACACACACTCCCAAGTTTCAGTTAAAGACTGTGATGGAAAGGACGGCCCCTGAAAAATCATTAGGATGGGAAAGGGCTCTTATCAGGAATTGTAGTTGTATCGAGCATGGGGGGAGGCAAAAAGAAACATATTAAGAAATGGGAAAAGTGATATCATTCTGGATGTCAAGGAATGGTTGTCGGAAATGAGTGATTTATCTGTTTTAGAAAAGACAATATTTTCTACCAATCAAAGGATGCAGCAATGTGTTATAATGGCAGAGATTTTGTGATATCTTACATATAAGTATAAAATATAGGAGTTTTTTTTCCTTAGTTCGTATCTTTAGTTTGGATTTTTATTTTTTTTTCAGTTTTTTTGGGGGGGGGTTGGTAAGATTAAAGATTGTTTTGCTTAAAAAACATAAAGATAATAAATAAAAATAAAAAAAATTAAAATTAAAATTAAAAAAAGGGAAAGGAAAGGCTTTGTTCTCCATGGGCTTGGCAGTCCAAAGGGTACAAAAACCCTGAAGCTCTTTTACAGAGAGCCCAAAGGTCATCTGAGTCTCCTTGGTGAATGATCGTTCCTGAGTCATGACAACCTGCACACAGCAGGTGTTCCTGGAAGCCCATCCCTCTGAATGTCTTCCCTGGTTTAAAATTAGACATTATCTCTTGCAATGACAGTGGGGAATGTATTCTCTGGACTTTGACTTGTCATTCCCTCCCTATTCAGTTCCCCACTTTGAATTTAATGGCACTGAGAAGCAAACTTTATGATTGGACTAAATGCCCCATCTTTCCAACCTGTTTACTTCCTGGCAACTTGTGAATTTATTTCTTCCTTTCTTTCTCTCTGTTTTCCAAAAAAGCACAACCCCTATCTAAAAAGTCTCAAGTCTTGCTAGAGCTGAGCGTGAAACTTGGTGATGTCATGGACACATCCGCAAAGTTCATTTGGGAATAATATTAGGTGTGATGGTTTTTAATTTGTTTTAATAATGCAACCCACCTTGAAATGACATTAATTATGGTCCATTTGTTCATCTAGATAGAAGGCTTTGACTAAGAACAACTGCAAAGTCTGCTTAGTGGACTTTCTAGGATGCCAGAAACCAGCAGTTTTATCCATCTGGAGTAGCAAGTTTTAGGATAGGTAGGCCACCCAAATGCATAAATGGAAAAGATGATGGTGACATGAATTTTCCTGTTCCTGCTTGTAAGCAAATAAGTAAGTAAATAAAATAATATAAATTATTTTAAAATAAATAAAAGCAATAAGGAAATGAAGAGTGGTAAGAGAGATCAATAAAGAAGCACAGTTGAATTCTAGTGGACACACCCTCCTTTGAAGCGTGTTAAAGACTGAACTATTGCCCTACATAATCCACCAAACTAAAGCCCTTGGGACAGTACCTGGGACAATGATATATTTCTGTGGAGACCAGTTGGTTTGAATAACAGGGTTGAAAGTCTGCACTCACACTGGTGACCTACCTTGAAATGACATCAGTTATGGTCCATTTGTTCATCTAGATAAGGCTTTGACTAAGAACAAATTTCAAAGTCTGAAACTGACTGTCAGAAACCAGAAGATTTATCCATCTGGACCAGCATGCTTTAGGATAGGTAGACCACCCAAATGCACAAATATATTTCTATGGAGACCTGTCAATTTGAATAACAGGGTTGAAAGTCTGTGTTCATACGCACAGATTATTCAGAGGTGATCTCCTCTGGTGTAGTGTTTTACTGTACTATCTATGGACCCTAATCTCCTTATGGTGGTCTCAGTCCACTGATGGTTGAATGACTAGAAGATAGGACCTTCTCCACTTGCAAGGACAAATAGATCCTCAAAGTCTCCTCTTTTTTTCTCCTATTGCCTTCTACTCATCCCCTGGCCATGAGTGAAAAAGGCTTAAGTCATCCTTAGCTATACCACAGTTAAAATAGTCTTTTACTCCTTATTCCAACATCATCCAAGAGCAGCTCAAGGTGGGCAGAATCAGTTATGTTTTACCTTGGAGGGAAATCAAGGGGCTGTTAATAGGTGGGAACTGAAGAAATTAGAGGCAGGATAGAGACGGGCAACAGGACAGCACATTTCATTCTGGGATGGTTTTCTGATGACTTAAGGATGGGTGGAAGTACTATTACTTAGTGCTTGAGAAACACCCTTGGTGATTAATGCGGAAATGGATTGAGATAGTCCAAAGGCTGGGAAGACCAGGAAGTATATATATATATATTTTCACTTCTCTCTCTCCTGGGTTTAAAATAAGGGGGCTAGGGAATGGATCCAGCAATCATGAACTCATGAGCCAAGTCCTACTGACACCCTTCATTGTTTCTTGAGATATACCCCACAACCAGCTTTCACTGGGTCCGTTCATGCAGTTTATTGCAACTGAGTAGTCAACTGATGGATTCATTGGCAAGAAGCAATCTGAAAATTCACAGGTGCAAGCCATCCATAGTCTAGGACAATATTTCTCAACCTTGGCAGCTTTAAGATGTGTGGACATCAACTCCCAGAATTCCCTAGCCAGCATGGGAGTTGAAGTCCAAACATCCTAAAGTTGCTGAGGTTGAGGAATATTGGTCTAGAGAAACAGGGGCTGACAGCAACAAACAAAACAAATCTCATTTTCCCTTCTGAAATAGAGCCAGTCCTGCCTCTAATTTCTTCAGTCCCCACCTATTTACAGCCCCTTGACTTCCCTCCAAGGTAAAACATAACTGATTCTGCCCACCTTGAGCTGCTCTTGGATGATGTTGGAATAAGGATCTTTTGGGTCAGTTGATACTTCTGAAATACCAAGAGAATACAATGGATATTCTCACAAAATGGCTGCCAGAATGGAGTGGTCACTCAGAAATCCCTAAAAACAATGTATGGGTGTTTGTAAGCCTCTTGGAAGCCTTTTTTCCCAACTGATGGAGTTTTGAAAAGGTGACTTATTCATCTATAAATACATTTTTTGTCTCTAAGCAAGAATTCTGAATAAAACTAGTCCTGATAGGCTAGACACTACATGACACCTGAAAATGCTTCTCTCTATTCCATTTTTTAAATTGTGTTAGGCTATTGTCCCGAGACCAGGAAAAAGGCATTATAACCAGCAATATTCCCAACTACTTTGGTGTCATGAATGTTTTAATTCTGTCTGAAAACTCCCTTAGTTACAGAAGATGTTAGTTTTTTGCATTTGTTACTGCATTGACTTTTTGTGTTAGCCACCAAGAGTTGCTTTATATCAGATGGGCAGCCATATAAATCATAAAATGGGCAATCCAGACTTCATGAGTGTCTATCCTCAAGTTGACCCCAAATCATTTTTTCCACACACATTCTGGAAAAGAATTTTGCCAATCCAAGATTAGGGTTTAGCATGTTGTGTGAATCCATCCATTCTGCCTTGATGTTTCAACTCAGGGGTTCAGCAACACACATAATGAGGTCAGTTAAACTAGTGGCTGAATTTACATAGCATATTCAGCTGCTTAATTTGAACTGTGCTTAGGGATATTTTGGGAAGAGTGGAGGAAATGGGTTAATACAACAGTAAACTTATCGTGCATTGTGTGAATCCAACCATTGTGTACAGAGGTCTGTGTGTACATACAGGTTGGAGCAGACTTCAAGCTCACACCAGCCCAAATGGAAAACAGCATTTGTATTTCACGCAGTTCCTGGAGTTTCACAATCTCTGCCTTACCCTTTTTATATTTCTTTCTCTAAGCAATTCTGAGTTGGAAGATCTGGGGCTTGAATGAATTTTGCACAGTTCACCTGCTGTAGCACTGGGGGATGTTGAGATGGTGGCCAGGTGTAGCTAACCCAGAGTTGGTGGAAGAAATTATCCTTCATGGATATATCTCCTATGGCTCACCATCCTTGGAAGGGACTCCCCCAGCCCCCTCCGTAGCTGCCTGGGACTTTGCTACTCCTCCCTTGACAGGGCAATCTTGTAATGGGTCTTGCTTAGAGAAAGAAATATAAAAAGGGTAAGGCAGAGATTGCGAAACTCCAGGAATTCCTTATAATACTTCACGGTTGCGCAAAGTGGTGTTCAGGACATAAGCAGTCGTCACCCACCGCTCAGTATAAATGCTATTAAGAGGAAAAATATATCCTGCACCCTGCCATCCTTTATTGCCAAGAGGCAAAGAGCCTCAAGCCACTCCCTATCTATAAATAGCCCATCTGGAGAAGAACTCCATCTCAGAGAACTCAGACTGACCTGAACAGGAACACAATGGCTCCCTTTGTGCTCTTCATCTTCACCATCGTCCTCCTTCCTGTGGAAAGAACTGCAGGACAATCACGTACGTGGGGTTCTTTGGATGAATTTTCACTTCTTCTGATGCACTTGTAGCTGTTTCCTATCAGAGATCCTAAGTCTTGAATTAGGCAGTTCTTTATTTCCTTTTAGAATGATCTCAGGTTGGATCCACCAAATACACTCTGCAAGGCAGCACGCTAAGGTGACCAACTTCAGATGGCCTTATGGAAGGATGGGGAAAGAGGAACTGGATACCCTGATCCAGCAGTGTTAGGTGGTAGTTCAGATAGCAAAGTATCTGGAATCAACATTGTTACATACTGAAATGTGGATTGAGTTAGACCTCTGACTGTTCAGAGTACAGCGTTGGCAGTCAGAGCGTTTCATAAAATCGGTCATTCTTATTGGGTTAGGCAGAAACTTTTCCCATGCAGAAAAATGCAGATCAATGGAATTCAAACTAAATATTGAACACAGTTGGAATCTGGGCAGATGATGATGATCATTTCTTACTCTCGCTACTTAGGGGTTAGTATATGGTTTGACTTGGCTTGTTTGATCTTGTTTTAAAGAAAGCTATATGCATATATAATTAATCAGGTATGTTCATCTGTGTGTATGTTTCTGCTCCCCCCTAGTATAATGTCTATATGTACACTAAATAGCACGAGTGCCTGTGGAAGTGCCCAATTGCCTCTCCTGTGGGATACATCGGGCAGATTTCTATTTATTTTTTTTGGGGGGGGGGTTCTCTGCAGCCTCTGATCTGATGTGGTCCAGCTTTGAACTTGAATTTTCTTTTGATGGCTTCTCATGCCACCCCAAACATGGCTTTCTTCCTCTCTGTGTTCAGAGATTTATCATAAGCCCTTTACAGAATTACTTACCAACATTCCGCTGGGTTGGGAAGAATAAAAATGAAAGAGGGCTAGAGAAAACTTCCCTAGATCCAAAGTTTCCTTACAATTCCCTTGTTTTCAGCTCATTTAGTTTTGCTCAGGGCATCTGGAAAGATCCTACCTAATGCTATCCATCTCACTGCTTCCAGATTGCCATCAGTCCCTCTCAACCTTTTTGCCAAGCAGAAGGGCCAGAGAATTGACCTCAGTTTTTGTCAGCCCTACCAAGTAGACCAGACTAAGCAACAAACACCATATAGGTCAGGACTATTTTTATTGTCACAGTTCAATTAACAGAAACTTGCAATCTGAATGTGCTTCCCCCTCCCTCCCTTTATCTGTGTGTGAAATAGGGAGGAGCTTGTCTGAGACATTTTTCAAGTTACTTTCTTGGCCTGGACTCAGACCCCTCTTATCAGATCATTGCCTTGATAATGGCTCTGCCTCCTGTTCTTCAAGGCCATTCCCTCTTTCCTCTCCAGTTTATTCTTTCACCAAATAGATCTTTTCTGTTAGCCTCCTTCCAACCTTAGGTGTCAGTTTCCCAGACTGATCCACTGTCACCTCTGTCAGCTTCACAATCCTCTAGTAAGAACTACCTCTAAAGTAATATAACCCAACATCTAAACAGAAGGTAATCATTTTACAACAATGGAAAACACAAAATGGCCAAGACTTTTCACATCTTCATCATGGATGCATGTGTTTTTCTGAAATTTGGAAGTTTGTATTGACTTGTAGGAATCCAAATTGGGATCACAGTACATGAAGAAGGGAAGTTAATATTTGACTCCTTCAGGGAGTCTGTATGTATATAAAGGTATGTGTGTATGTGTGTGTATGCTGTAGTTTGATCTAAAATCAAGCTTTCTTGGGTGTGAAGCTGCAAAGCAGATCCAGGCCATTTTAATCTGGAGGAAAGTATGTGCTGGCTGTCAGAGGCTTTGGAAAACTTAATTGAAGCATATTTATAGGTCCAAGAGTCCTCTTCAATATTAAGCTGCATTTACAGCATAATAACACAACTGAAATCTGAAGGAATTTCAAATTTATTTACTTTTTTTTTTTTTTAATCCTTACCATTCTCTCTAGAATGCTCTGTCTGTGAAGAAGATAGACTCACCTGTTCTGGTCCAAACACAAACTGTCCAAATCAGACAACATGCTTGAGTGTTCAATCTAACCACAACTTGACAAGACGTAAGTGATTTGATTTTTATGTTCACCTTTTCTATGATGTTGTACTTGGATGAAGATATGGACAAATCTGTTTCCAGGCCATTTCAGTTTCATATAAAACAGGGTTTCTCAAACTTGACAACTTTAAGACATGTGGACTTCAACTCCTAGAATTCTCCAGCCAGCATGCTGTTTGGGGAATTCTGGGAGTTGAAGTCCACGTGTCTTAAATTTGCCAAGTTTGAGAAACACTGATGTAGAGTATGTCTTCTCTTTCCACCCTAATCTGTTTTGATATATAATTATTATTGAAAAAGAATGTTATACAAGATTTAAAAACTACAGAAAAATAAAGAAACAAAGTGGAAGAAAGAAAAAAATGTGAAAAGATAAAAGAAAAAGTGAGAAACATCAGAAGACAAAGAGAAAGAAAAAGAAAGATATCTAAAGAAGTGACTTCTGATCTTCTTTGAAGCAGTTTCAAACACGATTATTACCATTTCCACCTTCCCAAATTACATACCATGGTTCCCTTCTTCCCATAAACAACCCTTTTTAATCAGTAAATCCCAAGATCACCAATACATTTTTGTCCATTTTGAGCAAAAAGTCCATAAATGGTTTCCAGCCTTTTATAAAAGTAGTTATTGTTCCTTCCCTAATCAAACAAGTCAGTTTAGCCATTTCAGCAATCCATTCCTCTATTGTGGGTATTTTTGTATTTTTCCTTCTTTGTGCATATAAAGTTAAACTTTAACTTTATCGTACCATAAAAACTCATGCCACCCAAACCGCAGGTTGTGTATTTCTAATTCTAACATCCTTTTATTTCTCAAAAGCAGCCACTTTTTCATCCAAACTAAACAGTAGGCTGCATAATACAATTTAAAACCAGGTAATCCCAATCCTAACTCCCTTAGTTTTTCCTAATTGTAAATCTTACTGGTGGCTTTCTCCTGTCTGGGTTCACACATAGCATAAAGGTAGAATTTTTTAAACTATGGTTTCTGAATCATCTACAGTTGGCTTTCTTCATACTGGGCTAAGATATAAAGCATGAATTTCCAATGGCAATGGCAGGGTTCATACGATATGCTCAAGCTATGTTATGACCTACTGTGTTGGATGAATCCACGCTGGGCATAGTGCGTATTAAGACTATGCAGAGTTTCAAAGTGGTGCTTTGCTTCACAGCAACTTCATGAGGCCTGTTCCTAAACAGCAAATCTTCTTCACTCTGCATCACTCCTTAGGTGTTTTCTAGCACTTCCAATAATCAGAAAAGACTTCTCACATGTCCTTCTGGATCTTTTGGCTACTACAATTGTCAGACAAAGCTGATGGAGGAACATCAAATAACATGACAAAGGAAATTGCATTGCTGCTCCACCTTGATGAGGCTAATAGCCTTATCTCACTATAGAAAAACAATTTATCAAAGGGAGTCATAATTTCCTTTGAGGTTCTTACCTTGAAGGGGTGTGTGTGTGTGTGTATAAATTCCTATTTTAATATACATTGGGATTTAAGAGTATAATCACTCCTAAATTACAAATTGAAGTCCATATTTTGATACATTTCATCTGGCATGATTTCCATTTTAACATTCAAAGAAGTGTAAAATCTGGTGGATAATCCAAGTTCCAACCTTCAGATTTCATATAGGCATTCACAATCTCTGTAAAAATTTCATAGTATTACCAACTTTGTCTTAGTCATCATTCGAAGACTATGTTCACAGGGAGAGACCAGCACATGCCATAAGACAAGGATAGGCATCCTTTTTACCATCAAAGTCCATTTCATTCCTTTGTATTCAATATTGGTCAGATTGCATGTAGATTATTGTGTCCAGTTCTGGGCACCGCATTTTAGGAAGAACATTGAGAAGCTGGATGACAGAGGACAGCAAAGGGGCTGGAAGGAAAAACTTATGAGGAGTAGTTGGAAGAGACGGGTCTATTTAGGCCTGGAGAAGATTGGGGAGAAATGATAACTGTTTTCAGATATCCGAAGAGCTGTGTTGTAGAAGATGAGGTGGAAATTTTAGAGTTGTTCCAAAAGAAGTAATGGATTTAAATTAACAGGAAATAGATTTTTGGTGGACATCAGAAAACATTTCCTAATATTAGGCACTATTCAACAATGGAAAGGACTGTCTCGGTAGGTGGTGGACTTCCTTTGATGGACATCCTTCAACAGAGATTGGATGACCATCTGTCAGGGATTCTGTATTAGTGGATTCCTGCAGTGAATGATCTCCAAGGTTGCTTCCAAGCTCTCCATTCTATGATTATATAATTGCCATAGGGCTAATTTGTTAAAAGTTGTGAAGGGCTAATTGCTGATGTAGGAACTGGGTGAAGCCCTTTTACATCCCCTTCCTTCATCCTTTAAAGCTGAGAGCAATAACAGGAAGGTTGTTTTAATACTGCTACACACTTCCGTGTTTCAGAATGCTCACTGGGGCATATCCTTATCTCCACTGGTGCCTGTACAGTCTGAAAGTTGGGAAGTAGTCAAGGGTATCCAGTTAGCTACATTGCACTATACCAGTGTTTCTCAACCTTGGCAGCTTTAAGATGGGTGGCCTTCAACTCCCAGAATTCCCTATGCTGGCTGGGGAAGAATTCTGGGAGTTGAAGTCCACATATCTTAAAGTTGCCAAGGTTGAGAAACACTGCACTATACCAATCATTGACTGCCTTCAGGCAACATGCTTAACCAATTGTTTAGTTGTCCATTTTGAGGGGTCCACACATCCTGCAGAACCATAAAGAAAACTAAACCAAGAGAAAAACCAATCTCTGCCTTTTGTGATACAATTCTCATTTTAAGAAGAATGCTAGATTAGCTCTGGATCCAATTTTCATACCTTAGAACAGCTTGTTTATTCCAAAGGTTATTCCAATCATTCTGGGTCCATGGACCATACTTAAAGTGTGCTGGGAGGCTCAGGATTATAATATAGATGGGGCCACGTGGCTTTGTTATTTCTGGAAATCTGGGCAATTTCTTGTTTTAAAACTCTGACATGCTCATTTTAGGACTTACACTAGTTTTCATCTTTTCATCTCTCTCCAACTTCAGAAGAGTCAGAATTTGGGTCAAGGTCAACTGGGGGGGTGGGGGGTGGAAGTTAGGGTGTCCAAGAGTCACAAAGTCACAAACAAGGGATCCAAAAGCTATCTGGAGCTTTGCAGCTGCAGATTATTACATCTGGCTGATTCCATTGATAGAATTGGTTATATTGATTATATTTCCTAATCATTATATTTTCCCAACTAGAAAATTATCCAAGTGAAGGATTCGCCAGATATTGTGTAGCATCTAAAAATAATTTGACTGGACTCTTCCATTTTAATTTTGGAGACAACGTTTTTTTGGACTTTGCTTCTGCGGCTTGCAACGAGGACTTAACTTGCAGCCCTCAGATTGTAGGTATGTAAAAAGCTTTTAAATTTTATTTTGCTTCTGGTACTTTCCTTTTTGGAATAGTTGAAAAAAAGACATTTACGTATGGGAAAATTCCGATGGAAAGAAGTGACAACTTTCTAGTCTTTGAAGCTTACATCTAGAACAACTCAAAATGCATGCACAAATCCATTCCTTTTCTAATTTGCAAAAGGAGACGTAATTGGATGGTCTTAGATACATTGGGAAGAGAAGCCCAAGCATTTGATCTAGATCCCTTGTAAAGTTGTTGAAAGGCCAGAAGTAAAAGGCCTGGCCACCTATGATAGAAATCTCATCTACAAATCCACAGGTAAAACCTGGAAATAAACAGGTGAAATCTTGGTTGAAGGAATAACCTAGGGTGCCCAGGCCAACACTGATCTCCAAATGTTTTGTCTTCTACACCAGGAGAAAACAAGGTGGTGACTTCCAGATGTTTGAACATCAATTCCCATTAGTCCCAGCTGGCATGGCTCATTTTCAGTCTGCCTTCGCTAAAGATACCAACAAAAAAAATTGTCAAATAAATATGACAAACAAAATACCCCAAATACCTTTTAGAATGGGATTTTGTTTTTTTAAATAAAATGTGCAATTTCTCATTTGGCAACCTTTAAAAAGTCTCTTTATAACTTTTGAGATCTAGACATGGTGATTATGCTTTTTAGGAATATATTTTCTGATTTTTGAGGCAGAATCAAAGATTTTCCCTTTGGGTCAGGGTGAAACATACCAGGAACATCCTGGAATTCCTTCTGGAATTGAAAGGGAGCAAAACCCAAGGGCTATTAGAATATCAGAAAGTCAAAATGGTTGGAAATCCAATTATTCTACCGTTGAGCAGATTCCCCAGGGGTGAAAGTCTGAGAAAGGCAAAATAAGCTGTTTGTCTTGACTATCACTTTACATGGATTATTTTGCTACATAAACTCATTCTGTGACTTGCAGCCCCTCCTCTTCGAATCTATGAAAATGGGAAGTATTGCCCGAAATGTTTCACAACAGGTCACGATAACTGTGTGGAGGATGGAAATATGGCCTGCCTGGGTGATATAGTGAACTGTACTGTCGTGAATGGAGTCATATCACAAGTTTATAAAGGTACGCTTTCTTTATCGTTCCTCTTTTATTTAAGCTTCCTTTGCTTTTTGCTCTACTAAGCCAACTGGTATCAGAGTCTTCATCTGTAAAAAGGCTGCTCAGCTTTGCAGTGGAGGTCCCTAGGGATGCTGAGAACGTGCCACACATGTGGTGGCGCGCTGCCCACCAGTGGGGAAACAGCCATTCTCAAAACACCCAGGTCATAACCATTCACAAAACCTCAGTTTATTAGAATATACTCTGTCTTTCTTTCAGTCCAAACCTGCCTGATAATACCTTACTTTGTCTTTTTTCTGAGCAGGTTTGCCCATTTCCAAACAAAGAGGTTCACACCCCACATTTTCATTTTTTAAATAGCACATTTTCAGCTGTTTTTGGGGGAGAAGGGGAAGCAGGCTGGCAGCTGGCACTTTATTCTACAACATGCCATTTCAAAATATTTTTTGAAATGTAAGAAAAATCAGGCCACTTTAGGAACAGCGAGTTGACCTGGCCCAATATTCTAAGTCTTGGTTAATACTTGGATGAGGAATCATTTGGAATCATCAATTTGTTATTAACCAAAGACTATAGATAGTAAATAGTGCAATAAATCAATGATATCAAATAAATTTTATATCAAGTTAAGATATGAATTCTAAACCCAAATTTTGGATGTGGCTCTATTCCATGTATAACTTTGTAGCTGAACAATGTTTTCCAATTAGAATTAAATTCCATGTCAGATTTAATTTTTAAATACCAAGTTATTCTAGACAGCATATAGTTTCTAATGACTGACGTTGCCATCCTTTTTATGTATTACTGTTATTGAGAATAAAGAAGAAAATGCTCAAGACAGCCTTATCATCTAATAATAAATGATCATCTATTTAGTTACTCAACAACTATATTATTCTACCTTTGGTGTTTCAAGAGGGGTTTTCATACTCAGAAATTGCTAAGAACATTTTGGGCAGCATCGATAGACTTTTTCCACCACCTTGGTTTCAGTGTTTCAGATGTGTGGATTGTGAAAAGAAAATTATGAATCAATTCCACATTATGCAATAGACTGTAGGCTTGTACTTCAAATCTGAATAAAAGATACGGGAAGTCAGGGAATCAGATAACCATTTTATTATAGACCTTTGAAAAAAGCTCTGAAGAATACATCTGCTTTGTGGTTGGGTGGGGGTCAAAAAAGACAAGATAAATCAAAAGTTTATCATGGCCATTGACCAGAACTGTAAAAAAGGTACAATGGGCAGCCATGGCCAGATGATCACAACTCTGCCCTGCATTTCCATGTGGGGTTGGGGCCACCAGCTCCATTTCTTGCTCCACCCCATTGATGTCTCTGCCCTTAGTTTAAAAATCTTTCCTTCATCTGATGCAAAAAATAATGTAGAAATACTTTTAACAAGCCCACAAAATAAATCATTGTTTCCTTCTGCCTTAGGTATCCCCGCAAATATCCCTTTTGCTGGAAAAGGTTGTGTCAGCGCATCGGTCTGCAACATTAAAAAAGATCAGTCCATCCGCCTAGGGACTTTCACATACACATTTAACAATATTAACTGTTCTCCAGCCAGCAGCGCTCTTGCATCGTTGCGACGCCTGGCCTTTACTCTGGATAAGAAGCACCTTGGCCCACAAATGTCTTTCTTCCTTCCATGCATCCTTGGCATCTTTGCTGTGAAAATTCTCTCCTAGTTAAGTCAAGGGTAGCTAGCAAATGTTTTCAGGAGGGTCGGGCTGGGGACATTTCACATTCATTTCAAGAAATCAACACATTATTAAGAAGCAAACATTCTTCAGATGAATAAATGACCTAGAGCTATCTCGATTGTGAGGATGTAATGCATCCGTTTGGGTGGATCAGCTGATTGTCTCAATTTTGTATACGATCAATAATAACCACTCTATTTAATCTCCTTATCAGTTTTTTAAAAAATCCTCCCACAATCAAAATTACCATGTATTGGCTCACACAGTGGTACAGGAGTTGCATTTTGTATTCAGTGTTCTGTGGCATGCACATTTTTTTTCCCTAAGATGCACATGTATTGAGCTGAGGACTACATTACAAAATTCAGAAGCAGGCCTGCTTACTTGTGTTCCAGGGGGCATTTTAGTTGAGGAAATGCAAAATCAATTAGTTTGCTTAAAAATCAGACCAGATCAGATCCTTCCCTGGCCACTCTCCTTCATCCTTTGGAACTAGAGAGCGAGAAGAGACTTACTCTTACTCTGACCCCATTTCTGAGCTGTGAAGGAAGAAAAATAGGATGATAGTTGCCAATAAAGAAATTTATGCTGCAAAATCTCATACATCTCTGTCGCAGCTGTTAATGTCCCTCCCCAAAATGACCATGCAATAGTAATTTCTTAATGGAATAAAAGTTTTCATTCCATTAATTTGGAATTAAAATGAAAGTTGTTTATGTCCTGCCCATGACCATTTTTTTGCCCCATCTCCTGCATAAGGTGGGGTCTCCCTCCCAAAGGCTGAATGCAGACCCCCAAATCTGCTGAACTCCAGTGTATTTCCCTTGAAGCCAATGAGACTGAGGTTGATTGGGATGAATACGTCCCATTGACTTCAGTAGCATTAAACCAGTGATTTCACAGCCATCATTTCATATTCCAAAAATAATCCAAAAATAATTTATCTCAAAATACAGTATTCGCACCCTTGAGTTCCAATCAATCTATATTTATGTATATGTATATGTAAACCCTATCAAGGTTAGGGTGGTATATTTATATAACATGATGCTTTACTTATTGTTAAAACTTGTCATTCAAATATTTCAATCATTGTTGAACAAGACCAATATCTTTTGGTCTGTATGAGACCTCTGTTTGCAGATATTTGCTTTCTCATTTTTCCATGTTTCCCAAACTGCGTCTTTCAGTGGAATTGTCAAGATATCAAAATAAAAGGAATTAGAGATTAACTCTCCAGCTTTAGTGGTGTTTTTTATTCAGAACACTTCCACTTCATCTTCTTTATTTCCTTCCTTATCCTTGTCCTTTGGGAAAGTCTGGGGAGTTCACACATCACCCCAAGCCAAAGCGATGGTTTGTTTTAATGCTGGTTTGTTGATTCTCACATTCCGCTAAGCCATCAACCCCAATGTATAAACTCCAACAGTGGGATTCATATATAGCGCTGAACGATTATGCCTTCTGACTGACCTGAGTTTAGCAAATTGTGTGAATGTACTCAGTATGGTAATTCATTTTATCAAAAATAAATAAATATAAGGATTCTGATTTTTGAGTCTATATCTGGTGTAGGAGTATTGTGCAGGATTGTTTTGACATTCAGTGAGCTACTTCCGAGCTGACATATAGATAACTACACTGATATTACTGACTGGGTTTGACCAAACCCCATGGTCAAATGGCTGACAATGGTCTAATTAGACAAGAGCCCAGAGTTATTTCCCCCCTATTCTTACCTCTTTCTCTTCTTTCTCTGCTTACCATCCTATCCATTAAAGCATTCTGGAGAATTCTAAAACTTACAGGATATTTTGGGACCAGGAATTTGCTCTTATATGGAATTCAGTTTTTTCCCCCCTAAGCCCAACAACGCTTTCATTTGGCTTGGCAAATACTAAATGTATCTATCCAACAATGGAAGGATTTTAGGCCACCTGAGGCTGGAACTTGATTCTCCAGATGTTTGTTCTCCAAATGATGAATACAACTCCTAGGATTCTTCCTCAGAGGACAAGCCAGCTGGGGTTGCTGTCCACTGCAGCTCAACATCAGAAGAGCCAAAAAGTTGTCATTCACTCTGTGCAGAGAGAGTAGGGGGATCAACGCAAGGTTTGTTTTTCAAAAAAACTCATAGTTCTCACATCCCAGAGATATGTCTAGAAGCCTAGACAGAAGAAACATCCTTTGCATTGTTCAGTTGTCTGTTGCTCCTGCCATGATTTATTTCTGTTGTATTAATTTATAATTACATGGCTATCCCATTCTTTTTCTGGGACCCTGACAGTTAACACCATTTAGATGAATTCAGATGGTGAGCAAGCTCTTTTTGGGAGAAATATTCATCAGCACAGTGTGCAAATCAAACTTGAACTGATCAGAAAAATTGATTTGAACCCCTTTTTAAAAAATATATTTTATATGCTCTGATCCATTTGATAATGATATTTTAAATATAAATTAAAAATAAATATTCTTTCTACCAGCAGCACCTTGGAAGATATTATTATTTATGTATGAATATGCTTTTTATTGTATTTTTATTGTATTTTAATTAATTTTTTTTGTTTTGTTTTTACTGTAAACCTCCCAGAGTCATTTCCTAGTGAGATGGGTGGTGACCAAATCTGAAATACAAATAAATAAAATAAACAAATATTGTTTGTCTCAAAAGAAACCCTGTTCCAGTTACAATGATCACTATGTTTATTTTTTCAAATAATTTTATTAGAGATTACAGATAGAAAAAATAAAGACAATACAGACTACAAAAAAATGCAAGGATAAAAAAGAAAAAAGTGTGAAAAAGAAAAAGGGGAAGAAAAGGGAAAAAGAAATAACTTCCCCCTTCATCACAACAAGTATAAACAATTTAGGAACTTATCGCCATCTTAAAAAAATACAACATACTGTATATTCTCTTCCCTCATATCTCATCTCTTAACTAAAAACAAAATACAAAATCCTTGTCATTCATCCCTTATCAGGAAAAGTCCAGTAAGGGTTACCAGATATAAATAATTATCTATTTTAATCTTGATGAAATAAGCCAACCCTGTATTCCTTCCCGGAACTTTTAACAATCTTGATTTTCAAATAAAGTCCCAAAGCTTGAGTTCTTTTCAGCTTTTTTTATCCCTTCTCAAGGAATCTTCCAAAACTTTAACAGACCTGATTTGTACCTCCAGTAAAAAAGATTTGTCCTTTTTTTGGTCAATTCTTAAAAAATCCTTCATGACTTTTGTACATCCAGTAAGAAAAAGTTATCCAAATCGCTTTTCTGATTTAATAACCAATGAAAGCAATGAAAGATCAACTGGTTTCATTTGTATATCCAATACATCTTCCATATCCTCACTGCTTGCCACATTTAAATCCACATTCAAATTAATTTTGAATGTATCCAGTGTAGCTTGCTCTTCTTCTGTAATTTCATTCACAGACTATCTATCTATCATATCAGATAATTTTAGAGACCATTCTTCAAAAATATCCATCCAAAATTCCACTGTTAGAGTATTTTGCTCCATTTTTAACCTTAAATTAAACTCTTTATTACCTTCTAGCTCCTTCTAGTGGCCAACCGTCAAAGTCCCATATCATTGTTTCTTTCAAATAATCACCATTTCCCACTGGAAGGATTCCTCTAATTAATTCAAAATTATAATTCCAAGTCCATCTGGACCCTTAATACATTGTTAACTTTCTGGAATCAATACTGTAAGAACCTTTTTGCTATTTAATCCAAAAAGTGATTTTTTTCCAAAACTTTAAAATCCTGTTTAAAAATTGTTCCTCCAAGGAGAAGTCAACTCACCCAGTCAATACCATATAACTTGCCATTCTGAAAGGTCTTAATATTTCAAAGGCAATAAAAAAAATCCAGAGTGATTAAGAAATGAGGCTCGGTTGAGCTTTATGTCCTTAAAAAAGGCTGAGTTCACGACTGTGAGCAAAGATGGTTCCCCCCTCGACTCCCCCACTCAACTCATAAGCCAACTGCAAAACATCAATTCCTGCTGCCTACTCATGAGGAGCGGCTGTGCATGTGGACTATCTCAAGATCTCCCCTTTCTCCGGGGAGATTTCAGCAGCCCGGTTCCTGCATCTCTATTCCAAACACCATCCTGCTACAGGAGGGATGTCTAGCTCGCCATTGCACTCTCACCAGAAGTCCTACACTGATCACTATGAAAGTAAAAGATATCCAGATAATGTGACTGGAGAATATGGTGCAAAATGAAATCCTGCAATATCATCCCATTATTACTCATTACTCTTCCATTAAGATACCTGTATCAGTTCCTAATGGACATGGATTGTATTTTGCATTCTGTCTCATCTCATATTTTATTAATAGCGTTGTGCTGTGTGCATAATGTATAAATGTGGGATGCACCATTACAGTGAGAAGGTTCTTCTGAAGGACTTGGTGTTGGGTAGAGAATAAAATGTTTGCACTGAGCACTCCAGCCATTTTCAGATACAGTACATGATATAATGTTAGTCCTTGCTGTAGAAAAGGCCTAACACTATTTAAAAGGAAAGGGATAGTCAGGGGATCAGGTAAATCTTCAGCTCTAGAACATCATCCTCTATCTTTTTGATGGTCATGCGTCTTGATCACTGATGTACAAAAAGAAAGCATTCTTTTACATTGGTCATAAAAAAGGAACTCTCTAGCAAGTTTTCCCCCATGCAAAATTCTCCTGTTAACCCTTTGGCCTTATCCAAGAGACCACAGGCCTACCTACAAGTAGTCTTGGGTGAGTTACTTGCCCAGGTCTTGGAAAAGTTGCTATTCAAGTGCCTTTTTATGGTAACAGAAAATGGATACACACACACACACACACACACACACACACAGAGCAAGCACATCAGCTGTGTTTCATCATCAAAGATCACAAGCTGTGCCCTGCTGGACTGGACTTCCGGCTCCAGTGTACCACTAGTCTCCCAACAGATGGCCTTCAAGGCAATCACATCAAGGCTCAGAGCCATGGATCACCAGGACTTCCATGAATTGTTCAAACCCTTTTTTGAAGCCAGTCAAGCTGGTAGCCAGCACCATATTTCACTGTCAATGAAGCCCTTTCTAATTTTTATCCTGACCACACCCATTGTATCGTCTTGATCCAGGGGCATCTATAGAAGGGGGGTCAATAAAATCTATATGGTAGCTATGACTATGTACTCAAAGTTCCTTCCTTTTTACCTGCAACGTCACACAGTACACATAACAAGAACTGGACTTTGATCATACGATTGTGGCCACCCTCTTGATGTTTTGAACACCCCCTCCCTGAATGGCCCTAGGGCAGTGTTGTCCAAACTTGGCCACTTTAAGATGAGTGGAATTCAACTCCCAGAATCATGCTGGCTGGGGAATTCTGGGAGTTGAGGTCCACTCATCTTAAAGTGGCCAAGTTTGGACAACACTGCCCTAGGGGATGGAAAGCAGTGTGATCTAACATAGTCGAGACAGAACCACCAGATAAAAGGAAGTCCAGCAATTCCTGCCTTCTTAATTTCATCCCAATAGCCTGTGGATGTTTGCTATATTGTTTTCCAGAGGAATTCTTGGAGAATAAAGATGGCTTCTCTTCTAGTTATTTCCCTTAAAGCAAAGGGTTCTAAAAGGGAATAAAAGATTTGAAAAGTAAAATGAAAGGGGGAAATGGGATCAGGCATGATACTCCCCATAGGGGCCTCCAGGCCCAGAGAACCACCGTGATGCAATGGACTGGTGAGACCCAGATTCTGGTCTCCTTTCTGCTACGGAAACTCACTAGATGAGTTTCAACCCATCTCTCTCAGCCTAGCCTACTTCATAGGGTTGTTGCAGTGGGCAAAAATGGGAGGTGGAAGGGCAGTATATGTTGCCTTGAGCTGGCAGGATAGAAACCTAACAAATAAACAAATAAATTTGCTCCACCGTGCCAGACACTGCCTTTATTCTTTAATTCAATATGATGAGAGAGATTTGGCTAGCATGAGTTTTTTCCCATACTTTAATAACATAAAGCATAAAGTTTCAAAATGTTTAAGTGCTGCAGAGCTCTTAATGGTCAGACTTTATTGTCTAATCCACTTTCTCACTGCAGTGCACTTAGCCACTGGATCAGTGCCAGACTGTGCGTAGCATGTAATATTTTTCCCAACGCCAATACTGCAGAGTACATAAGGGTCGACTGATCAACATCCCAACACTCTTGACCTGCATTTCCGAAAAATATAGATGACGGAGGAGAGACGGGGTGGGGGGAAAGGAGAAGGAGAAGCATGGAAGAATTAACCCCCAAAATTTGGAGGAATTTCATAGACCCTATTCATTTCAATAAACAATATTTTTAAAGGTTGGCATTCCCACACTTCGGACAGCAGAAATTCCGTCTTTCTTAACAAAGGAGAGCTGGACCATGGAGAAGAGAATTTGGAGAAACTGAATGTTTACATAACCAAAACAGGGCCCACTTTCGCAAGGATGCATCACAGATTTTGTACCAATCATACAGTCCAAATCTCAGATACATATTTGGGTGCATATGAATGAAGCGATGAAGGAATAGAGCAGAGAATGGCATGTGAGCTGTGAGGAGGAGGAGGAGGAGGAGGAGGAGGAGGAGGAGGAGGAGGAGGAGGAGGAGGAGGGAAAACATTCTCAAATCTAACAGCTCTTGGTGATTTCATCAGCTGGCCCATATAGTTTTCTTGGTAGCAGGATGGAAGTTGATTGTCACTTTCTTCCAGGATGTGTTGTTGATTTTAAATCTAGCCTGCAGCCCTGAGATGTCCTTGTGGCCTCCCATCTGTTTATTAGCCATTTAACTTCCAACCCAGATGAGGCTGGCCAGGTACTACTGGTTCTGGGAGATGTGAGGAGCCACACATATTTGATAATGAGTGGAAGGAAGGAGTTATATATTACATCTAATTGGCTGATATGAGAAGCAGGGATTCAGCAGCTGGAATATTGTCAGTAAGGCAAACTCCACAGCAGGCAGCTATCACATATGATACTCTCTCTGTGTGTGTGTGTGTGTGTGTGTAATGTCTGTGCATGGCAGAGATGGCTGCATTGGTATGGGACCTATAGGCTGTCCAGGTATGGAAACCCTCTCTAGCAGGCCTGAGACTATGTCTATTCCAGTGTTTCTCAACTTTGGCAACTTGAAGATGTGTGGACTTCAACTCCCAGAAATCACAGAAGCCCAACCATCAGCCAGGATAAAACCCTCCCAAATTCCCTCCTGAATTTGAGAGCAAAGAAGAAACAGCATCTGGGTTGACAGAGAGCTAAAAGAACCCCAAGTGGGTTTGCCTCAATTGTCAGTTTGGATTTTGTATCCCTCCCTTGAAAGGTTGGATGCTTCTCACCTTGTCGAGATGGGGCAACCAACTGAAAAAGAGCTGCAGAGTGTCTGCACCAAGCAATAAGCCTTATGCAGCTGGCGAAGTGGCCTGTCGCCTGCCAAAGTTGATGGGGGTTAATGAATGTAATTGCTTTTAAGATGACGCAAGACTCTTTGATGGCTTTGATGCAAAAGGCCTGGCTACCCCTATGGAAAGTTGCTATGTCACCACTGTAGCTTGGCCACTGTCCCTCTGAGGGTGGGGGGAGGGAGAGGCAGAGGGTGGAGAGATGATCTGATACCTCCTCCCTCTTTCTGAGAAACGTTTGGCTGCCTTCTCTGTAAAACCAGAGCAGCTATAGCAGAGGGAGTGCCTTTCATGCATTCAACAAGCTTCCCAACCCGGCTCTGATTTCAGGCCCCAGCAAACATCTGGCAACATGGAGGTGTCTTTTGTCCTCTGCCTTCTCGCAGCATCCATTACTCTGGGTGAGTATCTTCGTTTGGGATGATTTATGATTGAAGGGTTCCGCTTCTGGCCAATCAGTTCCAACCCTTCCACTGTCCTGGGGAAGGAAGAAATTGCCAATGTTCATTAACTCACTTTGAAGTATTCCCCCCCTCAACTTTTAGAATGATCATCTCGTCCGTTGTAGAGATAAATATGGGATGGCCTTTGGTGATAACACGTTGAAACGGGACTAGTGCTGCCATTAAGAAGGGTGAAAGGATTTGCTTCAGTCAATGCAAAGTGTGTGTTTCAATGGGTGTGTGTCTGTGTGTGTATGGAATAGAGTCAAAAGGTGTTGCCTAAGTGGCGCAAGACTTGTGTTGTCCTTTATAGTATGTGTGGACAGTTGTGCTTGGGCTCAGGTAGGCAAACTGTTGATGCTGGATCACATGCATTCCCAAGTATCTCTGGAGGCTTTGAAATCTGAGGACTATGTGCTGCTGGATACTTGCCAAGTATCTGGGCAGAAACACCCCAGCCTGAGAAGCAAATTGATGGCAATTCTCATTTTTATCGTTAATCTTATTTTTTATGTTTTATTGATTTTATTGTAATTCCTTTGATTGTTGTGAGCCGCCCAGAGTTGCTGACAGTCAGGCAACATACAAATTTAATAAATTATGGTTGGTCGTACAGTCAGCCAGATGTTTTGACTGCATTTGGCATTTTTATCCACCTAACGAGTCCTTCCCAAGGACCTGGGATCGGCAGATATTGCTGTTTGATAGTGTTAAAGGTATCCTCACAGGATGTAAGCATTTCCAAGTAAAGCTGCCTTTTGCAATGGACGGATGGTGATTTTGTCAATCCTGATGGTCTTCAAGTGGTGCTCCAGAAGTTTTGGGATTGCACTCAAGGCACCTGTTACTACTGGTACTATCTTTGCTTTCTTTTGCCATAGTCATTCTATTTCTATTTGCAGGTCTTTGTATCTTGTGATTTTCTCCAGTTCTTTCTCTTCTCTTCTGCTGTCCCCAGGTATTATTATTACTTAACTTCAGCAAAGAAAGGAAAAGGAAAAGAGAGGCAAGGAGGAAGGAGACCAGGGAAAGGAAAGGAAAACGATTCATTTTTTACTCTTATATCCTCCACTTTTAGGACTGTCTCGAGAATGTACCTTTTGTCAGTCCAGTGGAAGGAACTGCCAAGGCACCAAGCAGATCTGCTCTGCTGCTCAAGACAAATGTGGCATAATTCTGTTGGAGAGGTCTTTCGGTAGGTGCGGGACAGTCAAAGCCAGCAGCAGGATTCAGCATGCAGTGAATCGACATTGTTCTGAATGGTCTCTTCTAGGGGCTGGGTTGGTTTTATCCTGCAGGCTAAGAAATGCACTACATCCGTGCCCTGTGGTTTCATTACTTGGGCTTCCCAATTTCGAGAAACCAAACTTTTCTGTGCCTGTCAGTTTCTAGCCACCCGAAACAGCTTTTTGCTGGGGTGGCTAGAAACAGTAAAGAGCATTCCGAAGTACTTCAAACACTGACATGCTTTGCTAGATTCATGTTCTTCTTTTCCCTGGGAGTGTGTCTGTGTGTTTGTGTGAAGCACAGCTGAGACACACCTCTCTCTCACTGGTCATCACGGAGCCTCATGATGAGAGCTGCATCCATCAACTACCAACTTCTTAGATTGGCTAATCACAGCTGGAGAGCAGGGAAGGGAATAAGAGAGAGATGACCTCCAGGTTTATTGCGACGTCAGTACCAGGCTGTGAGTCATAGCTGTGGGCAAATATGCAGGGGAAATGATAGGAGGAAGAAAAGTGGGACAGGTTGGTCCTGCAGGAACATAGGCTGAAGCCATAACTCTTTCTGGGAAGGCTGAATTCACCCAGTGCCTGGTTTAATGGAACAACACTTGCATTCATCTTATATGTGATGCCCAAAGAATGATATTATGGCTTAATCTGGTGGCCTGGGGCAGACCACAGGCTAAGGCAATGAGCAGGATCCCACACTGAGCTGAACCATGAACAACCCAACCATGGTGACCTTGTCTAATATGGTGTGCAAACCCAACCAAGAGTTTGTAAAGCCAACTCTTTGAAGGATTACCAGGCATGAAGAATGTTGAAAGTCTCTACCCGATTTCTAGAGAGAGAAATTGGGTAGTCGCTTTCTCTAAATTGTTCCAGGGGAAGGGGAAATGTTTTAGGAGAAGATGGAGACCACTGGAGGAAATGGACAATATGATGAAAAGCAGCATGTTCAGATCCACTTCTGTTGTCTGGTTGTGGCCACCTCCCCGATGCCTTTGGTTCAAGACAATGCAGTGGGTGTGGTCAGGGTAAAAATTAGAATGGACTTCATTGAAACGTAATGCTTTTAATGAAACACGATCAATATGCTTTCTCCTCCTATATTTCATAATTCTTTCTTTTTTTAGCTTTCATTTGTTAAAAGGGTTTTTTTATTTATTTCATTTTATCATTTTGCTTGAGCTTTGACATTTTTTTAAAGATACAAGAAAAAGATACATAAAGCAATGTAAGGAAGAAACAACTACTAGGGAAGCTGGAGTAAAAACATTTTATATTAAAAGGAAAAAAAAACTTTTTAGTGATGAATTCTCCCCTTCTCTTCCTTTTGTTTCCTTAACCATTAACCACAACCTAAATATTTGTACTTCACATTGCATGTTGAAGAATGAAGGTTATTTCTAGTATCTCTTTAAGTCATTTCATCTGTTATTTTTAACAGGTCTCATAACTCTTTTCCTATAAACCATATTTCAAATGTCTACATTTGCCTTGCTGTGGGATGTGTAGTATATAAGGGGGACATTCTTTCTTAAATTTGGCTAGGCTTCTATTACCAATATACGTATACTGTTATCTGCTACCTTAAAATATTCAGTTCAGTGGCAATTTTTGCATGACCTGGGCAAGTGATAACCCAAGACTTTAGAGGTGGACATGTGATCCCTTGGGCAAGACTGATGGGTTAACTGGGGAATTTTGTATATGGGAAAAGGTGCTAGTGATGTGGGAGAGCCAATGTTTTACTTGAAGCTTACTGTAGTTTCTTGGACATGAATAAAAGAACTCACGTTCCAACTTATCTGGAGGGCAGCAGATTGGGGTACGCTAAGGTAGAAACCTTGGGAACCTAGAGAAGTAGGGGAAGCTAGAAGTTCATGCTCTGACTCGAACTCACAAGATGCTGAGCAATAGGGTCAACAGCTTCATTGTTGCAGACACCATATCTTCTTTTGGATCCCTACAGGACCAACCAAACAGGCGACCATGAAGAGCTGTATCCATTCAGAGGAGTGTAACAAGGGCCTGGCTGTTCTAGATATGGGCAAGAACCAGAATATCTTGGGTCAAGTTTCCTGCTGCGAGGGCGATCAATGCACCAATCCTGCAAGATGTACAATTTTGGGCTCTCCCTTTGTTTCCTTTTCTCTGATTCTTTCATCCTGTTTTCCTCTCCCATCTAAAGATAAATCTCCTGCACGGGATCATACCTTGTGGTGGGGATACATTGCAGTGGGTTTGTAATGGATGGCATGAGCAGAGAAGATTCTGGAATGGAGGTTCAAGGTTGTCAGGAGGGAGGGGAGACATTCCAGAGCTAGCACCTCCTCAGCCCACCACAAGAGTGTGGGAAGATGAAGAGGAGGAGGCTAGCCCCTCCCTAGAGTCTCATGTGGTATATCCACTAGTTGCTTTAGCATAAGTTTAGTCTGGTGAGATTCTGTCAATATTAGGTGCAAGCTAATAAAGAAGCTATTCTGGTCTGGACCGTCTCTTTGCTGTTCTTGGGCTGGGCCTGACAGGGATGTAAAGTAGCATGACGTTCACAGGCAGGTACACCATCTAGGAGAGGGGCATTAGAAATTCTTCAGAGTCCCAGGCTGAGGATCCTCCTGCATTTTCATACCATCTCTCATTCCATTCCGTGAAAGAGAATTAGCTTTATTCGGTGGAGAGTTTGAAGGCCCTTGGGAAGCATGGGATTATTTTAACCCAGGGTTTCTCAACCTTGGGAACTTTAAGATGTGTGGACTTCAACATCCATAATTCCCCAGCCAGCATGGATTTTGGAATTATGGATGTTGAAGTCTACACATCTTAAAGTTCCCAAGGTTGAGAAACACTGCTTTAACCCAAGACATACAAACTAAGGCACCAGGGTCAACATGGCTCCTGAAAAGGAAGGGCAAAATCTCCAGAGCCACAAAGGTCTGCTAAATTGTAATCTTTCAAAGAATCATGGAAGAGAAATAAATTAAACAGGTGGGGAGCAATCATAGTAACCACATTCAATGAAGTTCCTTTTAATGACCATTCATGTCATTACATTAAATCCCCTCGTTGTTATTCTTAATCTGCAGGTCTGCCCCCTTTTTTGTCTTTGCATAATATGAGGGAGAGTGGTTTCAGTCTACTAGGCAAAGGCCACACAACCCCAGTTGTGCATTCGTGCTTTAACTTCACTATTTCTTCTTTTCAAAGGCTAAAAATCCCCCAGATAACAGGACAAAGTAATCAGACTCTGTTTCAGTGAAGAGGCCAACAGATCAGTTGGTCAAGAGTGTTGGCAGGAACTGAGAAAATGGCTGGGGAAGGAAACTATTGATTTTTGAGTTTCTCACCCTTACCTTGTGGTCATCCCAACTACTTTAATATTCTTCTATCTCACACTTATCTCTTCTTTCCTGCAGTGCCCCCCAGAAAAACTGTAACCACCAATACGAAAAGATGCCCAGCTTGCTATACGGAGCCAAAAGAACAGAGTGGATGCGAGGAGAAAATGATTGACTGTATTGGACAGGACGAGATATATTGTGCAGAGCTCTTTCTTCAAACGAAAGAAGGTAAAACATACAGATTCATGCCCACTATTCAGGATTTTATCCTGCCAGTTAGGAAATCCAGTTTCTGAATGGAAATTGCCATGATCTAAAAGGCCAGATTTTGGAGGTCCACCATGATCTGAATGTCTCCGTTGGTGGTGGTTGGAGAGGGGGTCTACCCACGATTCCTGTGAAATGCACACATACCCAGAGAAATATTTCCAAATTATGCAGGAGTTTTGTTTCTATGGATGGAATTTCTCTTTTCTATTGTTTTGAATTGTGTAGTTTAGACAGTGGCTGGTCATGTGCAACAAAAGACATAAAACAACCTAAAAAGCTTATCTGCTATTTTTGTTACTATCACTTCTGTTTGTTCCTTTTTAAATAACGGTTTTGTCAGCAAGGTTCTAAGTACAAGGGTTATAGTCGCATTGCTACTCAAAATCTGCCTGGACAGAATTTCCTCCGGAATGGAACATGGGGAATCAGAAAGTGTGCAAAGTGCTGCAGAAAGAATCAGACAATAAAACCCAGGACATTTGTACATAACTCTGGTCCACATCACCCTAAATAAATCCAGAAACACCGTATCTTCACAATTCTTTCCTCTGAAAGAATTTCAAAAGCACGTTCTTGATCAGCGGCATCTGGGGAGGGCTACAAGGTAGACCAGACTACAAAACCAAGGCCGTATAGGTCAGGACTACTTTTATTGTAGCAGTTCTAGTACCAGAATCTTGCAAGTCTGAATGTGCTCCCCTGCTCCCTTCACTTTCTATGAACTAGGGAGGGTCTTGTCTGAGACATTTTCTTAAGTTATTTTCTTGATCTGGGCTCAAGCCCCTCTTATCTGACCCTCTTATTTATTTTATTTACAGAATGTACAGTATATGGCTGCCTATCTCATATAATGATCCTAGATGGATCACAACAATCAATAAAAACAGAGATAAAAACCAAACCACCCTTCCATCAGACGCTGGACCAAACAGCCTCCTATCTCATCCCCCGTCCTAGCCCAACTCTTCCACCTCCTGTTCTTCAAGGCCATTCCCTATGCCCTCTTAATCAGGGGAGGGAGGTCAAAATCTGAAAAGTGGCAGAGGTGGCTTTGCAATATGTGTATAAAAGAGGCAGGGTTTCAATTGCCAGGTTGCATTCACCAACCTGCAGATTTTTGCTCCTCACTTCAGATGCCATTGCTCTGTATCATCCAGTTAAATGAGAGCTGGTAGGGGAAATAAATATGTAGCATTCCTCTGACCAATAATAGTGAGGTAAGGGTGAGGTAGAGGATCAGTTTTGACCCTTGACTTTAGAAGCTGTTCTACATTTTCAGTGGCTACTTCCTCTTTCAATCACAGGACCACTGTCCATGGTACTGAACCCAAACCACTGGATTACAGTGTAGTGTCCACATCTGTCCAAGGCTGGGATGGCCCCTTTGCATTGGCTGTGCTCACTCAACATGCTTAACCTAATTATCAAATAAACCCCTTTTCTGGGTTTGCACAATACATTCAGCCACAAGCTAATCAAGCAGTTCAGGTCCATGAAATATGCTAAGTCACCAAAAACCCAACCCAGCCCAAACAAAATCTCCTAAACAATTCAGCCATAGCCAAGCTTGGCCTGTAATGGGACTATACCTGCTAAATCTTCACCTGATGAAGCCCATTGTGTGAATACAGCTTCATGCCCTCTTGCCATGTATATATGCAGAAAGCAGAAGGAAGTTTCCTCGGGGTCCTAGCTTCTCTCTTTTTCTCTCCCACATTGCTCCAAGTTAGCTAGGTCCCAGTTGACAGCTGTCTCCTCTCATTCTCTTTGCAGGAGGAAAAAATATGACCATCACCATGAAGGGATGTGCCAATGAGGCTTTCTGTGAGAAGAAGGAGATTTCAGCCATTGATAGCACATTTACTTTACTCCCCAACAGCATTTGTAGGAATGCTACTGGGGCAGTTGACACCATGGCTGGATCATTTGGACTCTTCCTCTCAGCTCAGGCTGGCCTCTTGTTGGTGACCATCTTTTCTTGATATGTCCCCAGCATTAAAACTCAGATCTTGCTTGTGAATCCTCCCCCTTTCCATTGGTTATGCCTCTTTGGCTTCATGCAGACCATCAGCTTTTTGGAAAATGCAGCGCTTTCTTTGTGCCTTGAGGATTGATTCTTTTTTGTGTGTTTCACCATACTCTCTGCTGGTATGCAGAAAATATAGGCCCGACATCAGCCCCTATTTTTTTTTCAAGAGGGTCGATTGCCAGCTGCTAAAGGCTCTTCCCAGCACTGCTCCTCCTCTTCTTAGCTCTGTTACAATTGACCGGCCCACCCTGAACATGTGAGCTGTGAAAGTTGCACGGAAAGCAGCAGGACCTGTTTGCTTTGCCCTCCCATCCAGCAGAGATGAAAATGGACACCAAGGAAGTCAAAGAAATGAGAAGGAGCAAGAAGAATGAAAAAAGAGGTGGTCTGCTCAGAAGATGGGCCTTCTGAGGGCCTATTGCCAAAAGTTGCCCCGAATCCCCACCCAGCATTGATGGGGGTTCTCATGGTTGAGAACAGAGTGGAGGGGTGCTACTGGTTACTGGACACTGAAGAGAGTTTGCTGTGGCAGCATGGAGTTAAGGCTGCAGCATCATGGCCACACTTCATGGAAACCATTGACTGGCATCCATGGTGTGAGGTAAAGAAGTCAAGATGGTGGTCATGGTAAAGTGAGTGTACATGTACAAAGGATCAGGGCTTTGATCATGCTACTATAATCTTCTCCCTGTGGACACTGGTGTCATGTTCATGGTGTTGGCTGAGTTAGACCAGAGTAGGCAACCCATGGGCTAAGGTCTACAGGTGACTCAAACCCCATTTGTATATGTTTCTTATGTCCTATCATGTATAAACCATCCTAAACTGACCACCTCTAGACAGTGTGCAAGAACAAACCCCTAAAATGGAATATATCTACCAATTAATATAATAATCAAGCCAAACACAACAGAGACAATGAAGCTGTCCATCAGAGAGGGATGGCCCCCAAACATCCTAAGCGCTGTAGGCCTAATGAAACAGGTTGGTTTTAAGGGCCTTCCTGAATGAGAAGAGAGTAGGGCCAATCACACTTCTGGGGATATGTTCCATGTGGGGGATACTGATGAGAAGACTTGGTCCTTCAATTTTTGAGCAAGATCTTTGCTTCCTCTGATATTTTCAGAGATGGATCTCAAAGATACTTCAGTTATGGAACCTGGGACTACCTGCATGCGATATGCTGGGCCACCAAGCTATAGGCTACTGAGGTAAGTCTGCTTCCTGCCTCCCATCAGCAAATACACTTTCCCTCATGCTGTGCCTCCACACAGCAGTTGCCAAATCATTCTCCTCCTCCACTGCAGGTCTGTTCAAATCAGTTTCTGCAAAATGTGGAGCACACCTGGGGAAAGTCTGACCTAATTCCACAGCAATGCCATTCACATCACTTCATCTCTTTGTATAGCCCATAAAATGCATGATTTTTTTCTACTTGGTACCTTCTTGGCTGGAGATGATAGGAATTACGATGTAGCGGGACCAGATTCAGAAGGATTAACATAGTGTTATGTAACCTTTGAGGGCTGAACATTATAAACAAGCACCAGGTTATGTTCACTTCTGAGTTTTATTCCATGTGGTCCTCCAGACGTTCCAGAACTTCCAGCATCCTTTATTACTGGCTATGATGCTTATGAGCTCTGGGAACTGAAGTGTGGCACCCTCTAGAATATCATAAGATATCCTCTCCCTCATTACTAGGAAAAATATCCTTTGGTACAAGGCAACATACCTGTTATTTGAGTCTCTCTCCCTTACCCACTACAGTCCTACATCCTATATTCTGTATTTTCTGGAAGTTCTTCCAAGTTCTTTCTGAGCCCATGTCATGGATTGCAATGTCCTCAAGAACTTGATTAAGGGGAAAAAATGACTACTTTTGCATGCGCTAGAGCACTTGCTACTTCAATCATTTCTTGCCTATGTACTCTTCAGATGTATTGGGGTTTCAAAGTCCAGAGTTCCTTGAGCTTTTTCTGGAACTACGTGATTGGAAGAATCATGTTTCCCTTAGAGTACAGAAGGGAGGAAATTGGGAGGAGTTAAGTACCAACCAGGCTGAGCTTGGAGTGCTTCATCTACCCAATGCAAACCTCCATCTCAAATCCCAAAACTAAAATAGTTTTATTCTACCAAAATTATCTCTTCTGTGTCAAGAGTCATTCACACTGAGGTCTGTTTTCAGCATAACTCTGGAATTTTTAATTTTAAATGTTAGGTATTATTTGCAGGATTCCTGATGGTAACATCCAATGATTGTGTTAGCACCATAAATCAGGATGATGAAATCCTGATTCACTTAATATTTGAGGCAGACTCATGTCTATGATTACTGGGTGTGAAAAATGGAATGCCAAACTTTTGCGAAGGTATAACAGCTGAACATAACATCTGCTTTATGCCATATGGCTTTTCTGTAGGAATTTCTGTACAAGGTGACTTGCTTATGAACCAACGTCATATAACCAGTAATAAGTAATATGGAGTCCTTGGTGCTCTCTGAGCTTGGTTGTTTGCTTGCAGACATTTCACTACCCAGCTAGGTAACATCATCAGTGCGAGAGAGTGTGGAGTTTGCTCCCTGTTCATATAGAGTAGCTTGCCCTGCCAATGTTGGTGGGGGTGTGGTTTTCTCCTTGGTAGTTCCTTGATAGATTTACACACCATTCAAAAGAGACAATAAAAAAGCTAAGAAGGAAACCAAAAGACCCAAACAAAAAGACCAGGTTCTCTCCAGCAGCCAACACTCAGATAAGCAGGGATTAACACCAGACAAACAATCAAGCAGAAAACAATACCCTAATCAAGAAATTACCAAGGAGAAAACCACCCTTCCACCAATACTGTCAAGGCAAGCTACTGTATATAACAGGGAGCAAAACCCCACACTCACTCGCAATGATGATGTTACCTAGTTGGGTAATGAAATATCTGCAAGCAAACAACCAAGCTCTGAGAGGACCATGGACTCCACAGTTCAACCCTGAGCTACAGATATGCTCTTCTATTGGAATAAGTTATGTTTCACAATATAAAGGAATATTAAAAAGTGCTGAGATTAAGTGTTCTTTCAAGTCATGCCAGTGAAAAGTAATCATAAAGAATTTCTACTAAATAAAAGTGTTTCCAAAGCTTGTTTCAATGTGTAAAGGGAGGGGACCCTGCTAGTTTTCTTCCAGAGAAGTGATCCAATATTGGGGTCCTGGTCCAGAAGAGGTTGGAATTCTGCAGGCTGGTTGGATTTGATAGGAAGCCGAAGGGAAAGTACTGAGATTATAACTTCCGTGCAATGTATTCGTACAGAATCTGTATCTGTATTTAGGTGGAAGCTAACCGGGCACCAAAAATGTAGGGCTTAAAAGGTCAAAACCAGCATTTTCAACTGAACCTGGAAACAACTGGAAACTCTATATAATTGCGTGAGGATAGTTTTTGATAATGCCAACACTCTACACTATTTCCCAGGTGCACTTTGGACCAACTGAAATGTCCATGCTGTCTGCTTTATGTATATATTTATTTATTTAAATGTAAAGGTAATCCTACATGGTGGTCATTCCATAATTCAATTTGGGTATTATCAATTCATGGCTGACTAAATAATCAGTTACACAGAATGAAAACAGATTTGCAAGGAAAGTTTTAAGAAACAGTGTTCTATTTTTGGACATGTTCCACGGACACATTGATACACGCTAGTTTTACCGATGCTAAATGATGTGGAAACATTTTTGGGGGAGGAATAATAAGTATTTGTTTCCCTTACAAGCACTTCCTCCCCCTTCTCTGTTAATGTTTTTCATAAAACTCTTCTTTTTAAAATCATCTTCTTAAGAACATGTCATGAGATCCTGATGGGACGTGCAAAGTCCTCTGTGATTTTTCTGTGTTATAATCCTGACTGTGAAAAGGCACATTGGAAAGAGAAATTGCTTTGGCACAATAAATGTTCTTGTGGGTACTGTAAATTGTTGTGAGTTTTGTTCTTTTTGGCAGCAGATGGATATATGCATAAACAGAGAGAACATCCAACTCCTGCTTCTATCACCTAATAAATAAATACAGCATTAGGAAAGAAGCATATTAAAGCATACATCCTGTGGGTTTGGATCAGGTATTTTGAGCTGGTCAGAGCTTTCAATAGTTACCAAGATCATGGTTAAGGCTAGAGTACTGCAATGCTCTGTATGTAGGGCCACCCTTGAAGAATGTCCACTGTAAAATATAGCATGTAGGCTATTATCCAGTTCATGAGGCTGGAATCTTATTATCTCCATACTAAAACTCCTTCACTGATTCCCAGTTGTTTTCCAAGCCCAGATATTATTTTTAATAACAATGATTTAGGACCTGATTATTTGAGCAATTGCCTATTACAAAATTAATCTATCTGGGCAGTAAAATTGGCAAAGGAGGTCTTCTTAAT
This sequence comes from Python bivittatus, assembly GCF_059951505.1. Classification (NCBI taxonomy): domain Eukaryota; kingdom Metazoa; phylum Chordata; class Lepidosauria; order Squamata; family Pythonidae; genus Python; species Python bivittatus. The sequence continues at coordinate 5,690,927 of NW_028277054.1, forward strand.
TACTCTGGGCCTTTCAGACGTGGATTTCTCTGTTAGACAGGCAGAAGGGAGCCTTCTCAAGCAATGTTCTCAAACCACTGTAATGGAGTTCTTAATGAGTCACATCTATTTTTCCCTTTTCCGGCAAGCAATTAAGACTTTTCTCCATAGCCTTCTGAATGATAGAAGTCATGTTCTTTGCTGGTTTTTGGTTTGTTTGTTTTTTTAATTTACATTTTCTTTTAGACTTTTGGTTACCTTGAATTCTCTACAGTGAGGGTGGTCAACCTTGGAGGCACCATGCCCTCTTAAGATGATAATTTCTGGCACCATCATGAATAAAACAAATGATTTCATTGGGATGAGGTTTGGGCAAGAAAGCAAGGTAAACCCTTTTAAGAATCCCAGTTTAATCTATAGAGCAGAAAACTCCTGAAAGCAAGGAGTCAAGCCCAGATGAGTTTTGACAGCATTCCTACTCTGTCTGTTCAAGGGAAATCAGCTTGTTGACTTGTTGGTTCAATGTGACGCTCCCTCCCCACAATTGTTTGTGACTCTTAGGAGGATCCTAACTTCAGCTTGAGAACCCCTGCCCTGCAGGTGGAAAAATAGAACAGAAAATGAAATAATGGCCACTCCAAAAAACATTTTAAAAAATCAGTGCCCTGAGTATCCAAAGCTAAGGGAAAGCAAAGGGCCTTGTGTTGTCCTATCCTGTGATGGCATCATGGAGAAAACATGTTCCCTACCTGGGGCTGCCTTTGAAGAGTATTCGGAGGCTTGGCATTGGGATGGGTTATTTGAGGGACCGCCTCTCCCCACTGACATCTACCTATCCCATCAGATCTAAGAGAAGAGGTTTGTTGTGAGTTCCAACATCCATCCTGCCAGATGACCTCCACTAGAGCAGTGTTTCTCAACCTTGGCCACTTGAAGATGTGTGGACTTTAACTCCCAGAATTCCCCAGCCAGTGTTGACGTCCACACCTCTTAAAGTTCGCAAGGTTGAGAAACACTGATTTAGAAGTAAACTCAGTAAGTTCTTCTGAGCCTATGAAAGCCCTTCAGCCAATCTCTAGAACATCAAGAATATTGTTATTACCTTCACAACCCAAGGGTCTAGACCACTGTTGTCCAAACTTGGCCACTTTAAGATGAGTGGACTTCAACTCCCATAATTCCCCAGCCAGCATGGCTGGCTGGGGAATTCTGGGAGTTGAAGTCCACTCATCTTAAAGTGGCCAAGTTTGGACAACACTGGTCTAGAACCTTGTATTTATTTTTTCCCAATGGAAGTTTCAGAATGTTCCACCAATCCATTATTCTATTCTTCTGCTGTCCAGTAGATACATTGTCTTGGCTATTATCCAGGGCTTAAAAGCCATGAGAAGGGGGCGAAGGAGACAGAAAAAAATCATTAAGTGCTCAGCAGCACTTAAAACATTAAAACGATAAGAATAAAAACAAAAATATGAGTAGCATTCATCAGCTGAAGAGAGGAGGGAAGGAAAAAAATCCCTGGGACCCTCCTACTGATGCTTTTGGAAACAGGCATCTCATCGGTTTCCTACAGCCTCAGCCCTAGGAAACGCCGAATAAAAATATACAAGCAACAGTTCTTTATGAAATCTGCATATCATGGGTGAGTGAGTATAGTGGAAAAAGAGGAGGGGCCTGGGAAAGGGGTTGCAATACCTACAGGGTTCGTGACAAATTCAAGCACGCGGAGTCCTTGGAGTTCTCTGAGCTTGGTTGTTTTCTTGCAAACGCTTCGTTACCCGGCTAGGTACCGTCTTCAGTGAAGATGTTACCTAGCCGGGTAACGAAACGTTTGCAAGAAAACAACCAAGCTCAGAGAACCCCAAGGACTCCACAGTTCAACCCTGAGCTACACATATTCTCTTCTATTGGTAAATTCAAGCATTGCAGATTGTCAGGCCCGGCCCAAGAACAATAGGGAAACAGCCCAACCGAGTTCAGTTTATTTCTTTATTTTATTTATATGTCAAGTTTATATCACCGCCCAACTCCCCCACAAGGAGGGACTCTGGGCGGTTCACAACAAAACGATTTAAAATCAGTAAAAACATAAATAGTACAAATATAAAATACGATTATTAAATACAATAAAATCCAAGAGATGGTGATATTATTTCAGCCTGTAACCAGATAATATTGGTCGAAGGTAAGACTAGGGAAACAGCTAACCCCAACACTGACTATTCTTTTATTCCTTACACCAGCGGTCCCCAACCTTTTTGACACCAGGGACCGGTTTCATGGAAGACAATTTTTCCACGGACCAGGGGTGGGGGATGGTTTCAGGATGATTCAAGCGCATTACGTGATAGGGTTTTGCTCTGAGTCTGCAAGCAATTGATTTATTATGGTCTCTGTGCAGTCAAACCTCTTTGCTAATGATAATCTGTATTTGCAGCGGCCCCCAGCGCTAGCATCACCAGCTCAGCTCCACCTCAGAACATCAGGCATTAGATTCTCATAAGGAGCATGCAACCTAGATCCCTTGCATGCCCAGTTCACAGTAGGGTTTGCGCTTCTATGAGAATCTAATGCCGCCGCTGATCTGACAGGAGGCGGAGCTCAGGCGGCAATGCGAGTGATGGGGAGCGGCTGTAAATACAGGTGAAGCTTCACTCGCTCGCCTGCTGCTCACCTCCTGCTCTGCAGCCCGGATCCTAACAGGCCACAGACCTGTACCAGTCCGTGGCCCAGGGGTTGGGGACCCCTGGCTTACACCATACAGACAAAATCTTGCCAGATTAAAATTGTACTATTGCAACTAGTGGACATATCCTGGGAGATTCTAGGGAGGGGCTATTCCAAACTTCTTACACACCCCACGCTTCTGCTCCGGACTGTGTTGTCTCTTGTCTGTCTGCCCTTCCTGGAATGCACCCCCTCCTTCCTGAGAACCTGGCTTTCTCCTGCAACCCATCCCAGAGGTTTAGAGTAGTTTCAAAAAGGTCGAAAATGGGAAACCGGTCCAAAGACCCAGCGAAACTTGAAAAGACTCTGGGGGATCCAGTTCCCAAACCAGGAAGCATGAAGACCATTGGGAAAAATTGGAAGGTATCTTCTCCAACCTGGGAAGAAAAAAAAATGAATGGGTTGAAGAGACCGGTCCTGTTTCCAAGGCTGGATCCGTTTCCATCACTATTTTTGGCATTTTTCACAAGATAGCACAACACTCTCAAATGTTCTGAACGGAAACCATTTTTCCATTTGCGCATGAAGGAGAGCCCATTCATCGTTCATCTAACTTTGAAGCATGGGTTATGTAGTTCTGAGGAAGATCTTAGAGCTGTGTGGCAAAGGATGAAATATTCTACAGTGGGGACATTTTGAGAAGATTGGCAAACAAATTGCTTTTTCAAATAAGCCATTGCTTTTCGATGATTTGATTTATAGCTGTGTTAAGCAGTAGCATATCCCCGATGGGTAGACGTTTGTTAGTCAATGAAACAACAACAAAAAAATCTGATGGAAGTCATCAAAAACAATAGAAGGGGAGCCAAAAAAAGGACTATTGTCCTCCTCATGTTATTGTTCTTTTTAACTAAAATCGAGAGACTCTATTTTTTTTTTTTTTAGAGTGGGCAGCATTTCCCTCCCCCTTATCCAATATAGGGTTTTGAAATTCTGCATGATTGGCAGAGGGTTGTTTTGGCTACTATCAGATGAATTAAAGAAATGCTCTGAAGTACTCAGAGTATCCTGCAGCACTTAAAAAGATTAGGAACATTATGTGTGACATAATGTTTCCTGCCTCTGCCTGGTCCCATTACATAATTCTCATTAGTGCAGTGTTTCTCAACCTTGGCAACTTGAAGATGTGGGGACTTGGACTCCCAGAATTCCCCAGCCAGCCATGCTGGCTGGGGAATTCTGGGAGTCCAAGTCCCCACATCTTCAAGCTGCCAAGGCTGAGAAACACTGCATTAGTGCCACGCAGAAAAATGATTGTGCATATTTGCCTTACCAGTTCCAATTCAGTTTGATGAAAGATAACATACTTCCTTTTTCCAAAGGAGAGGAGAAATGCTGTGAAATTCCTCTGGGTGGTGCTCCGCTATGTGGTTGTTATCCTGTCGTGAATCATCCTTCTAATACTCTGCACCCTCCTCAGATCCCTATTCTTCAAATGCCGGTAAAGAAACATTTGAAAGAAACTCTCAGTGGGCAGGAGAATTTTTCTGCTGATCACCACTGATCATGCCTACATTTAAAAGGGTAGGGCTTGGCTGTGGCTGCCATCTTGACTCTTTTGACCCCCCCTCCCTGCAGACACTCCTGGTTGCAAGGCTACCTCTGGCTAGCTCCGGGGGCTTTTTATGTAGCAATAGCCCTATCGCAGACATACTTATTTTCCAGCCATGTCTCCAGGCATCCTTAGCAGGGAACACAGCTCAATATCCTGAATTCTCATCCAGATGTTTTGCTCTGCTCCTTCTGGTGTTCCTGGGGGAATCTTTCCCATTTTTCTAAGAACCTTCCAGCGATTCAAGACAGCCTTCTGTTTTCACAGCCTGGACTTACATTCTTCTGCCTGAAGAGGGAGGGAGGTGATTAACTGCTAAGAGAAAGGTGGGACTTGGTCTAAATTCAACTGGCCAGAGGACATGCTGGAGGAGGGAGCAGTTTTGGGAGGCCACCTCCTTTCCGCTTCTGGGAATCCTTGGGCATTCAAGAGCTGTAAATATTTAGTGCCTGTTGGATTTTTCATCTTAGATGATCTGGAAATTCTGCAGCAATGCAGCTATTTATCTTTTCCTGCCTCCTTGCTTCCCTTGTTAATATGGGTGAGGCTCTAGACCCACATTAGGTTACATTGCTGGCAAATTAAGGGCATGGTAAATTATAGGTGAATGTCCTAAATTCATTAATTCCTAAGTGCTCCCTCACTAATCAATTACCCTCTGGAAAATATGTACTTCCTCTCTGGAAAATACACACACACACAGACACACACACAGAGCTACAAACACTGGTACTCACCTGAGTATTTTCTTTTTCAGTGGTCTTATAACCTAGCCAGCAGAAATGTGTTCTTCTTGTTTAGCGACTGCCTCGTTTAGCGACCATTCACTGTTATGACAGTGATGAAAAACTAACTTTGCAACCAGTCCTCATGTTGATGACCTTTGCAGGAAAGCAAAGGAAAACTGAAGGAAGATCATAAGCACCATTGCAGTGTTACTTAGCAACCACTTTGCTTAACGACCAAGTTGCCAGTCCCAATTGTGGTTGCTAAACAAGGACTCTTTGTAACTCTATTTGTTCATTTGATTTTAATCCCAACTTTGCTCTCAGTTGAGGACTATCAGTTCACACAATATGCTTAACCAGATCAGGAAAGAACTAGCAGACACATTCACACGGCTTGTTAAATGGGGTTAGTGTTTTTCTGCGCAAACCCAGCTGGCAATTACTATATGATTTGAACCCAGAGAATGTAGGAACCAGGTTAAATCTGTTGTGTGGATACTTACTTGGAACAAACAGCACACCAGTAACAATTCCTGGAAAATCTGGCAAAGGAGGGTCAAGTGTTTGCAGAGTCATGTGAGTGACAGTGATTGTTGAGTTTGAATTTACTAGCTTTATGGGTGAAGCCTCTTTGTTCATGTCTCTTCAAAGCTGTATTTTGGCACTTCACTGAACATTTGCTCCTAAGTCCTGTCCTGGTGGCCCCACTAATCAAGATCTTAGCCCCATTTCTAAACACTTAGCAGTGACGGGCCCTGACTCTCATTTGGATTAGACGGGACTAGCCAAATCCATATTCCTGGAAGCAACTGGAGGCAGAAGTGCTGAAAATTAATTCGGGTTGCACCTTCGTGACCAAGCTGCAATTCTAACCTGTTGGACCAAAAGATCAGAAAATAGTGGCACCTAAATTGGGAACTCTGCATCTTAAAACATCTTATCTTAGAACTAAGATACTGTACTGTGATGGAATGTATCTATGTGGAGGAGGGTGATGTGGGAGATCGAGGCTATCAGGAGGGAGGGGCTGCATTCCAGGAGGGGGGAGGAGGCAGGAGGCAACACAGTCCGCAGGGGGAGCATGAGAAGACTAAGAGGTTCAGGATAGCCACTCCCTAGGATCTCCCAGGGTATATCCACTAGTTGCTGCAGTATAGATTTAGTTTGGCAAGATTCCATCTATAAGGAGTAAGCAAATAAGGGAACTTTACTCATCTGGACTGTTTCACTGTTGTTCTTGGGCTGGGTCTGACATCAACTGGGTAATGTCCAGTTTACATTAAATCAAAGTAGGATTTCCAAACTTTTGTCCTCAAAATTCCAAATAAGATGATCAGCAGATACTGGAGTTCTCTGACATGGTTCTTTGGGTATTTATGAACTGTCTGTGGTTGGCAGTAGTTTGAGTTCACATGGCTGAATTTGGTGCACACCAAAAAACTTCTACTTTCCTGTAACTGATAACCAAAGCAATCAATATAGTCTTTTATTAAGCCCTTTTCTTCCAAATAACATTTTGAAATTGAAAAGGGATCGTTGGGCTTATAAATCCCATGCCTGCATTCTGGACTCTAGAGTTTGGCCAGTTTTAGGAGAAAACAAATGCAAGACAGTGTTTTAGGTAAAGCATGACCAGCAACTTAGTTGCTACTCTAGAATAGTTCTCAGAATCATGAGAAGTATTTAAGATTGCACTGAGTAAATCCAGGAACTCCTCTGCAGGCTTGTCACCTTAAGTCAGGGATGAAGAAACAGTGATCTTCAAGATCTTGATATGTTTTTTCAGCGTCCCTCCTCATCTGTCTTGGTGGCTGGAGCTATTGGGCACTGTTCTTTAGCTACAGTCAGAGAATCACGGGTCTCTCTTCTTTGACTTTCTGGAGTGACCAGGATAAAATCTGAGAATTTTTCTAGGCAGGAATTTCAATCATGAGAACTAACTCCAGCTTTTTCTTGAGTCTCAGAATAAGCCATCCCCATCTGTACAAATTCTAGGATCTCCAGCATGGAAACCTTGCCTATAATTTAGGTACTACTCAACTGAACTTCAGGTTACTGTAAATTCAGTGATGGACATTTCTCTTTTCTTTCATCCTGTCCAATTAATGGATGAGTCTTGATTTGTTCCTGCTTCTCTCCCCCCTTTTAGCGATGTCTCTGGAGTGTGAGCAGTGTTTAGATGTAGGGAATTATTGTGTTGGACCATTGATTAAGTGCCCCCAGGTAAAGACAGATGTGACGTCATTCTAACTGAGACTCCATCTGGTAAGTGCAACTGTGAGGAGCTGACGCTGACAGATTTCTCTCTTGAAAGCATGCTTGGGTTAATTTTCATACTAACCTAATGTTTTCCATAGTTTTTGGACTACATTCCCACAAACCCTTGACCATGTTGGATAGGACTGAATGGGGACCAGAATTTTAAATACCCTACAAACATTCTCACAATTAAAGTTGCTGGTTTTGACTGAAAACTAGTTCACACACTTCAATCTCTCCCCTCAGTTACTCTGATTTAACATGAGAAGCTAGGTAAAAGAACACAGAAAACTGATTTTGTTGGATTTGGTTTTTTAGTTTGTATATTACAGTGCAATATTTTTTGAAAAAGCACAAGACCCATCACCAATCCATCTAGTTGGTCCTCAAGACAAGATGGCAGCTGTCAACTCAAGACCGGGTATTTGAAAGACCGGGTTCAGTATCACACAACATGCTGGGCAAGGCTAACATTCAGAAGAGGTACTAATGGTTAGGGCCGTTGTCTTATCATGTGGTGTGAACCAGGCCACCACCTTCAGCTGTAATATATTTGTTGAGACATAGTAGCTGCAGGTTTGTAGTAATTTTCAGGGAGTCCCTGAGTTAAGAACGCCCAGTTTAAGGGGGACCCATAGTTCAGAACAGAGCCTACTGTAGCAAAACTCAAGTTAAATACACAGTGGTTTGAGTTTGTTACACAATACTTCTTATACAGTATTATACAATAATACTTTTCTGGCTTACATACAAATTCGACTTAAGGACAGACCTTGGGAATGGAACTCGTTCTTAAACTGGGGACTACCTGTATGTCGCACAAACCCGATTCATGTCTCCTGTCTTTTCTCCCTACAGGAAGCCATACCATAGTGAAAACCTGTGTCAGTTCCCACGTCTGTGACGACAACTTAATTGTTCTTAATATGGGCGAGAAAGGGAGGGAATGGATAAAGTTGAGTTGCTGCCAGGGAGAGGAATGCAAGGGGCTGATTCCCACCAATAAGTTGCCGCGGCCTGTTCCCTTCCCAGATCTTGGACAGATTAAGCTGTGCCACCATTTCCCAGAGATTCAGGGTGGAAATGGATTGGGAGCAGTGAGGATAAATCCATCTGTCTCTGCTAGTTTGACACCCGCCCAATTTGCTGAAATGGCAAATCCTAGAATTGCCAGCCAGAAAGGTCCCCGTTATGATTTTTTTTTTTTTTTGGCTGGCCAAGGGGAAGAGGCATTGTTTAATCAAAACTAGGTAGGGGAAGCCTGCAGAACCTGGCTTCTGGAAGAAGCCCTTAATGAGAGCTCTACTGTGGGTCATGTGACCAGGAGGGAGGTGGGCTTAGAAGGGAGCAGATGTCTATATTCTAAGCCAGCGTTTCTCAACCTGAGAACTTTAAGACGTGTGGACTTCAACTCCCAGAATTCCCCAGCCAGCATGTCTGGCTGGGGAATTCTGGGAGTTGTAGTCCATACATCTTAAAGTTGCTGAGACTGAGAAACACTGCCCTACAGCATCTCAGACAGACGAACATCCAGCCGGTGACTGAAGGCCTCATCAATTAATATGGCAGCCTGTTCCCCTTCCACACCTTCCACTGTCAGAAAGCTCCAATGTCTAACCCAAAGCTTTTTCCTTGTCATCCATTGTTTCTAGTTCTGCCCTTTGTGGTAACAGAGACTAATTTTTTGCTCTAGATCTGGTGGATATGGTCTCTCTTCTCTCTAGTTGCCAAATACCTTTGCTTTGGATCACCCAGCATGCTAAATTAAACCACTGTTTACTCAGCTTGCTCTTTACCTGGCAGGTGAACCTAGCTCTTTCAAGTTTTGTAATCCCTCATTTATGGCTCGGTACAATGTGTGAACTCAATCAGGGGTTCATTGAACCCCTGTGTTTCTGTGGGTTTGGCCCTGCTAGGATTGGATATCGACAAAAGAGTTTCTGAAGTCCAAACAGTAGATGAAGGGCTTTCCTCACTGACAACTAGTCCCTTGGAGCCAGAATTGGCTTGAACGGGCCTCCTAAGGGCAGCCAGTTGTTTTACGCAGCAGTCTTTCAACTCCTCGCTGTTTCTTTGTGAAAAGATATTTGAAGAAAAGGGTTAAATTGGAGGAAACAAAATTTTAAGAGAAGTTCTAAATGGGGATAGCAGAAGTTAGACAGGAAGGAATCATCTTCCTTTCAAACTGAAAAAAAATTGACAAGAACCGATGTCATTTTCCATCTGGGGTTCCCCCCCTCCCCCAAATCAACTGTCATATTCTCTTTTTTAAAAAACATTGTGGAAAAAAATATTGTAAAGTACTGAATTTGACAAGACAATAAAAGTATGAATTACAAAAGGAAAAAGAGGGGAAAGAAAAGAGGGAAAGAGAAAGAAAGAAAGAAAGAAAGAAAGAAAGAAAGAAAGAAAGAAAGAAAGAAAGAAAGAAAGAAAGAAAGAAAGAGAGAGTTCTCCTCTCCTCCATCAAGAATATTTTCCTTTCAAAATAGTTGAAAACACATTACATAACCTTCAGAATAATGGAAAACAGATATGGAATCTCCGTAGCGGGAGAAGCACTTTGGCACATAAACTTTTCAGAGACTTGGCAATAAATGCTCTCCTTCTCCTCCCCACTTAGTGCAGAGTTTGGATAGTGTGTGTGTCTGTGAGTGTGTGGCTGAGTGTGTTGAATAAACCTAACTAATTGGTTAATTCAGTATTCTGCACCAACCCAGTTATTATCTCTCGGCCCTGCTTTTCTTGTAGGGCTGTTGTGGGGGAAAATGGGATACGTGGGCCAGATACGCTGCCTTTCCTTTGGGAAGAAAGGCATCTTCATCTTCTTCTTCTTCATCATCAACATCATCAAATGCCAAAGGCCAGAAACAGAAATCTAACAAATTATAAAACACCTAGACTTTGATGGCCAAATTCTGTCCCTCAGTGAACCACACAGGCCCTCTTTCTTCACCTTCTGGAGAACGGAGGGGTTAAAATCCAGCACTTTTAAAAAATAAGAATAACAATTTGTCTTGCATTATTCCCAGCTCCGCTTATCCTTCCTGCCAATCTTTTGGAGTTCCTTCCTGAAAGGGCACATAGTGGCTATTTCCTTTAACCCTGCAGGAACCCAGTTTCAAGTTAGGTTTGTGCAATCAGCTTTGCAGCCAAGGCCCTATAAATATGGGGATTCCTCTCAGGAGTGGGTCTCAGTCTGCCAGCTCTGAACGTGCATCACTCACATGAAGAAGAGATTCCTGAGTTCAGGTCACCGCTGCCGAGGGTGAACGGCTGACCTGAGTTATTGCTACACATCTGGATGCATCTGACCTGACTACAACCCTAGTTTTGGTTCATTCAGCCAATAAATCCATTTTTGGCTTCCCAAAATTGGTGGTTCCTTCTTCTCTCTAAATGGACTTGCTTTGGCTACCAAAGAGACGGACTCTGGGAAAATCCCTTTGTGATTTTTTTTAATGATAATGATAATGATAATGATGATAATGATTATTATTATTATTATTATTATTTAATAATTATTAATAATAATTATTATTATTTCTCTAAGTCTTAGGAACAGAAAGTGCTGTTCCCATTCAGGTGTTCCTCACTGGTGCTGAGTCATCAACTGATAGGGTGAGGCAAAGACAGGATCAAAATAAACTGAATTTCTGAATTAGTGAATTACAGCGCAGATCAAATTGTATTGCAATGGGGACCTCCAACCATGACACAGAAAATAGCGACAATCTCATATTCTAGAAGTAGGTGGGGGGCAGGGGAAAACTAGAGCTGTTCTGGTTTCATGTGTAACACTAAACCCTAGTTTGTTTTTAACCATGGTTTGTGGGAATGTCATTGTAGCTTGGCATGAATTGGCCAGAGAGGCTGAAACTTTCTCTAGGATGATCAACAGGGGTGTCTGCAAGGTGTGGCCAAAAAATCAAGATGGCTGCCAGTACAGTCGAAGCTCTGCTCAAAAAAACAGCCTCCATGTCCTCTGCACAGCCTCCATCTTGAATTTTTATGCCATACCCTATGATCAGGGAACAAAGGCTGCTGTTATATTTGGTCTCCTATCAGCTCTCTGTTCGTGTTCAGTTGTGAGCAGTTACTAGGCCAGTGAGGCGAACCTTTTGGGCTCAGTGTGTCAAAAATTCAGAAAATGCCTAACTGCTGGTGTGTCTCTCTCTCACACACACACGCACACCCCGAACAAGAGAGAAACAATACTTTACATATTCATTTATTTTAAAAAAAATACAGCCCAATCATGTGTATGGCTATGTATTATATAAAGACATGTCAAATAATGACAAACATGAAATACAAGTAAAACAAACTCAGTTTCTTTGGTAACTCAAACAGGGAGAAGAGTTGTTGTCGGGTGTTGGGGAACGCTGGTGTGTCATCCCAAACATGGTGTGTCACCTTTGACACACATGTCATAGGTTTGCCATCGCTGTACTAGGCTAAGATTTCTTTGCAAAAATGCAAGATAATTGCAATATTTTCTTTCCGAGCATTTTTATTATATTATCCTGGACTTTTCTCTGGATCTGGATTCTTGGCAATCATATTTCAACTTATTCTGACATCACCACAAAGGAGAAAATGCATCAAGGGGAATGTAAAGAAAGTGTGAGAGAACATGGTGAGTCCGGATGCATACAAAACATGAATGCACCAATCTATATAAAATACTTGGCATCATTTAAATAGAATATAGGACATCACACAAGAATGCTGGCTAGTTGCTAATTCTTGGTGGACTATTTCTAGCCTCTTGTCTTTTCCTTCTTGAGTGTGTGTTGAAAACTTGAGTTGGACATGGCTTTCAACAGCCCTTGAAAGACCAGATAACTTTAACGGAAGGACTGGGCTATATAAAGTAGGAAATATGGCCCTCTTAGTAACACTTGCATATTAATTCTTAGATTTAGAAGCTGCAAATCCTCAGCATTCAGGGAAAGCCGTCTGAGTCACCTCAGAGGTATTCTTTGTTGGCTGAGTTGATACGGCGTGCTAAATCATATGTTTATTTTTTTAAAATTAGAATTGCATCATATGCAGATATTGTGCTGTTGTAAACCATGTAAATTCATCATGCCAAGCTATAATAATATTTTCCACAAAACATGGTTAAAGCAAACAATGGTTTAGTGCTATATATGAAACCAGTCACAGTATCCTGGTTCATCCATCACTCAGCCATAAATGGTGGCTTACAAACTACCATGGCTGGCTGGCCTGATACTTGGAGCTCAGCCCAAACCAAACAAACAAACAATGGTTTGGTGTGATGTATGATCTATATTGTTACTGGAGTGTAGGATCCTGTGTTCCCTGAAACTCTGCCATAGCTCTTTTGGACCCATCGCCATGACAAATAACATAAGCCCTGGTTGACCAAACTGTGTTTAGAATCTCCTTTTATTCTTAACGAATATCTTGTAAAAAGTGGAATTGAGTTTTGAATTGTCCACAGAAAGAAGGCTTAATTATACAGTGGCACCAATTCCTTTTGGGAAGTTGAATTTTTCACTTAGTCATCATTTCTCACTGGGGTGGAGAAAACCCTTGCTACAGTCTGTTTTACTTCCTCATATGCTCCAGTAAAGTCTGTCAAACTTAATTTCTCCATCAGTTCTGCAGCCTTGTTTTTTTTAATCTACACAAGTTTGCATTAATTACAAAATACGGTAATCTCCCTCCCTCCCTCCCTCCCTCCCTCCCTCCCCTTTCTTTCTTTCTTTCTTTCTTTCTTTCTTTCTTTCTTTCTTTCTTTCTTTCTTTCTTTCTTTCTTCTCCTCCTCCTCCTCCTCCTCTTCCTCCTCCTCCTCCTCCTCCTCCTCCTCCTCCTCCTCCTCCTCCTCCTCCTCTTCTTCTTCTTCTTCTTCTTCTTCTTCTTCTTCTTCTTCTTCTTCTTCTTCTTCTTCTTCTTCTTCTTCTTCTTCTTCTTCTTCTTCTTCTTCTTCTTCTTCTTCTTCCTGGAACTCTTCATTATTACAGTCAATTTCCTACTAATTATTAAAATATAAGACATACTTTTTGTTTAAAAAAAAAGGCTAGAACTGGATTGCAAAATGTGAAGATCAGCAATATTACAAAGAGAACTACCAAAATAAATCTCCCACTTTTGCCACCTGCCTCGGGCCTGTGAAAGTGGGTGATCCTTTGGTGGGAAAAAAAATGCAATGAGCAGACCAGGGACAATGCCACGCTGTAAAAATTCTTTACAGTGAGCCTGAAGGTGCTTTTTGCATACATCCATACAAAGCAGTGATTCTTTCACTGAATCCAGGGATAAAAGGTGAAGGTTAGAAATGCCCTGCTGCCATTCCCTTAATGCAGTGTTTCTCAACCTTGGCAATTTTAAGATGTCTGGACTTCAACTCCCAGAATTCCCCAGCCAGGATGCTGGCTGGGGAATTCTGGGAGTTGAAGTCCAGACATCTTAAAATTGCCACGGTTGAGAAACCCTGCCTTAATGCATAATTGCTCTGTTTAATTTGCTAGTTCCTTCCACCCACATCTTCTACCTTTCACATGGAATTCTTGCACCAGAACCCCCAAATCGTCATGATCCCCACAGCACCTAGGTTCATAAAATCGCACTGCTGTGTTCATATAACATGCTGTACACAAACCAATACATTACAGCATGCTGAACCACATATTTCCCTAGCCCATTTTCGCTCAGCTTGCATGATGTGTGAATGAGACTTTCAGAGTTGACCACCCCACAGCCCAAAGGCCACGTCTAGTCTTGGAGGCTCACTCCTCATCACATCTCTGACCCTCAGAGTGTGGTTTTCAGTCCATTTTAAGACCAGTAATCCTATCTTTTGAAGAAGGGGTGATCTGTAGGGTGAGGTTTTCTCTTTCTGCTCATTTTTCTGCCCCTGTTCCTGCCCACTTTTTTGGACTGCGCCTCCCCCACTGAAAAACTTAAGATTCCCTCCTTTAGGGCCACTCTTACAAGCCAAATCTCAATAGATGGTAACTAAGCAGTTACTAAACTTAGTAAGTTACTTAGTAAGTTACTAAACTAAGTAGATGGTAACTAAGTCCTGGGATGGAAGAGCACCTTCGTACTATTGCTAAGAGGAGTTGAATGCACTTTTAGCTGTGTTTTGTAAACCAAACATTAGCTTTGTTTGTTTGCCCCTTCCAAACACCCTTTTCTTCCAAAAACCCTTCTGAGCTACATGCCTCCTAGCAGAATAAACTTACTTTGTCCTATTTCTGTCTCTGCAATTTTGGCTGAGATGCTTGGGGAAGCCAGCCGTGCTAAATTCAGAAATGAACAAACCAGACCCGTAAAGTGACTTGTAAACTTTCATGCTTCCCAAAGAAATGTAAATAAAACAGATTCCTTGGGATAACAGATGTTGAAATATGGAAGCGTATATCACGGGGATAGTTTATAAAACAGATTTGTTGGCATAAGAGATGTTGAAATATGGATGTGTATATCGTGGGGATAGTTTGCTCCATAATCGAACAAAAACAAGGCTTCACAGATTTATCTAGGAACAGCACAGAAAGTTGGACACACGTGGGAAATGGCAGGGGTCAAAAATAATCTGTCCTTCCCACCTCCGGCTTCATCCACAGCCTATGGATGGCAAGAAAACCCATTTGTTTATTGCCAATATTTGTTTTTGCTGCACATATGCATCTGATAAAGGGAAGGGCAGAGTACATTTAATGCAGGAGTGGTTTCTACATAGGGTACAAATCACTGGTTAACAGGCTGAAACAAGGAAAGAAATATTCACGTTCCATAGGAAGGAAATTCTTTAGGCTGTTTACTGTGCAGGCATTTTTAAAAATCTCAGAAACCATATTCTCCCAGAAAAAAACTCTCCAAATTCTTTTTCTCCTTTGAAAGAAATTCCTAAGACACATTTTCTTTCATCATCTATTGAAAAGGAACCGCTGGATGGAGGGGAGAAGGGACATCAGGAGAATTCTTCTGCCCTGACCTGCTTTCAAACAGCAAAATGAGGATCCATAGTAGTGGTCAAGGGTGCACCAACCACAATTTCTGGGCTGTTTTGAGAACTAGCCTCAGACTCAGTGCTGGGTTCACGCAATCCTCTTAACCGAATCAGTTAAAGACCTGCTGGCTGCATTTGCACAAGATGCTGAGTTTGGTTGGCTTTTAATCTTGGTGAGTTTTTAAAAAAATCTTTCCAATGCAACAGAATGTTGGGAAAACTTAGTCGGTTGGTCTGCCTGTCTTCCATCCACAGGTTAACTTTCTAAATATAGAATAAAAAGGGATCAAATTTCTCTTTTCCCTTTCCTGGCCAAATGAAGGGCATTATTTTGATACACAATTTTATATTCTATATATATACAATTTTATATTTTATATATATATATATATATATATATGCTTCACATAATGTATAACCATACCTGTAACAGTGCACTCTATTTTATTTCTAAAGGGTTAACTTGCTTTTGTTTTGTAAAGAGCACTGGTTTCTTCCCCCCCCCCATCTCTTTGCTGAATGCCCGATTGTCTTCGAATAAGCAATTAGCCGAGTACAAGCTCAATGTTGTACCAAGCTTTTTGCAACAGTTGTGAGGCCCTGCATTCTAGAGAAAGATAAGAAGAATCTGGTATGCCATTCCCTTGGTCACCAGAAGAAAAAGTTACATTTAAGTTTACCTTCCTAAGAACCACCTTTCACTTGCTCAGACCGTCCCAAAAATCCCTTGTATGGGTATGAGGGGATGTACTATCTGATTCCAGATTTAAATGTCTATAAAGCCTCTGATGTTTGTTTTGTGAGGTGTGGTTCCATCAACATCTCTTGTTAATGTGTTGATTGGGGTCACCCAGCTGTGTCTTGATCAAAATACATCTGCTATTCATCAGAAGTCTCATCTCAAGTCTTCTTATTGGCTTTTTATTGAAACTTGGGAAATAAAAGTGCCATACACAAAGAAAGAACAAAACTGAAAATGATCCAGATCAGAGTGGGGGCTGTCTCAATCAATCAGTCAATCAATCAACCAATCAATCAATCATCCAGGAAAAAAAATGGGAGAGGCCGTTGAGCAGCAGCTCAGAAGGTTGCCAACTGCTCCATTCTAAGCCCCCCTTCTCCCTTGGTCACATGACCCAGAGCAGATCTGCATTCTCAAAAAGCATTGCAAAGGGCAAGGGGTGCAGACTTCCCCTACCTTCTTTGGGGTTAGCGTGCTGTGAACCCAGATCATTTGGTTGGGGCACTGTTCCAAGGCAAACCAAGAGAATAGGTTAGCTCAGTAACCTGGTTAAAGCATGTTTGGTAATCACAGTCAATATTTGGCAGCAATGCGCTTTATTTTTCCAGATTTCTAGTCCTTCCAGTAGTAAGTGAGTCTAATTTCTCTCCTTCCATCTTTTATGATCAGGAGGAGTGCAGCTCAAGATTGCTTCTGCCTTTTTAAGTAAAATTTGTCAGTCTGAAAAGGTGTTGCCAGACCCCGCCTGATTTCTGGGTACCCCAGACAGTCACACCTCTCCTCTTGCAGTGTATTTTCTGAAGGGAGCTGTGATCCATGAAAGCTTTGCTCTAAGGACTTTTAGTCTTTAAGGCACCGCAAAGCTCTTGCTTTGGTTTTACTGCAAGAGAATGAATGCTGCAGTGCCAGGCTTTGCTCTGAATAACAGGAGGGTGGATATCACACATTCGAGTGGAGCCCGTGAAAAAACGCTGATGCAGAACAGATTTCCAAGAGCAATTCAACAGTCCCTAATAAGCATTCCCTATTTTCTTCTGGAGGATAGAATTGGAAACTTTTAACTGATATGGAGCAAAATATGTAAAAATGGCTTTGGCCAGGTACTAAATGTTTAATATTTTACTTGGCTTCACCCAAAAGTGACATTTCTGTTCAAATAACATTTGGAAGACTAAACAGGAAGCAAATAGATTTGGTTTCCTGTAAAGGATTCCTGCTCTTCTTTCTTTCCTTTTTTTTTTTTTTTCCTTCCAGAAAACCACTTTCATTTCTTAAATCCGCCTCCTTTTCATGAAGTGGCGGGTTTTTTTCTGCTGTTAATAAAGCTTCATCAGCTTCAGGCAAAGTCAGAGAATTTCCTCCTTTCAGGATTTCCAAGTGCACTTTGAACAAAGTACCAGTCATGGAGACTTCACCTACCATGTTTCTTCTTGCCATCCTCATTGTCCAAGGTAAGTAGGTAAGAGTGATAAATATTTTAAGAGAGTGGCTGCAATGCCTTTCGCTGTCTCTGAAAATTCACAGCATGTTTTTCCAAGAGAACTTGTGACACACACAGGACTGGATTGTTGGCTCTGGAGTAGGCCAACAGAGAAATAACTTTTTTGGCATACTTTTTGGGAGCTGACTAAATGTTTAGGTCAGTGTTTTTCAAACTTGGCAACTTTAAGTTGTGTGGACCTCAACTCCCAGAATTCCTCGACCTGCCCCATTTGAGGTTCTGTACAGGACCAGCAGATGGTAGTACAATCTCTACAGAGACGAATATAACACAGGATCAGAATGTTGCTGCAAAATGCTTTAAAAAATAAATGGATTGATACAATTCTGTTGCTTTTATAATCCCACGTTGGTAAATTAGTTGCAATTTCTGGATGCAAAGAAATGAATCTCTGTTAAAAATTAGCCCCGGTCTTTCCCCTTTCTGACTTTTTGGAATGCGAAAGTTGAACAAGAATGAAAATGTGACCGTGATCGATATCTAGCAGAAATGCTTAACTGGGAGGGAGTTAAAAGAAACCAAGCTAGCTACCAGACAGGCTGGCAAGATACGTACATACAGAGGGAGGGTGGAACTTGGAAGCTAACCAAAAAATACAAGAAGAGAAGTTTTTGATTTTTCTCTCTATTCCAGTGTTCTTATGCACCTACCCAATGAACCACTGTAAGAGTTCAATTTCACAAATGGTTTTATTTATGTGTTTATGTACCTGTCCTGAAAATGTTTGGAAGTCTAGGCAAAGTTGTTCCTTCTGGATATTTTAGAATAGAGCTTCCATAAACTCCATAGGGCTAGCGTATAGTCAAGGAATGTGGAAGCTGTTATTCAAAACATCTGGAAGGTGCCATAGTTGAGAAGAAGCTTCTAATCCAGTGATGGCGAGCCTTTTGGGCTCAGTGTGTCAAACATTCGGAAAATGCCTAACTTGACTCTGCTGGTGTGTCCCCCGCCCCCCCAAACAAAAGAGTAACAATTCTTTACAATTCTTTTTTTAAAAAAAATACAGTTCAATCATGTGTGGTGCTCTGTATTATAAAAAGAAACATAAATAATTACAAAAATGGAATACAAGTGAAACAAACTCAGTTTCTTTGGAAACTAAAAAAAGGAGAATAGTTGTTGTCAGGTGTTGGTGAACACTGGCATGTCACCCCAAACATTGTGGTGTGTCACCTTTGACACGCGTGTCATAGGTTCGCCATCATTGTCCTAATTCCTTCCATGTGGTCTGTCAAGTGGTACCTTTTCCTCCTGACCATCTCAGGTGATGCTGGTGAAAGCTTGCTATGGCCTTGGTCTTAACCTGGACAGAGGAAAAAGAAAGGATCCAAAAGGAAATTTGCTGTCCCCTTTTTTGTTGCCATAGGGTTATCTCTGGAATGTGAAGAATGCATTGGAGTAGATTATTGTTCTGGGGACATGCTTATGTGCGCTCCTGGGAAAGACAGATGCAGCATTACTTATTTGCGCACCCCATTCGGTAAGTACAAGAAACTGCCTCTCCTACAGGCCCCAGGGAGTTTGGAATGGGGAAACCATCCATAGGATATGTCAGGAGCTAGATGTCCAAGAAATAGGCAAGGCCAGAACCAAATTTTTCATTTATCCTGACTGTAACTAACATTATATTAATTAAATATAGTTAATACTTGTTATGGGCAGAGAAGTATGGTAAATTAAAACTTCAGTGGCAGATCCCTGCTTCCAAGACCTCTTTCCACTCATTCTCTTTGGATTGAATTCTGAAGGGAGAAATCTTTGGTGGAAGGACTAAGAACTCCTCAGCTGGAAGACCCCACTGGATTTGCCCAACAGATTGGTTGGCTTTTGAAAATGAAAAAGAGCACCAATGTGTTTCTTGGTCTGACTACCAAATGCCTCCCACTAACTCTGCAGTGCCCATCACTGTCTGTTCTGTTGGTAACACATTTTCTCTCTTTTCATCTCCACAGGAATATCACAGATTATAAAGAGTTGTGTCCCATCCATCGTTTGTGACAAAGGCATTCAAGTAATTAATCTGGGCCGGACAGGAACAGTGGTTGTCCAGTTGACATGCTGTGAAAGAGATGAATGTAGAAGGGTTGTTCCTCCAGGTATGTCAATGTTAGGTTCTTATCGCTCAGCTTTCCCAGTCTTGCTCTCCACTTCAGCTGACATCATGATTGGATGGAAAGGTTGATGAAATTCTCATGAGTAAGGGCAGACACCTTGTATCCCATTAATTAAGAGATGTTTGAGAGGTGGCTGTGAGGTTCAATGCATAATCATCTCTGCAACTAGGAATTCTGGGGAGATATGGTCCCAACATACTTGGAAGCTGCAGTTTAGGAAATTATATCCTTTCCTTATTCTTGGGACTCAGACTTGGATTTCTTCCCAAGGGAAGAGATTGCAGGGACACATTCCCCCATGGAGCTTTTTCAAAACAAGAAATGGGATCAGGTGGTGACATTGCAAAGTAATGGAGAAAAGAGTAAGCAGAGGACTGAAAGCAATAAAGAATATCAGCACCTACCACACTTTGCAGTGATAAATTAAGCTCAAAACTCTATCTAAAGCAAGAGTAAAAGTTTTCCCAAGCATATTTGGTACATGTTGGGGAATTAGAATGTGTATGCATTTGTACAAAATAAGCCTTGGTCTATTCAGGTTTCATGTTACCCATCAGAGAGGAGATGATGCTGTATGAGTATCCTGCTCATAAGAACACTGCTCAAGCAAGTTCACTCAACTAAGCCCCAGACTCAGAACCTGCAGTTCTTCACTGAGATCATAGAGACCCTGAAAGACATTGTCATGAATATTCTTAATAAGTGTTATTAATAATTAACAAAAAAATAACATTAAGTGCTGTGATGATTCCACATCACACAAAGTGGACAGACCATTGGATGACATCCCCTTCTTTCTATGCACAAGTGAATTCCCTCTGATCGTTGTGGCCCAAGGTTGCATATCAAAGGAAGCAAGTCTGTTAGAGTATAGTCTTCTTGAAAATGTGGCATAAACTTAGAGTTCGTGGTTGGTCAGCCATATAAAGGTTCAGAATTTTAAAAAAATCCTGGTGAAGACAATGTTTTCCTGATTATTCCCCTTAAAGCCCTTCTCATTGAGAATGTATTTGTTTCTCATCCCAAGTCTGATTGTTCCATCTTTTCTATAGCATTGCCTGAAAAGACGGTGCCAAATGGGAAGCAGTGCCCAGCATGCTTTTCACTGCAAAAAAAATGTAATGAAGATGTTGCTTATTGCAATGGAGATGAACTGTATTGTGCTGCAGGATTTCTGGATTCAGGAATTGGTAATTATCTCTTTAGACCAACCTTCCTTAAATTACATTTGCTTGATTTTGGATGACATCTGCCATCAATCAAAAGGGGTAGAGCTGTACCTCAAGATTGAGGAAGTTTGTCTTCAATTCCAACAGGTTGGGTTCATACATTGTGCAAAGCCATGATTTGTTGGGTGTTGTTGTTGTTGTTTTGTCCCTTCAAGTCAGTTTTGACTCCTGGTGGTTACCTGGACTAGTCCCTGCAGTTTTCTTAGCAAGGTTTTTCATATAATTTTTATTGAAAGTTTTAATAGCAATAAGAAATAGTAATACAAACGAAAACAGAATGAAAAAAAAGAAAGAGAAAGGGAGAGAGAACAAGAAAAAGCTAAAAGTGCGGGGAAAAAAAGTAGAAGAAAAAAAGAAAAATGACAGAAAGATAGAAAGATAGAAAGGCGTAGCTTCCAATCTTCTTCACAGCAGTTATAAGTACAATTATATTTAACCTCTCTAAAGTTATATCATGACTCTCTTCTTTCTATAATCTCTCTAATCATCAAAACCATAAATTATAAGTTCATTTTTTCTTTTTTATGAAAAAATGCCATAAAGGGTTTCCAGCCACCAATAAACATAGATAATTGTCTTTTCTTTAATCAAACAAGTCAATTTAGCCATTTCAGCAAGTTCTGTCGTCTTTACCAACCATTCCTCCATTGTAGGTATTGCCAAATCTTTCCATCTTTGTGCATACAATAATCTTGCTGCAGTTATCATATATAAAAACAATGTTTCATGGCTTTTTTTCTAACTGTTTATCCAGCAGTCCCAGTAGGAAAAGTACTGATTTCAGCTGAATGTCTTTAAAATCCTCTGAATCACTGTGTGCAATTTCTAACATTCCAACATTCCAACATTTTCTAGCTTTTTTAAACACCCACCAAGCGTGATAAAATGACCCTGCTTGTCTTGGCAAGGTTGTTCAGAAGTGGTTTGCCATTACCTTCTTCCTGGGGCTAAGAGGGTGTGACTGGCCCAAGGTCACCCAGCTGGCTTTATGCCTAAGGCAGGACTAGAACTCACCATCTCCTGGTTTCTAGCCTGGTGCCTTCACCACTACACCAAACTGGCTCTCTCAGTGTTGAGTCCTGGCAAGTGCCTGGACTAGTCCCTGCAGTTTTCTTGGCAGGATTTCAGAGGTGGTTTGCCCTTGCCTCCTTCCTAGGGCTGAGAGAGAAAGAGATTGGCCCAAGGTCACCCAGATGGCTTCATGTCCAAGACGGGACTAGAACTCACAGTCTCCCAGTTTCTTGCCTGCTGCTTTGACCACTACACCAAACTGGCTCTCTGGTTTGTTTAGTAATGGCGAATTGGATAAACCACAATTGGTTGTGTTCATACAACATGCTAAGCCATAAACCAGAGAGGCACATTTTTGTTGTGGACTGCACAAAAATGGCATGCTGTGCGCTACATTCCCCCAGATGATAGGAGTAATGATGACATCCCTCCCTCCCTCCCTCCCTCCCTGGAATTTCACACCCATATCCTCACATCCTCTCCCAGCTTTCTTGAGAAAATCCAGCATAATTTCTTCTAGGTTCTATCTTACCTTCTTCCGTTAGTTGAATCTAATTTCTTCATGATCTCTGTTCCACTGAGATAACTGCAGACAAAGATACCCTCCTAGTATTTTACATTACAATTGCCATACTCCTCCAATCTGAAAGGCTGAAGATTGGGGATTATGGGCACTGCAGCCCAACATACCAGGAGGGTCTCAGGTCAGCTAGCTCTGCCATGAAAAATATTCAGAGAGGGAAAAGAGGAATGGGCTTCAATTCATCCAGTCTAGGCATTCACCATCTTTCTTTTTCTCCACAGAGGGATTACCTATGCAGTTCAGCCTGAAGGGATGTGTAAATAAAGTTCTCTGTGATTATTTGTTTGGATTTGACATCATGGCTACTGAGAACAGTGCAAATCATTCTATCCAATGCACACCAGCCTCTGCACCAACCTATCAACAAGAATCCTCAACTGTCAGCCAATGGGATTCTTTAACTCCAGTTCGATTGTACTCTGGGGTGGGTAGTGCCATTCCCAGGTGGTTTGGACTCTTCATCCCAACTCTTTCTGGCATCCTTCTTAGGAAACTCCTTGCTTGATTTTTGTGCAGTCATGCTCATGGTGGTCAAAAATCAAGAGTCTGGTAGCACCTTTTCAGGCTAAGAAAGTTTATTAAAAGCAATACATTTTTGCAAGCCGCAGCTCACTTCATCAGATGTATGCTTCATCAGATGCATTAGATCATCAGATCCATCTTGCTTCCAGCTTCTGGACCTTCTACCAATTGTATGTATTTCAAAACAAGATCAGGAAAGGTTCATTCTCCGGGTGCTCAGAGCACTTGAGTTAATTTTTTTGATGTCCAGCAGTGTCCTCCAACAATAGCTGGATAGGCTGTGGGGTAGTCTGTTCCTTAATGTTGTCACTAGGTGGTTATGATGAGAATTAGTGTTCAGTTGTGTTTCTCAGGAGATTCACTATTGGATGGGTGTATAATATATAGTCTTCAATTTCCTTCAGCACTAGCCAAGACAATGTCAGACCTACTTCACAATTCTAGAAACAAACTCTTAATCCAGAGTTTCTCAACCTCAGCAGGTTTAAGATATATGGAGTTGAAGTCCACACATCTTAAACCTGCTGAGGCTGAGAAACCCTGTCTTAATCCAAAGAACAAACCTTAAAAGTTATGATTAGTTGTATTTATCAGAAAGAAAGTTTATAGTTACCACACAAGGATTCCAGCAAGTGTTTGACTTTCACATGAAGCCTCTTTATATAGTCTATTCCAGTGCCAAAATCTTTCCCCACTTTTTAGGGCTCTCCCAATGGAAAGGAAGAGAAATGGGCGAAAGCTTCATTTTTCTCGAAAACCGAATCTGCTCATACTTTTGATAACCATCAGTCCCTTTATCAGTCTGGCTGAGAAGTAATTCTCATGTCTAGCAGCGGTGGAGAAAGAATGAGAATTTGAGTTTAGCGATCGCTGGTGGGCACGTTCAATGCCTCTTCCTGCAGCCCTGGATAAAAGCTAAGCGTTGGGTGGAGTTTGTAGGATCAAGATGAACAGATTGATTTATTTCAGCTGTAGGGCTGATTCCAATTTTCACTTGTTCTGTCATGTTCCCATCTGTCTGCTTGTAATTAAAAAAAACAATAACACAAATATGGTTTGCATTTTTATACATGTTTCCCAATAGTTGTTTTCATACAGTCAGTTCCTGAAAAAATAAGCCTGGTTAATCAAGCAAACAAACTACAGATAACAGATTGTTGTAGAGCATAGGGAAGATGACTTTGACAGATATAGGCCAGATCCATTACCAAAAGTGACAAGGGGAAAAACATAGCTTAAGTCCAAAACAAGCAGGAAGTATATGGAAGCAACTCGAATAGACACCTCCCTAATTTGCATGGGTATTAAAAGGGGATAAGGTGTAGCACAATCAGACTTGCAAAATTCTGTTATTGTAGTTGCTCTCAATAAAAGTTGTCTTAACTTCCCTGTGGAGTTGATTCTTCTCCTGGTCTACCTGGTAGGGCTGACAATTATTTTCATTTTTCTTATAAAAAATTACTTTGACCTGGATGAGCGCTTAGCTTCAAATGCACCATCGCAATTTAAATATATTTACCAACCTTTATCTCAGATTGGGAATTGGAATTGGATCACTTTGGGGTCCAAATTTGGAGAAAGAGAGGAGAGTTTTCTAGTACAATATACAGTTGGGTTTCTCAACCTTGGCAAGTTTAAGATGGGTGGACTTCAACTCCCAGAATTCCCCAGCCAGCATGCTGGCTGGGGAATTCTGGGAGTTGAAGTCCACATATCTTAAAGTTGCTAAGGTTGAGAAACACTGGCCTAGAGCCTTGCTCATCTTCAGAGGTCTTACTAGTGTACTGTTTGTGATACCGAATCTGTGGGTGGTGCTTCAAGTTTTACTAGCCCTATAGTATTTCAGAGCCATATACAGTATTACATATTCTGTATCTGCACATATGACCTTATAATATTCCTTCCAGGCAAGTACTGGTATTTGGTTAACATTTTGAAGGCCCAAAACTGTTAAGTGCCAGTAAAGTTCAATGATCTCTGATATACTGTATATAGAATCAACATCTGTCAAGTTTTTGTGGAGGTTTTGGCCTTTTATCTTGTTCCTTTTACAACTGATAAGCCAACAATTTAGTGCCTTGTCTTTTTTATAGCTGTCGTTTACTTCCAATAAATCTAGTTGATTGCTAATTGTTTTTATCGTGTGTTTTAATTCCAAAACTGGGTTATACTTGTGCCTCAATTTTAATGTACTCTTCTTTTTTGGGGTAGTTTTCTATTTGATACCAGAGAGAGAAAAAGATTCTCATAAATTAGGAAATAGCACTTCCACATGATCTGCACAAACATCGTTGGACGGATGCAAATGGAAATAAACAGCTCATAAAAGATTGTACAATAATAAGCAGTGTATTAAAAGTCTGAGGTAAATACAGGGAAAGAATAAATCCAGATCTATTTCCTCTTATCTCATGACTAGATATTTATTTTCATGAGTAGGAAAGCACCAAGAAAGACCCTCCATGGGGAGATAAGAAATCTTATAGACTGCAAGATTTGATTATCAATTAGACAAACATAAAATCTGTTCAGACTTTTTCTTTGGAATGGGCAGAAGCACCAAACTGCTTTCAATACTTTCAGCTTCAATATCTGCCAGCTCTGGTGGGGCATGCAGAGATGCCCCACCAGGGCAATTGGAGACCCTGTGATCCTGCATATAACCTGGCCAAAACTGGACAAATATTTGAAACACTGAGGATGTTTCAAAGAGGAAAAGACATCCTTCTATATTCCATAAAGGAGACACCACTTTGCATGGTTTATTTGGGAGTCAGTTAACAGTTTCTTCAAGGGAGTTAGGTGATTGCTTTGAAGTTGGAAATACACCTTTTGGGGAAAGTGAGTTAATTCCTTGTTTCTTCTGTTCCTTGGCTATGTTCATACTCGTGGGCGTTTGCAGGACTTTGCACTTGTGGGGAGTTTTGCACTGCAGGAAGAGGGTGGGGTGTTTGTAATTGAATGATCCCCACATGTGGACCATCGTCTTTCCTCTCTGAAAAACATTTAGAGGTCGTGTTGTCAGGAATGGCAGTGTCCTATTAACCAAGCTACCCTCTATGTCTGCTGAAGATAGCTTTGCTCATGGGGCAGACTGATAGCTCTTAATCAGTCAGCCTTCCCAGGGGGACCAGATAAGAAACACGACCAAATGAATAAGGCTACATTAAGAGAATCTCGCAAGTGGAAAGTACAGCCTGGCTTAGGGAGGATCCTTTCTGAGTTTCTTTCTCTGCCTGTTATGCAGCTGCAGGCTCCCCCTCCTCCCCTGTTATCTGATCATTCCCCAGGCAGCATCTCCCCGCCCCAAGGACATTCACACATATCATTACATTATCCTTATTATCCTCTTTGACGTCTGAGATACACCGCATTTTAAATTCTGTAGTTTGAAATAAGTCCTTGATGGACACTAGCATCTGCTGTAGGCAGCCCATCCCTGTATCTCATCTAGAGTATGGGAGAATTGTTGGAGTGCTTGAGGCACTGACGTTGAGGGACGCCCTCTCTGATGGGGGAGATGCGCTTCTCCTTATCTGCACTGTCAAAGTTGAATGAGCGATTGTCAACGTTGATATTTCAGAATTCATATGGGAATAATATAGAAGTTAGCCAAGAAAGCTTTCATTGGTAACAACCTAACTAGAATAGACTAGGGACCCAAGGTAAGAGGAATCCTTTTCTGAAGGGATCCCCCCCATGTTAGGGAGCCAGACTATTGTTCTCAGAACAATTGTCTGCTGATTACATCTTAACAGGCTATTTAGGGACTTAATTCTTCTTCTGTCCCGCCAGCAGCCTTTACTGATGGAGTTATTGGGTTGGAGGACAGGGGCTCCACTCTCTACTGGCCATATTTGTTCTTATAAAGGAGAAGTGGCATT
The DNA here is from genome assembly GCF_059951505.1 of Python bivittatus. Taxonomy (NCBI): domain Eukaryota; kingdom Metazoa; phylum Chordata; class Lepidosauria; order Squamata; family Pythonidae; genus Python; species Python bivittatus. The sequence goes on from NW_028277054.1 coordinate 5,717,749, forward strand.
CTTTTAGCATCTCTCCATCTGATTTCTTTTGATGAGGGGTGTCCCTTGTGTAGTAGTTGCTAATGTTGTTATACATTATCCCAGATAACACTTTCTTTGGTTCATCTACTTGCTATGGTATAGTTAAATGTCTTTCAAAAGCAGCTGTCACATTGCCTGGGAATAGAATCCTCGTCTGATGCTAAGCATGGTTGATTGAGACATGGGAACCCAGGATCTTGTTCTGGGTTGATTGCTCCAGCGTTAAAATTGCTGGTGCCTTCCTCAAAAGAGTGATTGAATGTTTGGTATAGTGGAGTGTTTCTTCAAGTGTGGCCCAAGGACCCCTGGGGGTCCCTCAAGACCTTCTCAGGAGTCCACAAAATCAAAATTGTTTGCCAGATGTTGATGTTATTTGCAAAAATGTAAAACAATGTCACTCTTCTCATTTTTTATTTGTTAAAAAAAAGTTTTTTTAGGAAAAATATGTTATGTATTTATGTTAATATCTAATGGGCTAAATATTGTTATTTTTACATAATTCAATAAATACATATTCTACATATGCTTCAATTTTAATTTTTAATATGGTAAATATCGATAAATATAACCCATACACACAAAAGTTCTGTCGGGGTCCTCCATAATTTTTAAAAGTGGGAAGGGGTCCTGACAGCAAGAAGTTTAAGAAACATTGGTCTAGTGGTTAAAGCATTGGTCTAAGAATAGGGAAACCTGAATTCTACTTCTGCCCTAGTCACAGAAGCCAGCTGGGGGACCTTGAGTTGGTCACTTTCTCTCAGCCCTATGAAGAAGAAGGCAATGCAAACCACTTCCTAAAATGAATACTGCCATGAGGTAACTAAGATTCAAAACTGATTTGAAGGCCAAAAAAAACCCCCCCAAAACCCCCACAGGATGGAGATATGGACTCAGTGTCTTTTGTAGTAACCATAAGATTGTCAACTTTGAGTGGTTTAATAGTCTTTCCAGTTGCCCATTGGGAAGTAGAGCAATGCTGTTTCTTCTTATAACTCTAAAAGACTCTCGTTCTTTTCTCAGCTCTGATGATGGATGGAGGCTTAAGCTGATGTTTGGATCAATTAAGGGCATAGACTATTAAAAGAACTGTTACTCCAGCATCATCTCCCCTTGCATAGCCAATGCTGAAGATGTCAGAAACTGTAATTCAGTAAGCTTTGGAGTATCAGATGTTGCTGTTGTTGAAGAATTTATTTACTAAACCACAGCAAACCAAATCATGACGTGATGAACTATATGTTTTATTCACTCGCTATCTCTCTCTCTCTTTCTCTCTCTCTTTTTAATCCATTCAATTGTGTCCGATTCTTGGAGACTGCCTGGACAAGTCCTTGAAGTTTTCTTGGCAAGGTTTTTCAGAAGTGGTTTGCCATTGCCTCCTTCCTAGGGCTGAGAGAAAGGGACTGGCCCAAGGTCACCCAACTGGCTTTGTGCCTAAGGCGGGACTAGAACTCACAGTCTCCCAGTTTCTAGCCTAGTGCCTTAATGACTGCACCAAACTGGCTTACATTTATCTCTCATGCACGCAGGCAAATTCCAGTTGATTTCTTCTAGCAAAGGCTGTTTTCCAGGCATATGAAATCAGCATACATGTGTGTAGTTCTAGGAATATCTCAGGAGATTGGGTTTTTCTTTCCACTGTGGTTGAGCAGGTGCACCTTCGAGAAATGAGGGCTTCCTTAAAGCAGAAAGAAAGAGACACAGCCAGGAAAGAACTGTGAAGTGAAAGCTTGCTTGATGGAAAATATTTTTTCTCATGCACCTGGCAGTTTAGAGTGGAGCATAATTCCTAAAGGCGTTTTGAGGCCACTGAGTTGATCAAAAGGAAGCAGACAAGAAACATCTGTTTTCTGCAAAGTTGGCCTGCAGGCTTGGTTGGAGGCCTGGAATGTCCTCTCCAGCCTCTCTCCCCCCAGTGCATATATTTGTCATTCACACATATTGCTTAACACTCAAATCAACCAGGTTGAACACAAACCAGGCTTAATGCATTGGCCAAATGCAGTTGCTAGGTCATGAACTGACTTGTTCAAGTGTGTTATGTGAACACAAGTAATATATTGCAATGGGAAGAAGGAATAACCTTGAAGAACAGTAGGAAGAGCCACAACCAAGACAACGGTCAGATAAAAGAAATCTGAGTCCGGGGTAGAAATGTAATTTGAGAAAGTGTCTCAGGCAGGACCCTCCCTTATTCTCATGAAGTTAAAGGGAGGGGGAAACATGTTCAGACTTGCAAGATGGATGTCAGCCCTTCAAGATAGATCAGACTAGGAAATCAAGTTATGAATGCTAATATTACTTGTGATAAGGTTACAGTAACAGAATCTTGCAAGTCTGAAAGTGCTTCCCCCTGCTTTCCCTTCATCTTTCATGACAACTAGGGAGGGTCCTACCTGAGACGCTTTCTCAAATTACATTTCTCTCCTGGACTCAGATTTCTTTTATCTGACCTTTGTCTTGGTTGCGGATCTTCCTCCTGTCCCTCAAAGTTATTCCTCCTCCCATGTGATGGAATGTGAGGGTGGCCCTGAGAGTCAAAAGGAAGAGATGCTGCCAAGGGAATGATCAGACAAAAGAGAAAGGAGTCCGCAACAGAATAACGGCCAGAAAAAGAAAAGGAAGGACCCGCCCTACCTACTCGGGCGGTAAATAGGGAGGGTGGGAGATCTGTACTTTCAGACTTCCAAGATTCTGTTAATCTAGCCTTACAATAAAGTAGAATTAGTTCATCTGGTCTTGTTTCCTGTCTGGTTTACCTAGGACGGCTGATTTCCTGTTACATATTACACCAAGTTTTAATTGTTTTGGCTTTAGCATGATGTTTGTATCTAGCCATCATGGCTTGCAAACAAGAAATTATGGTTTAGCATAATATGTGAGAATCAGACTACGAGGCTGGCTCAATCAACTTTAGTTAAAGAAGCCATAATTTAATGTGCTGTGTGAATCAAACATCTAAGCCATATGATTCTTTAAAAGAACTGTGTGGTGTGAAAGCGTAGCATTTGGTGAATAGTGACCTGATTTGTTCACTGAACTAAACTGTAATCCCAATTTGGTGCAAACTTTGCCCACATTGAATACTCTCTCCAAGCCAAGAGGTCAGATACTCTGATGGCAGGGAGGGTTTCCATCCACAGTCCAACTGATCCCTTTACGCACTAGAAGGAGCTCAGCATGCATGGGAAGCTAGGAGGTGAAGAATCATTTCAACGAGAAGGTGGTGACACATTTGGTAAATAAAATAAAAATAAAAAATAAAGTGGAAGTCTAACCTCTACAGGTAGCTGTGTTTATGTTTCTGCCTTTTGTTATGCCTGAACACTATGGTTCATTTCTTGAAATCTCCCCCCAAATCCCTGCCATTTCATGAGCTTCTGCTTCTCTTTTTCTCCTTGAACTCAGCCTGCTACTTTCTGAGCATCCCTGCCTTCCATTCAGCAAGAAACAGTAATAATAAGAACTCAATGCATTGTTCAGATCAGTGACAGAGTCCTCTTGCTGGATTGTTTTTTAGGCCAGCTTTAAATATATTCAATTTGATACATTCCCCATTCATTGTCAATTGTTTCTTAAGCTTTGCCCTTATACCACTAGTCTCAAATGTTATTTAATGCACTGTATTGGTTGATTATGAAATATAGTGTCATTTTTGGACTTCTGGATCATATAATTAAATTAGAATACGGTCCCAACAAAATTGGTGCTACGGCTGGTCCCAGTTTGTATGAAAACCATGGCTTAAGTCTACCATAGTTTTCCCAACCTGGGCAACTTCCGGATCTGTGGACAAGAGTGTCTAGGTGGGGGGAAAGTTGGTGAATGTAACTCCAGTTCTGCCCCTATTGTATGCACACGTGATGTTGACACACTTACTTATGTGATGTGGAGCTCGCATCATAACACTGTGTCTGCTCTCTTGTCTACTTTAACACACACACACCCCACTACCACTGCTGCATGTAGATAAAAGCCCAGAACTGTCAGCATCCTCCTCCCCTCCCGCTGCCCCAGACTGCATTGGAAAAATACATTTGAAAGTACAGCTCTAGAAGATGCATACAACCAGAAGCAATAACTTTAAAAAAGAAAGAAAGAAGAAGGAAATTTCCTTGGGGAAATTTGCGTAAGGAAAGTTCAATGTGGGAAGAGCGATATCAAGATAGAGAGATTCAGGTTGAGAGATAAAGATATATGAACATGTGTTAACAGTAAATTAGGGAAAGGCTGAACATTGAATTTGTTTAATTTAAATAGAATTAAAATGAAATGATTAGCATGAATAGGCTTATTCCTCGTCTATGGCCATTTTTGGAGAGGGTGTGCCCAAGATTTCAAAGGGCCCCTAGTTGAACACCCAAGCAGTGAGTTTGACCAACCTCGGAGCCACCTGGAAGTAGCTGCTTCCCTGTGAATGTTCCCAGCATCTCTGCCAGTGTGCCCCAAAGCTTTCCAGATGCCAAATCATCTCTGAACAGCAGAATGATTTTCATAAAAAAGAAGAAAAAAACAGAACCCCAAATTCCTTTCCACAACCAAATGTCTTCAGATGCTCTGCAGCAGCACTGGAAAGCTGCAAGAACGTTAATTCTTCAGGGAATCTTTCCAAGAAGAACAAACAGTGCTTTTCAGATGTGATCAGGGTTTACTGTGTAGCCCTTTTTACAGTTTCTGATGATCTGCAAAGCAAAACGAGCATATCAAAGTCTTCTGGACAGGCTGCATGGTGCTACAATAGAGACATCCAGTAGGAGCTGGCTGGAATAGTCTGAATTGTGTTTTTTTCTTCATCATTAATTTCTTTCCTTACTAAAAAGAGAGCAAGAGTGCAGGGTAAGGCTGAAAAGACAGCAGGAGAGAAGCAAGGGAAGGTGTTGTGGTTCTTTCCCCCCACCCCCACCCTTTTCCGCTTCACTATTTCTCAGAAGTGTTTGTTCAGTTTTGTAAAACATTTGATCTGTCCCAAAGACTTGACCAAATTTACAGTTTCCCCACCAGCTCGGATCCCAGCTCCAGATACTGTCTTGAATCATGAAAATCCTACTCAATGTCTGCCTCTTTGCATGTCTTCTAACTATGGGTAAGTAGATCAACCCAAGAGATTTCTTGAAGCAAAGGGGGTTGGAGGTCTCTCTTTCATCTCAAGAAGTTCATTCTGTGTTTCTAAGAAGTTTCCTTGCCAAGCTCAGCTCAATGATAAGTTGGGTACTTGCTCTGGAGGAGAGGCAAGTAAGTGCATAGGTTTGACAATATAGTGAAAGGAGAATAGCAATTAAGTTTTAGGGTCAGCTTGAGCAGTATCTGTGTATTGTGATACAGGAGTCATGAACACATTTGGAAGAAGATGTTAGTGAATCAGAAGCAAATAATCTCCAGGGAAGCAACATTTGGTCCTACAGGCCAAATGAAATGCAGAGGATTGTTAGGTAGAAGTTAAGGCACAATTTTGGGTTTTCCCTTTTTTGAACTGACTTTGCCCCCTTATAGACTATAATGCCTGGTGGAATATCAGACAATCCCAGGCATGTGACCTAACCTGAGTTTATTTTATTCATTTTTATTAAAGAGATTATGGTTTATTAGTAATGTTCTTTATTGGTACATGCAATAAGTCCTACAGCAAGGAAGTCTTCTTTCAGAGCAAGATAGATTTCTCTGGAGGTTTGAGCTTTGGTGGTATGTTCACAATCTCAACAGTCTTTCCTGGTGTTACTGGTCAGTTTCACACTTCCTTGAGATTCAGGACGCTGCTGGAGTTTTCTTGCAATGAATTATTTGGTTAATAGACAAGAAGCCACGGCTTTGCTCTGTTGATGGAACTTCCCGATCTCATGCAGGTATTTGGGGAGGCACTGCTAGAGTCCAGGAACTGGGGAAGTCTAGAGACAGGGTACAAGTTGTTACGTGTAGCCAAGGCCAATTCCGGTTTCCAAATTGATTTGAAAAATGGATGCAGTTCATTTTGTATATTCAGAATTCTTTGGACTGAATCTCTGAACTGAGTGTGATTCCACTTGGACTAATCCGAACCATTAAAATGCATGCTTTTAATGACCCAAATTGATCTGAATGATTTTAAAGCACTGAAACCCAGCAATGCCCTTTTTGCAAAAGAGTTCCAGGGCATTGAATTGGGTATAGTTCAATTCCTGGTATAAGTCTTTCAGTTCTTTCCCTTTCACTTTCCCGTTGAAATACTAAATGTTCCCCATTTTGTCTCTACTGCGCTAGCAACCTTGACAACTCTATTTACTGAGATGTGACAGGAGAAGAAACAGACAAGAACAGTGAAAAGTTAGAGAGAAAAAAAAGAGTGAAAAGAAAAATTATTTCTACCAGTAGCATCTCGGACCTTCTAGATATAAAAGCTGGTCTGCAAACACTAAGCCTGTTTTTACCTCTGTGAGAAAACTCTGCCTGGCAAGGCACATAAATAAACTGGGAGAGCTCTGATTGCACCATTGGGGCCACTGACCTTTCTGACCATACCCTGCAGACCCCTTGGCAGGAAGTGTATGTACGAGGAAGGAGGGGACTTGAATGTCCAGCTGGTTCTGCATTTGGACACTGATCTCTTGAACCAGAAGCTCAGAGAAATGGGTGGAAAGAGTTTGGAGCTTTGCAGGAAAACTAGGGTGCCTTCAACTGACACCCTGTGTACAGCAATTCTAACACTCATGTGAAAAACAACAGCCGATTAGAAAGGATCCAAGGCTGAGCTTTCCAAAAAATTATTGCACGGGCATGTCACCCTACTCTTCCCATTTCCATTGCTGATTGCTGGGTCTTGATCAAATAATGGGAGATGTAGAAAAAGGATCTTTCAGGGAAAAAGAAACAGAATGCATCTTGTCCTTTTTTCCTGCTTTTTAGGAAGTTCTTTGCAGTGTGAGTCATGTGAAGGCTTGGGAGATACTTGCAAAGGACCTTTGCAAACTTGCTCAGATAATATGGATAAATGTGGCATTTTTCTGGTGGAGAACATAGTAGGTAAGTACACAACACTTGCTACCAAGATCTAATGAACACAGTGTGAAATTTAGACTCCTAACTGGCTTATTCTTTGACTATGGCTGTGTAGGAATTGTCTTCCAAAATTTTCTTTTTATAGTTCTCTTTCAATCTGATAATTTGCTTGTTTATTTATTTGTAAGTAAGAAGAAAAAAAAATAGTCAAATTCTCCTGCATGTGGCCTGTGTGTGTCTCTCACTGAACTACAGATTTCCATGATTTTCTATACTTCTGTGAAATCCCAGGAAGCTATGAAGGAACTCTTTCAGTGCATCCAGCAAGAGAAATCTAACTGAAAAGAAAATCTCCAGGAGTCTCACGGCACATTGGAGCTATAGAGGAAGCACAAAAATAGTTATTCGAAAGACATTTTCAATATATTTTAATTTTTTCTGAAAATAAGGTAGAAAAAACAGAACAATACTTTGCAGAAGAAGAACACTCCAGGGAAACCAGGGGATGGATTTGAATTCAGGGTTTGCTTCGTAACTGTTAACACAGCTTTATAGCATTGTCACTCAAGTTTTTAAAAAAATTATTACGGGTAATCCTCGCTTAACAACCATTTGTTTAGTGACCATTTGAAGTTATAGCATTGCTTTAAAAAGTGACTGACAATTGGTCCTCACACTTATGACCATCACAGTGTCCCCACAGTCACATGATCAAAATTTAGGCGCTTGGCAACCAGCATGTATTTATGACAGTTGCAGTGTCCTGGGGTCACGTGATCACCATTTCCGACCTTCCCGGCCAGCTTCTGGCAAGCAAAATCAGTGGGGAACCACATGATTTGCTTAACAATCATGTGATTTGCTTAACGACACGTCATTCAATTAATGACCGCTGCAAAAAAGGTCATAAAATGGGGTCTGATTCATTTAACTACCACCCTGCTAAACAACCAATTTTCCATTCCCTCTTGTGGTCATTCAGCGAGGACTACCTGTATTCATCTAGAGTTTGTGGTGCCCAATCTGATGCCACATCTAGTTATAAGACCTTGTTTGGGGGAAGGGAGCCTTCCAAGAAATCAGTATCAAGTTTGCAACTTGAGTTTGAGTTAAATAAGAATTCAGAGGAAATCCTCTCCAATTTGAGTTCACATTCAGGTAAATTAAATTGCAGTGAATAGGAATGTGGTCAAAGGCAGGAAAGTACACAATGATAGGCATAAAACACATTATCTCAAAATCAATCTTTAAACTGAAGAGATGGCCATGAAATAATACATTTTAAAGCAACTTGCTCTGAACATACACTTGATCTATTTTTCTCAAAAGTACAGATAAACTGCCGCTTAGTTTTCACAATTTGAGTGGGAGAAATAGGGATTGGTTGTTGCAAATTGGAAGGAAATTGATAGACATAATTGTTCTTTGAGTGCTTCTACTTGGATTGACCTAATAAGCAAATTGATATATTTATTATGGGTAATCTACAATTGATTCACAGTCAAAGACTGGTGGAAACTTAATAATTCAAGTCCTAACCAAGGACCTAAGAATGATTAAGGTAGCATTTGAGGATAGAGGTAGTTCCAAGCAGGGTATTTTTTGTAAAATTAGGGTGTTGTAAGTATTGCTCCAAAAACTCCAATCACAATTGATATAACTGCGGATTTCTCTTTCCGTAAGCGTTTAAGTTTGATTTGCAAGTCCTGGTATTTTGTAATTTTTTCGGATTGCTTTTCTGTGATCATTATTATTTACTAAATTTATACGCCACCTGACTCCCAGCGACTCTTATTAATATTATTATCCCCTGCCCCTTTTGAATGTCTGTATGATAGCAACATATGTACAAGGGCAATGGAGCTTGCATCATGACACTCCACCCACTATCTTGCTGATTTTGACTCAGCCACCCCTGCGGGTGCCACTGGAACTGTAAGGCATCTGCTTCACACCATCCTATGTCAACATTCCAGTTTTCATGGAGAGGTAATCTGAGAAAGGCCGCCAACCTGCAAGACGACCCCTTCTCAGCCAGCCACGGCCCTGGCCATTTCTGCTTTGGCTTCTAGAGAGAGCAGAGCCTTCTCCATCAGTCATGACTTCTGTTGTCATAGTAGTTATTGTTGTTGTTCATTAGAGGGAATATCAACTCTGGGAAAGACCTCCCACAAGGTTAATATTCCCATTGGTGCACAGAAAGAGAGCAAGCAAGCAAAGACAACATAGAAGGGGAGTAAGAAAACCAAATAAGGAATATGCATTCACAGTCCTCCACATTCAGGCGTGGAGATCTTTTGGGAAGAATTACTCATGCCCTTATGATTTGGTGGTTGGCTCTGTGTAGGATTACCCCTGAAGATGATTGGAAAGCTACAGCTGGCACTAAATGCAGGTGCTCGCTTTCTGACTGGTCAGCAGCAGGATAGCAGAATAACACCAATATATGGGAGCTGAAATGGCTGTCATGTGACTTCCATTCGAGATGGAGGTGATAATTTATAAAGCCCTTTATGGCTTGCATCCTCATTAACGGACCATCTGATCCAGGTAGACTCTGCCTACCTGCTTTGTCTTGGTCAAAAGGTTAAGCTGGAATTCCCAGCCTCAAGATATTGGAGAGAGAGTGGTTAGAAACAAACCTCCCCAGTAGACCCTCTTCCCTCTGGAATAGCCTGTTCTCCCCCAAGGTCAGAGATGTCCCTGCTAACACTATTGTGAGAAGGCAGGGAGAAGTGAGGGCCTCAAACGAACCATGTTTGCTAGGGGAGAGCGCTGTGCACCATGGGGCAGCCTTGGGGGGGACGGCAGGAGGGAGGAAAGACTGCAGGCAAGAGGCACGTTCGCACCAGAGTGAAGAGAAACAGCAGGGGGCGGCTGTTGGGTCAAGTGGGTATTGCAGTGTGTATTGCGCTGATTGGATTAGGAAAGTGGAATGTCTGCGGTTTTGCGGTTAATTAGCGGCGCTCCAGGGCGGTAAAAAAAGGTGAGATTGTGAGCCAAGCCCTCTTAGGAGGGAAAGGACAGATAGGGGGTATAAAAAAACCTGTCAGACCTTGTTTCGGGGTTCCTCCATTGCTGTGGGAGGGACCCACCTTTGCAAATGTGCCCAATAAAAAAACTTCTGTCTACTGGACAACTGAACCCGTGTCTGTTGCTTTCTGACAAAATTGGCGAGCCAGCCAGGAGTCCTCGACGTGGACCGGACTGTGGGGAACCGGTGAGTAATTGGCCGTAACACCCCGTTGAGGTGTCTCCCGTTTTCCCCGGAGTCAGGTCCGGGACGGGACTCCAATCGCCAGTCAGACAGAAGTAAAGAGGAAGTCGGCCGACGAGGGGACCTCCGGGAGGTCTGGTGAGTACAGCCTACCCATAATCTCGGGGAGATTAGCGTGGTTACGAGGCGTTGGACGCCGCAAGGGGACAGAAGAGTCCGGGACCTTCTGTAAGGTGGGAAACGTAGTCAGGAAGGATGGGTAAGGCGCAGAGTAAGAGTGTAAGGCCAGGGCCCAGTGGGAAAAACGCAGTAGGGGGAATCCCCACGGATTCTCCATTAGGATAATTCTTGCAACAATGGGAGACCCCCTGGTTGTGTCCATTCACCAGGGGTCTGGAAAAACCGACCATGATAACTTTGTGCACTAAAGAATGGCCAAAATATCCACTAGTGGACCCCGAATTCCCCTACCATTGGGATACTCTTGGAATCCCCAGTAATTACTGGGTGACCCAACTAAAAAACTACATTGTGGAGCATAAATTGTTAACCAAGGATGTAGAAGTCTGGTTCCATGTTCACTGGGAGGGGCCTTGACCCAAGTTAGCCAAAATTTTGTCCAAAAAGAACAGGAGGATGAGGAGGACCTCTGGCTGACTGGACCCCAATGGGGGCTGCCACCTCCTCCTCCTCCTCCTCTTCCTACCGCTCCCCCTCCGGCACCCCGAGCCTATCCCGGGCTGTGGAAAGAGCTGGACCAGCTGAACCAAGATATTCAGAACTTGCCCTTTATTCTAAGGTCGGCCAGTGCCTTCCCCGTCCGGGAGGTCCCGAACGGAACGAACGCACAGGGAACGGAACGAACGCACAGTTACGTAACGGTTCCCATCAAACCCAGTGAGTTGAGGGAATTAAAAAAGACCCTCCCTCGTATGCAAGAGGACGCCCATACCGCCGCCGAACAATTGGAACTTTTTCTCGGCCCGGTGGAATACTCCTGGGGGGAACTGAATTACATTTTAGCCCACCTCTATACGCCAGAAGAGAGGGGCCAGATTTGGCGAGCTGCGCTCGGGGCTTGGGAGCGAAGAAATGCAAACATCCCAAGTGCCCCAGCCACGGATACTAAATTCCCTCTAGCGGACCCAAATTGGAATCCCAATAATGCTGAACATCGGGAGAACGTGAGAGGAGTTTCCCCCTGTACGACTAGGGGGGTCATGGTTCCCCAACCGGGACCCACGGGGAACCCTTGGTAAACATCACGGTGGGTCCCACCGGCGAGGAACAGCAGTTCCTTGTGGACACCGGAGCCTCTCGAACATTGCTGTGCCAACCGATCCCAGGGATTGCGGAATCCCGGGGCGCGTCGGTATCGGTGATGGGGGTGGGAGGCTCTCCAGTCAAGGCAGACGTACTGGAGGGAGTAAGATTGGAGTGGAATGGGAAGGAGGTAACTGCAGATGTGTTACTGATCCCACAGGTGGGAGTGAACCTGCTGGGAAGGGATCTAATGGGTAGTCTAGGAGTGGAGTTGCGGAATGTGGAACAGGCAGAAAGGATGTGTTTGTTGCGGGAGGCGGACGTGGAGGTTGTGAACCCTGAGGTATGGGCAGGGGAGGGGGGGCGGGTCGGTTTCGCATCGCCCCAATTAGCATCCCCTTGAAACCGGGGGTGACAGGTTTGCGGCAAGCCCAATACCCGCTGTCCCGGGATGGGAGGCGCGGGCTGAAGCCCATCATAGATGGGCTGAGGCGGCAAGGGCTGTTGGAACCGGCTATGTCCCCCTTCAACTTCCCTATCTTAGCTGTGAGGAAAAAGGACAATAGTTACAGGCTGGTGCAGGACCTGCAGGAGGTCCCGCTGGAGGAGGGTGAGGTCTGATTGTGGATGGGTCTAGCCGAGTAGAGCAGGGACAAAGGAAGTCAGGGTATGCGATAGTGGCGGCGGAGGGAGAGACAGTAGAGAAGGGGCCACTACCAGCGGACTGGTCGGCCCAGCTGTGTGAAGTGCACGCTTTGAAACGGGCACTAGAGTTGTGAAAGGGAGTGTCCCTCACCATTTACACAGACTCGCGATATGCCTGGGGAGTAGTGCACACTTTCGGGAAAATTTGGCTGGAACGGGGTTTACTCACAACTGCTGGGAAGGAGGTGAAAACTCAGCAACTGATAGAGGGGATGATGGAAGCTCTTCAAGAACCCGACAGGATTGCAGTGGTGCATGTAATGGGACATCAGAAGGGGGACTCGATGGAGGCAAGAGGGAACCGACTTGCTGATCGAGTAGCAAAGGAGGCAGCGGAGGGTGTCCCCATTGCCATTATGATTGCAATCCCCCAAATAGAAGAACCTCCGGCTTGGGCGCCAGGGAAGTTGGACGAGGTGCTGCTGGAAAGGGAAGGTTGCAGGGAGGAAGCAGGTCATTGGGTTACAATTGAGGGGACCCCAGTAGTGAGCTGTGCTGACATGAGGGGGATGGTGGAGAAACTGCACGAAGGGTCTCACGGGGGCGGGGGCGTGCAGGCTTTGGTAGACACTGTAAAGCCATGGTACTGGAGCCTGGGGGTTCGATGGGAACTCCACACCCCTTGGCATCCTGACTCCAGTGGGAAAGTGGAAAGGGCCAACGGGGTGTTGAAGCAACATCTCACCAAACTGGGATTGGAAATAGGGCTACCTTGGACAAAGACACTTCCAGTTGCCCTGCTTCGAATGCGGACAGCCCCTCGCAAGGATGTGGGGGTCTCCCCGTTCAAGCTGATGATGGGAAGACCTTTCCTGGCTCCAATGGGAGAGCCTATCCCCGAGTTAAAGGATGCCTTCCTAAGAAAATATCTCTTGGTACTGTCACAATCTCTCGTGTCTCTAAGAAAACAGGGACTCCACGCTCAACGGCCCCCTTGCTGGAAGACCAACACCCCCACAAGCCAGAGGATTGGGTCCTGATAAAGACGTGGAAGGATGAGAAGCTGAAACTGTCTTGGGAGGGACCATACCAAGTTCTCCTGACAACTGAATCAGCGGTTCGGACCCGACAGGGGGGTTGGACCCACTACCATCGGGTTAAGCGAGCTCCCGACCCCCGATCGTGGACTGCCCAACTGGGAGACGGACTCAAAGTAAAACTTAAAAGGAACTGAACTTTTAGTTCAGGGGAGGGGCAGGGGAGGAGATGACCAACATAAAGGCTTGCATCCAGGTTATTCTGTTATGTCACTGCTTAGATGCTCTACAGCACAGCTCTAACAACAATTTTTTTGTAGAATTGGCACAGACAGCTTTGAACAGCTCAACTTTTTGTGTGGGGCAACTCTTGACTGTGAATGGTGTCACTTCCACCTGTTTCTTTGGAATGCCCATCAGCTTGGAAGCATTGAAGAATGTTACTCAGATAGCAAATATTGATATCACTGGGGATGATCCCCCGTGGGGGGGGGATGTTCTATCATTTTGGGTCTTCTCCCATACCAAGACCCAGGACTAATCAAAGGCAAATGGCTCTAAATCTCTTGGGGATAACCAATGCAACTCAATGTGTATATTTCAACAATACCCAGAACCGTACCCACCCATTGCCCTCAAAAGGTCCTGCTTTCACTTGTGGAGGGGACTATAATATCCCTTATGCTTCAACCCCTCTATACCTACCTAAAGGTTTCTTTTTGTTATGTGGACATGAAGCTTATACCTATGTTCCAGCCTATAGTTCAGGGGGCCCTTGTGCCGTAGGGCGCCTGACCTCTCTATATGCCCTGCCTCCAATGCAAGCGCACCCATCAAAAGAAAAAAGAAAAAGGGAGCTGCCATCTGCTTGTGAGAGTGATGTGACACTCTTGTCTGAAACAGAAGCCATGGCTCTGGCCCTCTCCTTAGTAGGGGTTCCTGCACTAAGCGGAAGAACTTATCTGGACCTAAGGAAGGTGGCCTGCCTCCTGGCTAAAAGTGTCAACCTTACATCCTCTCTCATTGCAGCCCTCACTGAAGAAGTCACTGAGATCAGGAGGGCGGTCATTCAAAATCGGATAGCTATAGACTATCTCCTATTAAGGGCAGGACAAGGCTGTGAATCTTTTCAAGGTCTTTGTTGCTTTAACCTAACCAACAATGAGAATTATATTGAAGCAAAACTAGCCAAGTTGAAGACCTTAGCCTCTCGCATATCTGAGGATCCAGAGGGATGGAATTGGTCGTGGCTCACTAGTTGGTTACCTAACTTTGCTTGGTTAAAACAACTTTCTGTGCTAGCTATTAGCTTCATTGCCTTACTGGTCCTAGTATGTTGCTTAATGCAATGCCTCCCTGCTTGTGGGAATTACCTGTCCCAGTGTGTGAAGCCCCGGGTCCCGGACGAGGGAGCAATCCTGTTAGCCAGGTTTGAGGCCCAACAGAGGCGTGAAAAGAAAAAGGGGGGATTGTGAGAAGGCAGGGAGAAGTGAGGGCCTCAAACGAACCATGTTTGCTAGGGGAGAGCGCGGTGCACCATGGGGCAGCCTTGGGGGGGACGGCAGGAGGGAGGAAAGACTGCAGGCAAGAGGCACGTTCGCACCAGAGTGAAGAGAAACGGCAGGGGGCGGCTGTTGGGTCAAGTGGGTATTGGAATGTGTATTGCGCTGATTGGATTCGGAAAGTGGAATGTCTGCGGTTTTGCGGTTAATTAGCGGCGCTCCGGGGCGGTAAAAAAGGTGAGATTGTGAGCCAAGCCCTCGCAGGAGGGGGAGGACAGATAGGGGGTATAAAAACCTGTCAGACCTTGTTTCGGGGTTCCTCCATTGCTGCGGGAGGGACCCACCTTTGCAAACGTGCCCAATAAAAAAACTTCTGTCTACTGGACAACCGAACCTGTGTCTGTCGCTTTCTGACACTTTGGAGAGCAGTGAAAACTCTTTTCTTCCAGCAAGACTTTAGGGTGGAAGAGTCCATTTCTAGCAGCAGCTGCTCAGGAAGGGGTAAGGCTTAGCTGGTAGCATGAGGCTGGGCATCTTTTGGGCTTTGATATGTTTTTAGGGTTTTATCATTTGAGATGTAAGCCACCGGTGGTGTAGAGAGAATGCAAAGATTGGTAGAAATAAAACACAAAAATCTCTTTCCATTATAGTCAGGCCAGCAGGTGGCATTGAGAAGACCATCTTGATGACTCTGCAACTTCTCTGTCCCTAAGAAATTGGGAAATATGACAATCTCACATTTCTTCTTTCCTCTTTTAATTCCAATATAGGAGTTAAGATCAAGGCCATTAAGAAGGGTTGCGTTCCCTCTGTTTCCTGCAGTGAAGATACTGGCATTCTTAACATGGGGAAAGCGGGAATGATAACCAACCAACTTTTTTGCTGTGTGGGAGATAAATGCAACAGGATCAAGCACGTTTGTATGTGACTTCTGTGCCCTTCCTTCCTTTCTCTGCAGCTTCTGTTTTTATCAAACAAAAGGCTGTTTTATGTAGGGATGGGTGGATCTGTTTTTACTGCCCATGTTAGAGAGACTGCTTCTGTCCTAGCAATTCTATGTCTGGATTTTAAAACTAAAATTTGGACAGCAATGCCATGGTCCATGTGGAGGGGAAGGGAGGAAGTCAATATGGCTTTTGAAAATCTTTAAGGCTTTATCTTTAATTTTCACAGTGAAAATGCTCCCTTGCGTTGAGAACAGATGGCTACTCCTTTGCAGCACTTCCCAGAATGACCATGTGACCACACTGGGTCACTGGTGGTCCAAGAACTGCTGCAAAGGCAATGGAATGAGCGTGTGGGGCATTTTTTCAGTGAAAAAAAGGAACATGGAAAAGCCCTGGCCACCTACTTCAAAAGGTAGAAGGAGATGTCTTTGAAGGAAAGAAAAACACTATCGACTGTTTTTGTTCCAGCAACTGTTCACCCCACCATAGATTTGGCAGGATTGAGAACCCAAATTCACTCCCAGCAGAATCCAAACTGAAATCTGTATATTCCTTATTTTATGACCACTTCTTGTAAACCACCCCGGTATATATGAGTCGGTTTACCTATTGACCACATGAGTAAATAAGTAACATTAAATCCCCATAATTCTGCATGATTGTTCTTTGGTTCCCTGGGAACCCTATCACTTGCTGGGAAGAAGAATGTCCTCTGAGCTTTCTTGCAATGAGTGTTGTGCTAATTTATTTTTTTAGATTTTTTTTTATCCCGCCTTTATTATTTTTATAAAGAACTCAAGGCAGCGAACATACCTAATACTCCTTCCTCCTATTTTCCCCAGAATAACAACCCTGTGAGGTGGGTTAGGCTGAGAGAGAGGGACTGGCCTAAAGTCACCCAGATGGCTTTCATGCCTAAGGCAGGACTAGAACTCACCATCTCCTGCTTTCTTGCCTGAAGCCTTAACCATTAGACCAGTGTTTCTCAACCTCAGCAAGTATAAGCTGTGTGGACTTCAACTCCCAGAATTCCCCAGTCAGGATGGCTGGGGAATTCTGGGAGTTCAAGTCCACACAGCTTATACTTGCTGAGGTTGAGAAACACTGCACTAGACCAAACTGGCTCTCATTTTTTCTTTCTCATTTTCTCATTTCTTAACCATTCTTCTTAAATTTGATGAAAAAGAAATAGCTGTTGATTTTTTCCCCCAAAGGAACACAACATTTAGTGCAATTTTCATGAGGAGATCTGAGGTTCTAGTGTTTTTCTAAGTGATGAGGTGGTGAAGAGGTCCATATGATTGTTTTGTCTGTACAATAATATCTCCAGCCACCAGCAATCTCCCTGGCTTCCCACTTTTCCATTTAATCCTAAGGACAGACTTTAGGAGAATACACCTCCCATTAAGTTATTTAGGTGGCTTTGAAGGAAGCTTGGGAAATGTGTAATGGGGGAGGAAAAACCCTAGCAACATCAGTACCTTCTGGTAGTGCCTTTAAACAATCACGTTAACTAACCCCCCCACCCCGCCAAGTAAACCATAATGCACCTGAAAATGAGGAAGATAAACAGAAGCTTCTTTTACCAAAAACATACTTGCAGGAAACTGGAAAATAGGTTTTGGTGTAGCACATGGAACTTGGTTACTGACTTGATCTGTTTTCCAGTCTGGTACAATACACTGAACCAGAAACTGAAAGAACAGATTTGTTCAGTGCACTTGGCCAATCAAAGAAAACCCAAACATGAAACTTCGCATATTGTGTGAATGCAGCCATTATGTTTTACAACTGGCTTGGTTAAATCATGCCATTGAGCTTGTGCCTACAGTTATGGCTGAAGTGAAGAAGGCATGGGGCAAATTGCCTTCCACTTCCAGTTTTTTTTAATTTGTTCACCCTTTCCTGTTCTCAAAAGATGTTGTAGAAAATCAGGCAATGGATGTGTGTATCCTCTTTCTTCAAACTCGTTTTGACAGCTCTGTTCTTTTTCCATCCCAAACACGCAGTCCCGACCATAGATATGAAGCCCAATGGGAAGATATGCCCAGCTTGTCAAGCTCTGCAAGGTGGTGACTGTGGGAACGAAATAACCCAATGTATGGGAAACCAGGAGCTCTGCTTTTCTGTCATCGGGAACACAAACTTAGGTAATGAAATTATTTTGTGCATCTACCAAAGCAAATGTATGCTTACCTCTACAATGAATATCACTTTACTAACCATTGTAGGTGGATTTTGAAAGGGACACTGCAAGGAAAGGAAACACATGGTCCTCTTTGAACATTAGTTCCAAGAAGCTTAAGGGAGCATGGACAATAACGAGGACTACTGGGGGTTGTAGTTCAGCAACATCTGGAACAGTGTCAACCTTGGCAACTTTCAGAGGTGTGGACTTCAACTCCCAGAATTCCCCAATCAAAGTATGCTGGCTAGGGAATTCTGGGAGTTGAAGTCCATACATCTTAAGGTTGCCAAGGTTGAAAAACACTGATCTACAGTGCCACAGGTCTCCCGCTGGTATACTACATCTAGGCTTGAAAACATTCTTGAAGTTCGAAAGCTACTGGGCTGTTTTTTCCCACTTTTAATCAACATCTTCCCCCAAAGGACTTCCTTGCCTTGATCATGATCTGTAAATTGTCCAAAAGCCCCCCTTGGCTTTTCAGGAGCTGCCTCAATTCCATCCTTTATTCTCCTATACTTTCCCACAGATCCAACAATTGAGCTGGACATCCAAACTGGACATTCTAATGTACGATGACAAGGGATGTAGAAAACCCATGTTTGTGAAGGGCTGTGAAAATGACAGGATCTCCTTTCTTTCTCTCTGCAGGAGAAGCAGTGATAACAACAACCTTGAAGGGCTGCACCAACAGGCATATGTGTACTGAACTGCAGGATCACTCGGCCAGCTTTAGTGGGATAAGCGTTGTTTTATCTTCCACCTGCAAACCAGCTCAAAGCAAAGCCATGATGCGTGTCCCCTGGATAGCTAGGATTATTTCAGGACAGTGTGGCCTCTTCTTCCAAGTCCTTGCTGGGTTGCTGCTGATGTTTCTCGTTCTGTGATCTCACCCACCCCATCACCCACCCATCCAATATGTACTGCATACATACATCACCAAGATTCCAGGGGTCGCGAGTCCCCCTGTCATCTTGAATGCTTTTAGTAGTTACGTATGCATAGGGTTTGTTTTTACAGTTGATTTTTAATGGATTCCTTAATTTTAATTATTTATGGGGTATTTTTAATTGTTTATGGGTTTTTGATTTTAATTGTGAGCCGCCCAGAGTCACCCGTTGGGGGAGATGGGCAGCATACAAATTTAATCATAAATAAATAAATAAATAAACAAATTCCAGATTCCACAGTTGAGCCAAGCCTGCCTGGCTTGCTGTTGGTCTCCTAAATCATACACAGCAGGGATACATACCTTTTTCCAAAAAAAGTGCCACATTTGGATTTTGAGTGGCATGCTTGGGCCCATTTAAAAAAAAAAAAGTATCTGGGCTCATGGTAGAACTAAATCTGATTCAGTGGTATTCACTGAACTAAAATGAAATGCAGTATTGTAGAGCTGGGCTTTCCTTTGTATTTGATTCCAAAAGAAGGTTTTGGAGCACATGAGTTCAGGACCTCCGCAGCAAGCCGTATCTTATCTCAGAATCCCCCGGCTTCTTGTCTTCCTTTTAGAAAGGTGTGCGCATGTAGGGTGTGTGTGTGGCCTTGCAATTAATCTTTATCAAAGCAAACCACTCATTTAAAGCTTTTGTGAGGACAACATTAGTAAGACTTGAAAGTCTCGGTCTCACCTCTCCAACCAAAAATGCTGCTACCAAAACATAGTATATAAAATAAAAATAAATCTTGAACCTTAGCACTATTGGGTCACAGGAACAATCTGAGTCACTCCCAAGAATAGAATGCTTTGGAAAATGACAGACGTTAAGACAACAGAGATTTTTCTGATAGAGGCTACATGGCAACAGACTTCTTGCAGTGGGGTTGGACTGGATGGCCTTTGAGATCCCATCCAAATTTCTGATTTCCTGAGCAACTAAAATAAACATATAACCAAAATGAAAAAGAAACATTCAACGCATTTTCTCAGCAATGTAACAAGATTTGCCAAACATCTGAACATATTTAGTTCCAGGGCTTATGAGATAGAATACGTTAGATCCCTCAGCAGTTGATCCTGGAAGAGATGGGACAATAAAGGTTTGGAAGCTATAAAGAATAAGCATGTGCACTTGTCTGATTTTCCTTTGATGAAACCTTCAAAGTTCTCCTTTGACAACTATGTCTTTCTGCCATTACTTGCTCTCTTGATTTAATTTTATATTCCCCTTGGTGATTTTCCAATAATTCCTGGTACGTTAACCATTTCTCTTTGCCTGTTGTTTCTCTTCTATAAAATGCTTCTTGTGCTGAGATCCATAGAGGTGTTTTTGGGCACAGCCTGGGTTTATATCTATTCCATATTCTCAATATCGCACATCTAATAAAATGTTTTTGTTAATCCGTATTAACTTTATTGTACCATAAATATCCATGCCATCCAAGCCTCAGGTCATGTCCTTGTAGCTCCAAAAGCCTTCTGTTTCTCAGCAGCACCCACTCTTTCATTCAGACCAAACAGCAAGCTGCAAAATACAATTTCAAATCTGGTAAACCCAGTCCTCCTCTTTCTTTTGCATCTTGTAACACTTTATTTTTAACTCGTGTTTTTTCCCCTTGCCATACAAATTTAGCTATATCTTTTTGCCATTGCTTAAATGGTACATCGGTTATCAAAATAGTTATTGTCTGAAACAAAAACATCATTCTAGGCAAAACTTTCATTTTTATCACAAAGATTCTCCCTAACAGTGACAATTTTAATCTCTCCTATCTTAACAAAGCCTTCCTAATTTCATTCCATGTCTTAACATAAGTGTTTTGAAATAACATACAATTCAAATTTGTCATAATAATGCCTAAATATTTTATTTTTTTCTCAATCTTAAAACCAGTTTTCTCCATCAGTTCTATTTGATCTTCTATTTTCATATTTTTTGTCAACATTTATTTATTTATTTGTTTGTTTGCTTGTTTAAGCAATTTATATGGCTGCCCAACTCACTCATAGTGACTCTGGGTGGCTTACAGGAATAAAAATCCCAAATGCAAAACCCACTATACAACCCCCCCCCCCCACCCACTTGGTGACAACAACACATTTTGACTAGCCAATTGATGGGCTTTGGGTCAACCTGGGATCCCCAGGCCTGCTGACAAAACCATGTCTTCAGGGTGTTGCAGAAGGTGGGAGCCAGTCTTATCTCTGGGAATGATGTTCCACAGGGAGGGACCCACCACAGAGAAGGCTCTTATCTTAAAACCTATTAGCATATCAAAGTCCTTTAGCTTTCCCTTTAATGTTTTTGCTCCCTCTAATAGAGCTTCCAAAACTATCACCTGGTCATCTGCAAATGCCCTTAATTTATAAGTTTCCTTTTTAATCCTGAGTCCCGCGATTCTCTCATCTTGTCTTATGTCACTATTCAATACCTCAAGCACTAAAATGAACAAGAGTGGAGACAGAGGGCATCCTTGTCTTGTCTCTTTTTGAATCTCACAAGGTTTTATTAGTTCTCCATTATCAGTTGTGATAATGTACTTTCTGTGAGGTATAAATCAGTCTTACCCATTTAATAAAATTATCTCCAAGGTTCATATATTCCAGAACACTAAACAAGAAAATCCAGTTCAAATTGTCAAAGGCCTTCTCTGCATCTAAGATCAGTGCAGCTTGTTTTTCACTGTGTTGCTCCAAATACTCCAGAATATTCAGCACATTTCTAATATTATCTCATAATTGTCTTTTAGGTAAAAGCCCACATTGAACTCCATGAATAAAGTCCTGTAAGATTATTTTCAGCCTTTCAGCCAAAATCATGGTAAACAATTTATAGCCATTATTCAATAAGTATATTGGTCAATAATTTCTTCTTAAAGTCGAGTCCTGGGCCTCTTTAGGTATTAGGTATGCTATATTAGCCTCTTTCTAGCTGCCAGGAATCTTTCCATTCTGTAAAATAATATTCACTGTTTGTTGTAAAGGTTGTAAAAGTTCATCCTCAAAACATTTATAGTCAGAGGCCGGCAGACCATCTGGACCAGGTGCCTTTCCTGTTTTAGTCTTTTTAATAGCTTTACAAACTTCCCTTATTGTTATAGGTCCATTCAAAATTCATTAAGATTATTCTCAAAAAATTCTTTTAACTTCTTTTTGTAATCCTCCACTATCATTTCTTTTTGCAAGAACATCTCATTCAATCTCCATCCTCTGACAACTGGCTGGACTTATCCCCAGAGGTCAGGGGAGATCTAAATAAAAGAAGCCAGGGATTTTGTTTTGGGATTCAGGTTATCTTTACAAAAATGGTAAATCTTTAGGCAGATTGATTGATTATGTGCCATCAAGTCATTTTCAACTCTTAGCAACCATAACTATCTATTTCTCCATGAAGATCTGTCCCCAGCCTGGTCTTTCAGTCATCCAATGGTGCTGTCCACCTTGCTGCTGATTGTCCTCTTCTTCTCTTTCCTTTCGTCTTTCCCAGCACTGGAGCCCAATGTCCTCACTGTAGGTCTGTGCCAGGTGGATCAGTGAATCAATGTCTTGTTCACTCTTAGCATACAGCTTGATGTCATCCATATAGAGGGGGTGGCTGATGGTAATTCCATTCTTGAACATATCCTTATCCGGTCCTTGTGATTATCTGGCTGAGGGGGTTCAAGCCTATGCAGAACAGCAGTGGGGACAATGCTTCACCATGGTATATGGCGCACTTGATGGCCACTTGTGCGAGCTATCTTGAGTTGACTTCCAGTGTTGTCCTCCACAGTCCCACTGAGCACCAGGCATTCACAGATCCATGTGTGTGTCATTCTTCTCTTCTCTAGTATATCTCCTTAGTCTGGTAGCCAGTGCTGTGAGCCTTTGTTTAGCAGTCTCTAGGGTTTCAGGTGGAGTCAGGCCCTTGTATTTTTTCAGTAGCTGAGTCTTATCCTTAATCTCCATACCCTTCTGTAGTTCACCAGCTGACTAACTTCTCTCTGAGTTGCCTTGATCTTAGCCTCCAACCTCATTTTCTGGGGTGCAGGGGTATGTACTGCTGTTCTTCTTGATCATGTAGACAAGCATCTCCAGGATTACAGCTCATTTGTTTGAGTTATGGTGGTAGTAGTCTGTCATGAGGACTCTATTGGCATCTTCTAGCATAATATCTGATGGTACTTCTCCACTGAACCTTGCTAATCAGTATCGAGGGTTGACTGTAGCTAATTTATCCATGATCTTATGCCTCATATCAGCTGCCATGCTTTGTAATGGAGGGGGTGGCAGTGATATTCCAGCTTCAGGTGTTGGCTGCACATCCAGTTGTTTTTCTAGGTCTTCTTGAGTCTGGGATATAATGTGTGCTTGGTGTATCTCAAATTGTAAGAGCAGTTTCCTCTTCACTATGTTGAAGCATTGGGCAACTAGCTGTTTCTCTGTTAGTGTGGATGTAGGTCTTCTGTCCATCCATAGTTCCCTCATACATTTCATATATCCCCTCTCATTAGGTGTACTGTTGTAGTAGCATTCAATCAATTCCTGGTTCTCTTGTCTTCTCCATGGCTGGCTGGCTGGCTGGCTGGCTATATATATACAGTGGTACCTCGGTTCACGAATGCTTTTGTTCACGAACAATTCGGTTCATAAACAGCTCCGTTCGCAAAATTTTGCCTCCGTTCGCGAACGCCGGATCGGGTTACGAACAGGATCCGCGGCCATTTTCCCTCCCGTGACACGTGGTCGCGGCTTCCTATAGGGAGGGGGACTCTCCCTCCAAGCAGTAACCGCCTCCCCACCCGCCTTCCTGTCCTCCACGCCAGAAGTCGCGTCGAGCAAGGTTAGCGTTCTCTCTCTTCGTGCTGTACTTTGTGTCATATTTTTGCGGTTTAAAAAAACAACAACATATGGTTCAGAACAGATTAACCGTATTTACATTGAACCTTATGAGAAAATTTGATTCGGTTCACAACCAATTCGGTTCACAACCAGAGTCGCGGAATGAATTAAGTTCGTGAACCGAGGTACCACTGTATGTATGTATGTATGTATGTATGTGTATGTATGTATGTATGTATGTATGTATGTATGTATGTATATATATATATTGAGAGAGAGAGAGAGAGAGAGAGGGAGGGAGGGAGGGGGAGAGGGAGGGAGAGAGAGAGAGAGAGACTCTTTTTTAAAAAATAAAGCTTGCTTTTCCTTTATCTCTTGGGAGATAGTAGTGGCACCAGGAACTCCCAAATCACTACTCCAGGTCAAGAGGTGGGGCCAGAATGTGAAGACCCAGTGGCAGAGAAGTCTTAAGAACTTGAGCCTACCACCCCATGTATCCAGCCCTTCTTACTACACTGTTATTCCCCACTTCTGCTCCATCATCCAGGGCCCAGGTTGACTGACTCAAGGCCCTGATAATAGGCTGGCCATGCTGCTCATTTATCCTCTGAAAGCAGGAAGGTCAAGCAAACTGGGTCCCCAAAAGACTTAAAAATTGGGCAAGCGTAAGTATGAAACCACTTCAGGGCATGATGGTGTCAACCTCCCTTAAAGGGCCTAAAAATATTTGCAACTAGACTAGGCAAAAAGAGAAGAATACATTAGAATATACGTCACCTCAGTGTTGCCTAAAGGCATGTTTGTATATGACAAAAAGAAACCACAGTGAACATACCTATGATTACACTGTGCTGTTCCACACAACTTTAGACCTGTGTTGGAATGAAGTGGCACAGAAATACTATTCATGATCTTTCAGCGGTCTAGTTATTTGTTTCCAAGCACAATTACAGGATGAAAGTTTTCTACGCAATGTTTATTATTGTTTGAAGTTTTGTTGATAGACTGCTTATTTTATTTATGGTTTTTTGCATAAGCCACAGCTGGCTGGATGGACTATTGTGTTGCTAAGCTACACCTATCGTTTGCAAAATTCAGTGGCTAGGTTTATACAGTGTGCTATGCCCAAACCAAAGAAAACAGCTTTAAGCTTGGTGTAACAAGTGACCATTTTTCTGGGTAAGGAAAGGAAAAGTTGGGTTTTTTGTAGGCCTGGGCAAAGCAGGTGTGATCTCCTTCTTCTCCTTCAGCGTAGAAACCAGTGCAATCCAGCTCAGTGTAAGATGTTTCAGAGGCAGTAAGCTTCGCCTCTCCAAACATCAAGCTAGCCCTGATCCACCTCAACTGGCCATTGTGCTTTTAGACAGAGGGCTTCTGCATATACTCTGCACTTGCACAGAAGTCCACTGAGGAGCCAAAGAAGCAATGCAAGCAAAAGGAAGCTGCTGGTGTGATCCAATAAGAAAAATACTGTTTTGCTTTGCATTCTGCTTCAGTAGCATGGTCTGATCAAATTTAGTACAGGTAGTCTTCATCTAGTGACCACAATTGGGACCAGCAACTCAGTTGTTAAGCAAAGAGTGAAACTAAGTGAAACTGCCACTGTGCTTATGATCAGCTTTCCTTTGCCTTACAGACCTGCAAAGGTCATAAATGTGAGGATTGGTATAAAGTTACTTTTTTATCACTGGTGTAACTTGAACAGTCACTAAATGAGGCAGTTGCTAAACGAGGACAACCTATAGTAGAATAAACCAAGAATCTCTTTCAAAAATATAGCATTCAATGGGCCAAAGTTGTTAATTGAATAGAATGTGCCTCAAATGACTCTCTCGCTCTCTAGTGTGAGCTTAACCAGGAGGAAAGAGTTTAGAATGCATTGTGCTACAAAAGAAAATTCCACCTAATTTAGGACAGTTCAAATTTATAGATCCATTTAAGAAAAAAGTAGATTTTACTGAAAAATCCTTTCCCTTCAATCTGCAAGGGGAGACCCAGGTTACCTTGTTGAAGAGGGCTGTGTTGGGCCTGGCACTCAGAGGCATTCATGAGTCTCAATGCCCCACACATTTGACTAAGATTGTACAGGTTATGTGTATCAAGACTGTGAGACCCAACTCCATGCTCCTCTTTACAATCACTATTTACAAGACTTGGTCACCTGGCTTTCACAGGTAGATTTTGTTATCCCCATTCATTGTTTATAGGGACAACCTGTGAATAGCCTACTTCCAATCACTCCAGAATGTAGTAGCCATTTCCCTCTCCCAGCGGTGAAATTTATGTTGACTGGCAGGTGAATTTTTAATCCTAAATGCTACTACTATCATGATCACTAGCTGATCCAGCAGGCTAAAAGTTTGCTCCAAGAACAGAACAGGTCAAGTACTTCTGGGCCATTGCCTCAAATTATCTTTGAAAAGGACAGTGGAGAGGTTGGATGGTTGTTTTCATTTCTTATTCCCCATCAGGGTGGGAAGTAAATATATCTCAGATGGAAAATGGTTGGCGATGGTGGTTAGGAGGTGTTTCCAAAAACATATTCTTGTAGCTCTCATACAAAAAAGAAACACAAAGGCTTGCAAAGTATGCAGAAAGGGAGAAAGAGCTGTACACATTGGTTGATATCATCTGGTAATCTTTGAGAAAAATTGCTTGAAGCTCTACGTAAGAGCATGTTTCTTTCTTAGGGGCTGAGGATCCTTCTACAAAGACCTGGCTTCCCTTTAGTGGACCATGTCCTATGTATACTGTATTTGTATTCTGACTTTCCTCTGGGAAGGTCCACAGGGTGGTACAGGCCAAGTTTACTCTTCCATTTTACCTTACTTCAAGGTGGTCAAATACTGACCTTGGTTGAAGGACTCGTGTAACTTTTGTTCGTTGTGTGGATCCTAGGAATGGGGTTTCTCACCAGAAAGCCCCTAACTCTAGCTCCCGGCTCTGCTTCCTCTGCAAACAGTGTCGCTACACAAATTTTGATTTCAAAAGCCAGGGAAATCTTTTGTGTGTGTGTATATGTGAGATGGGGCGACGGTGGATTCTCAGTCCAAAATATGCTTTGATGTTTTGAGCTCCGTTTGAGGCAGGAAAACAAGTCCGTTGAACCATAAATCCCAATAATTATTTTCATGAAGTGGCTTTCCCCACACCTTGGTGTTTATTAAGCCATTGACTTCAGTGGCTAAACAGCACAACTGTTACCAGGAGCTAACATAACCTCTTGGTTTTGAGAGGGATGTTTCTTATTTCTATACCATTCTTTCCCCCAACAATGGCAAGGAAGGCTATTAAAAAGGGGAAAGATTCTAAAAACTGTGATTTGTTTGTTATGTAAAAGGTGGCACTGTGAAAAATGCATGCCTACATTGTGCTCCACGTCCTGTCCATTTCTGCCTTCCCTTCCAGGTATTTCTAAGAGACTCCACTGGGCATAAGCCATTTTTTCATCTTATTCCCCACCAGGAAATTCCTCTTCTTCTGTTGCCTCTTTGGCTCTTTCTTAGCTACAGGTGAGAAGACATTGGGAGCAATTCCAGAGCCCTGCCCCAGACAGCAGGTCTCCAGGCAGGGCTGAGGGTGCCCACAGAAGGGGGTCAAAAAAGTCAAGATGGCATCCACAGCCATGTGATTGAAGCCTCACATTTTTTTGCATGCATAAGAAAGGGGCACAGCTTGGATTGCATGGTGATAGCCACTTTCTTTTTTTTTTTTTGGTCTCCTTCGGACACCTCAGGAGAAGCAGGGTTGCCCCTGAGATCATAGGCTGAATTTATTGCTTTGTTTTTTCATTTTAACGTAGACCCTGCCCACTTTCCATGATCTGGATGACTAACATAAAAAAGTAACAAGAACGTCAGCATAAAAAGAGTAACAATTGAAAGTTAGGGATCCATAGCCAACCACAGCTTACTGAATAATACAGGGCTGGCTGGGTTGGCAGAACGCCTTCAACTATAATCCACGGTTTATGAACTAGAATGGCTGGGCCATCATAACAAACGGAGTCAGGGTCAAAGCCACCACGACTTTTAATCCGTCTGGCCTCTGGGGTGGCAAAGGGTATGGCAGTGTCATTGAGATGTTCCCAGAGGAGGGAGAATCAACAAGTTTGGCCAGTTTGGGGGTTTTCAGAGGAGCCATCTGGCTGCTACTGAAAACACACACACGTTCATAGTACCTGCTAGGTTTGGTTAACCTTCCCCTCATTTAGCTTCTCTGTGGGGTTCAACCTAGCCTGTCTCACACCAGCACAAAGGGAAGGGCGGCTCCGCTGCAGCCTAGCTTTGCTGCTTTGTGTGGGAGGGGCTTGGAGCCCGCCTTTTTTCCTGTTTCCCTCTCTTTTTTTTTCTTCCCTCATGGCCCTGCGTGAGGTATGAGGGACTCCTCCTCAGGGCTTTCTTACTTCCATCCAGGTTGCCTACCTTCAGAAGCGTGTAGGTTTCGTCCGAACTGATTACTCACACACACAGGGCCGTTTCTGCTATGAAATTGCTTTGTGTGAAGATCTGGAAATAAACTGGGAGCTATCTTTTATTTCTCTTTACTAAGGTGTGGAGAGTGTTTGTTTTGATCTGAACTGTGTTAAGCCTTTGTGCGAGTTTGGACGCGTCTACTCTGCTAAACCCCTAAAAGTAGCTGAACGCTGCGTGGGATCTTCTGTGACTAATGTTTCAGAACCCCAACACTCTGCAGCTTAAGGTGTTGTGTGAATCCATCCCATTTGATTCGTTTACAAGTCAAGGGATGGTATAAGACAGTCATAGCCATCTCCCGTATAGGCTACTGCAATGCGCTCTATATGGGGCTACCCTTGAAGAGTATCCGGAAGCTACAGCTGGTTCAAAATCCAGCCACACGGGCAATCTTGGGTGCCCCAAGGATGGCACATGTTATACCTTTGTAAGGCACTCTATGCTACCCAAGTTTTAGAGAGCCAGACAAAAACTTGAGACGAGACTTCTTTGAAAGTAAACAGATATATTTTGGCCAAGACACATCTGGGTGAGCCCAATCAACATCGTGGCTATGAATGCCGATTGAACCACACCTTGCAAAGCAAACATCAGAAATTTATAGACATTTACAAATGTAATCAGATAGTACATCCCCTCATACCCATACAAGGAAATGCAGGGATGGTCTAGGGAGGAGGGAGGGTAAGTCTCAGAAGGAGAAAGTCAGCTTAACTCCCTTCTTTTGTTACCAAGGAAATACCATACGTTAGCACCTCCTTATCTCTTCTTTGTTCCTCTTTGGAATTCAGGGCCTCTCTCTTGGCAACTTTCTCTACTTGGTACCAAGCTAATTTACAGCTAGTTTGTTCAAAAACAGTCAGGCATCTAACGGATAGCTGTTTCTGGGTGAAAGAACTAAATGGGGTGGGGGAAACGCTGTGCTCTTTAGAAGGCAAAAGCAAGTTAAACCTTTATAAGATAGAGTGCACTGTTATATGTATGTTTATACATTATGTGAAATATATATAGAGTATAAAAAATTGTGTATTAAAATAATGCCCTTCACCTTTGCTGAGGGAGCCACATTGGGTGCCAGTTTGCCTCGGGGTCCAATTCAAGGTGTTGGTTATCACCTTTAAAACTGAATAGAGCATGGGGCCAGGGTACCTGAGGGACCATCTCATCCCCATTACATCAACCCATCCCACCCAGTCAGGCAGAGAAGGTATGCTACGGACCCCGTTGAGGAAAGAAAGTTGACTGGTGGGGCCCAGAAGGAGAGCCTTCTCTGCCGTTGCCCACGCCCTATGGAATACAAACATTCTCCACACCTTAGTAAAAGAGAAATAAAAGATAGCTCCCAGTTTATTTCCAGATCTTCACACAAAGCAGTTTCATAGCAGAAACGGCCCTGTGCATGTGAGTAATTAGTTCGCCCCTACCCTCCTGACTTTCCGGAGAGGGGTGAAGACCTGGTTCTCCCAACTCGCATGGGGACAGAAGAGGGGCAACCAACCCTGGGGGGGCGCTGGCTCCTTGAAGATGCTCCTGTAACCATTATTTACCATCAGTATCTTGGAAGACATTATTTATGTATGAACATGGGTTTTTATTGTATTTTAACTGTATTTTAATTACTATTTATTCTTGTTTTACCGTAAACCACCCAGAGTCGCTCTTGAGTAAGATGGGCGGTGACTAAATTTGAAATAGAAACAAATAAATAAATAATTCCAAAACCAAGTTAAGTGGGTTGTCAACACTAGCTCTTGACAGGTTTGGGATTTAAAAAGCCAGGCACATGAACGGTGTAATGACTGCATGAATCACCACTGGAAGGGTGGGGCAGGGCGTGGCTTTCCCATAAGAAGCATCCAAAAACCATGTTGTATTTTCTTCCTTCTAGTCATCTGCCTTGAGCGTGAGTTTTGCACACACAGGGGCTGGAACTATAGTGGCAGAATGAAGAGATGTGAAGGTGATGAAGATACTTGTGTTATCATTCTGGGTGAATTTATATAAGGCATGAAATATTGAGAGTCCGGTGATAGATAGGCAGGCAGGCAGACGGACAGACAGATATTTCTTCAGAACAGACTGGCCTAGCATCTTAGGTTTGAAGCAAGAGCAGTCTATCGCTTTTTATTTGTCGGAGGTTTATAAGATTATAAATCCATATTTCCTGGCTAAGGGAAGTTGCTGGTTAGGAATTGTGGGGGCCCACTTTTCTTAGCCTAAAATATTTATTTCTTCATCCTGGAGTAGTCATGGTTCTAGATCTCTCATTCATCCAGAAATAAATTGTTTACCCATCATTGGCAAGGAAGAGAGGAGGTAATTGGGATTCCCAATACCCCCATGGGTAGACTATCACATCTGGGCTGCAAAACCTTAGACAACCTGGCTGGAGAATTCTGGGAGTTGAAGGCCACGTGTCTAAAAGTTGCCAAGTTTGAGAAGCTCTGGGTTAGAGTATTTCCATCTAGCGGTCATCCAGAGTTTTAACCCACCAAGGACCCTGAACCCCAAATAAATGCCTCTTTGTTTCTTACCTATGCAGCTCTGATGTCCTTAACTTTCATGGCAAAAGACTCTGGCACTTCCGACACCTGCCAACTTAACTTCACTGAGACAAATGTAGCTAATGAAGTAGCACTGAGGTTAAAAGGAGTGTGCTGTACTGGGAATGAATGTCAAACAGTGCCATATCCTGGTATATAGCTCTAGGAGGCCTGTCCCAGGCACAATGGACAATGTGGAAGGACCATCGCATTAGCATTTATACGGCCACCCAACTCAGACAATGATTCTGGATGTCATACAAAAAAGGGAAGAGAAATCAAATCAACAAATACGAAAAGAAGCAACATATATCATTAAAACCTACCAAAACCATAAAATGGTGATCAGAGTTGAAATATACCCTAATGCCTCAAACTGGAAACCCTACTCTTTCAGACCCAAAGGTCTAGGGCAGTGTTTCTCAACCTTGGCAACTTGAAGACGTGTGGACTTCAACTCCCAGAATTCCCCAGCCAGTAGGGGAATGGGAGAAAGACTTCTTGGAGTTGGGAGTTGAAGTCCACACGTCTTCAAGTTGCCAAGGTTGAGAAACACTGGACTAGAACATAATATGCTTTGTTTAGGCATAGCAGATTATATGAATACAGGTTTAAGATTAATCATCTATTGAGTCTACCTTCCCTGAAGCTCTCAGAGCAGAAAGATATGGGTGTTACATGACGTCACACCCCCTGGATGGGGTTTTACGTGACTTCCACTCCCCCTCTTGGAGGGAGGGAAATTCCTCTATTTTTTTCACAGGGAATATCTTGTCTGGTGTTTTCAATTACATTGACCCCTAGGGTGCAGGCGTTACACGATTGTTTGAATTTCCCGTTTAGGGTCTGAACCTTATAAAATAACATCTGGCTACCTACTGCTGATGAACCCCAAATAGGATGAATCTGGTCTCCTCCTGGTGGTCACTGTAACAGGTTGAACATGTCATTTGAATCACTGCCTGCATATTCCACTAAGTTTGTGAAACTCAGTTAAAGCTGCCCCCTCTTTAACCAGTTCCTCAACTTTAACAGACAGGTAAAGGTAAAACATCCTTCATTTTGTGTTGAAGTCAAGATGGCAGGCACAACAGTGCAATCAAGACTCTGCCTGTTTTTGTAGTGCATTCTTTTTATTTGCATTGTGTTTTTATGTGCAACACCCATAAAAATCCGACAGAGCTTTGATCACACCATGCAGAGCTTTTTTGACCACCCTCTGTGGACACCCCCGTTTTAGTAGAGGACATGTGAAATGAGGACCTTATTTTTTTGTTTCTTTGTTTTAACTGTGAAATTGGCAAATTCTTTCTCCTTCTAGTCCAAGGACAGCAAGAACTGTAAATCTATTGTCCTTTTTCTTTTCTTCAGGCCTCAAAAGATTCACCCATAAAATGGCAAAGGCTTGGTGCATGTTTTCTTGACATGGGTGGGAGGAGAACAGAAGCAGGTGATCCCTCAAATGGGGCTACAGTCTGTAAAATGCATTGCACAGAAAGAACCTGGCCATTGCTATGTGAAAGTGGAGAAAAGATGTGTAATCTGGAAAGGATTTCTTAAGCTGGCTTCACTTCCAGCTGCTTTTGTGCATAGCAGACATGCAACTGAAGGCTGCAGTGTGGACAATCCTTTAGTCCAACTTTCAGATGAGTGAACTTCCATTCCCACAATTCCCCAGCCAGCATGGGGAAGTTCACCCGTCTTAAAGTTGCTGAGGTTGAGAAACACTGCTTTAGTTCACAGAAACATCAAAATGGTTACTTGTAAGCTTTTCAACAAGTTACGTGGAACATAAGAGTTCTGTAATGTCTGTTTCATTTTTTTAACAGTAACCAAATATCAATGCAAGAGATAAGTGCCTTTGCCAATACTCTCGCTGTGCTAATATTAGCTTTGGAAGATGGGGACAAGGATGCAAGACCAGGGGATTGCACCACACTCCCCCAAAACAAATGAAGTCCTCATAATAGAACACCCTGGTTCTGGGAACTCTGATACTACATAGATAACTGACTATTAACATGGAGACATCTTGTACATTAATAGTGAAGTTTGAGAGTGGACTCAGGGACAATGTTGCAATGAAGGCCACAAGGAATCATTTGCAGAGGTTGGGCTCAGTCACATGCACAGGTGAAAAAAGAGGGAGCCAAGGGGATGGGGGGCAAATGGGGTCACCTTTATTGTGATGTCAGCTTTGTCATGATATCATCATACCAATGACACAAGAAATGGATGAGGTCATCCTGGCATGTAAGGATGCCTAGGGTCCTGTTGACCGAACTAACCCATTTTCTGACTTTGGCTGTTGTAGGGTAGCATTAATTAACCAACTGGTTTTCAACAGGTTGCTAATCCAAGTTGAAACTCGCTAAACATGACATGATGTGCAAATAGATTTTTCACCCATCTGGTTCAGAATATTCTCTTAATAAAGCCAAGGAGTTGCCATGGAATTCATAGGAATCCAGTAAAAGCCAGGATGAAGTCATGTGTGTCATGACATTATTGCCCAAATAAGAATTGTGTCATTTGTCTCTTTTGCATGATGGCATCCTGATGCATGTGATGTCACTTACCCCACCACAGACACACATGATGAACCAGCTACATTTCTTTGCATTCTGTGCGGGGGATGCTCCTGGTATAATTTTATTTCAGTATTTTGATTATTTTTTTGATTATTTCATTTAATCTATTACTGATCAGTTTTATTTAATGTATTGTTTCCCTAGTTTGGAATGTGCCCAGTAGCTGCATTGAGACCCATTAGGTGCAACTGAAAGCAATAAAAAATAATAAAGGATTAATAAATTGAAGAAGGGGGGAACCCCAAAGTACTGAAGGAAAAAATGGTGGCTATATTAGCAAATGGTTCTCCAAGACTGCTGGATTGTTCTCTGACTGGTGTGACAGATTCTGGGATAGGAAGAAGAAGGTTAGAGTTCTTGGTGCTCTCTGAGTTTGGTTGTTTTCTTGTAGATGTTTCATTACCCAACTAGGTAACATCATCAGTGCAGACTGATCTGTTACCTATTTGGATAACGAAACATCTGCAAACAAACAACCAAGCTCAGACAGCACCAAGAACTCCACAGTTCAACCCTGAGCTACAGATATTCTCTTCTAGAAGGTTAGTATGACGAGAATGATTGTTGCCCTAGGATCAGTATTGCTCTCTGGCTTGGCTTGGAATGATGAGAGGATGTTCTTGAAATAGTTTGGAAATATCTGGGGCTATGGAAAGACACAAATGGCATCTCTCCTTTATCCTAAGGTTAAGCATCATATAAACGTAATCTGTGTGTGCCTGGGGGAGCAAGGGAAGCAGATTTAAGAATACCAAGACAAGAGTACTTCATTCTACTTTGAAGCTAGATCTGCACCAAATGTGGTCCTTGCCAAATGATTCCTTGCTGAGCAGCTTCTGGGATAGATGAAGTACCTGAGGACAAACAAAGAAAAATATTAGTTAGGGACAGGAAGTAACTGAAATAATATCAAAAACTAGTGTGATGTATTTGGTAAGAAGTTGATCTAGAAGCTAGGAATCCTAGTTCTAACCTACCCTCAGCTGCAGAAGCTCCCTGGAGGACTCTGGGCCTGTCCCTCTTTCTCAGCTCAACAATCTCACAAGGTTGTTGTGGAGCAAAAATAGGAGGAGAGGGCACTATGTATGCCTCTTTGAGCTCCTAAAAGAAAGATAGGATCTGACCGGATGGATGGCTGGATGGATGAATACGTCCTACTGCCCTTTTCTAGGTCCTGACCTTTGGGTAGTTAATCCCCCAGAGTCCTTGCTTATGTTCCTTTGAGCCTGGAACTGTTTGACTAACCATTGTGCCTCTCTGGTTACTGACCCCCAAACTGGCTTTTCTTTCAGCACCTGCATTTATCCATCCGGTCTGAAGTGCTACTTGGCAGTTTGACTTGGTGGCTGTTACTGGACTTTGCTTATAGTGCAGATAAGATCAAATGGCATGTGCCAATGACAATACACAACAAAAATGCTTACAAGGCTATGTACTCAGCATTGCAGTTTTCTAGATGGTCAGCTAAGTTGAAATGGTTTTGGTCAAGTCAACTTTGTGTTTGCCTTTGGATTTGTAGGCTGGACATAAATTATGGGGAGGGGTGTCCCATTTTTAAACTCCTCATGTTTATTTAATGTTGTGAAGATTCTCTGGTTACAGCAGAATCCAGAACTTTACTGAATTCAACATATCCAATCCAGCTCTGATCTTTACCAGAAAAGACATCTTGAGCCATGAAATCCCTACAGACCATCTGCCTTCTTTTCATTTTTATAGCTAGAGGTAAGGAGATGATACTGCAGAATGTTCTGGGGCAAATGGGTTCCAAGTCTTCTATTGCCTTATCTTTTACCCTTGGGTCAGCTTTGCTTTCGGTGTTCTCAACTTCTCCAAGTTCAACAGTAGACATCAAGCCATTTGCTGGGATGCAAGCAGAAATTCATGCAATCATCTGGAACTCGGGATGCCAACCGTGTGCAGCCTTCTACCTGCACTCAAGAAAACCTCAATTCTCTAAAGCTCCTGCCACTCAGTGTTGAAAAGTTGGAAACCTTGAGGAGCAGGAGTTTTGTGTAAGAACCCATCCTTCCTACTCATGTTATCACATCCAGTTCAGGCTTAGTACCTGAGTAAGTTTTACCTTTCAAGACTTTGTGGCAGCTTGTTGACTGATAACTATCCCCTGACATTTTCCATTTACTTGAATTGTACTAGACACAATTAGCTTGGAGGTTAGGTGTATGATTTAGCTATGTCAGTTGATTGGAAAAGGATAAAGGTAGAAGAATATTGCTTGGGGCTGTGTCCAGATCCTCTGGGTAGGTTTGCTATAGTTAGCTGTTTCCACTGATTACTCTTCCACTTCTGAGCCCAGTGTAACTGGTACCATCGTCTTGTAAAGCCCTAGAAAGAGCTGAGGAACATTATAGCCTATTTGATGCCATCGCTTCATTGGCCTTATTCACGTACATCTGAATGAGGACAAGTGATGTCATGTCCATTGTGTCATCATGCTAATGATGCAAATTGTGTACTCTAACTCATTGATGTCATGACTTCATGATTGGACCGCTGAAGTGATCTCATGATGTGTGTGGTGTCATTACGGCTTCTACCAGACCTAAGGTCTCTTTTGTCCTCTCTAGGTGGCCACCATTCTACATAAGGGTATGTGGGAAAGACCTTGGGAGACTGGGCCAAGAGATGCCACCAAGGAGACAGTCAGATAAGAGATAGCATAGCCTGCAGCTGGACAGTGGATGGGGCAAGAGGCTCAGTAGAGAACCTCCCTAGTTTCTCAGGCTGTAAAGGAGACGGGGAGAATTGTACTTTCAGACTTGCAAGATTCTGTTAACGCAGCTTTGCAATAATGTAGAATTGGCTCATCTGGTCAAATTTCCTGTCTAGTCCACCTAGTAAGGCTGACATTCTATACGGTTCTTTTCTTTCCTACCATCACCACCTGCAAATGCATAACCGAAACTGTGACCTTCTGAATGGAAACCAAACACCCTACTTCTGGACTAAGCCTGTCCCTAAACAACCCAGGACTTCTCCCCATATCAACCCTCCTGAAATGACCAACCCGTCTCCCTGCTCTTTAAAGCATTGCTTGGTTTGCTGACTGGTTTTTATTTCTCTCCACTGAATGCAGCTCTTCAGTAATTTGATTCAGCACAAACAATTGATCAGCCCTGACATTTCAAAATAATGAAAAACCCTGGGGAAGAAATAAGATAATAGAATTAATCAGGCACATTCTTTACTTTTTTCTGCTTTTTAGGAACCTCTCACAAATGTAAAGTTTGTCATGACTTTGGAGATGACTGTGAGGGTTATCCGGAGGAATGTCCCTCTCCAGAAGACAAATGTGGCAAGGTTCTGATAGACATCTCAGTAGGTAAAAGCAAACTGGCTACTCCACTCATTTCCTTCCAGTAAAATGCGGATCTTTTCTAAGTTCTTCTTTTCTGGCTAAATAATTTTCTCAAGCTGAGTTTGACCTGGTAACCATATGTACTTGTCTGTAGAGCTTTCTTGGCTACAACACCGGACAGTTTGGTCTAGCCTCCTTTTGTGGCTGTTTTCCATTCTAACCTAGAGCCCTGGGGTTCCCTGATGGCTGTTGTCCCCCAGTATTAGAAAAGCCATGTTGCCAAGGTTGACCGAGTTACTGCTCCCTGCTGGTGTCACTCCCAGCTGTTTCTGGCTTAAGCTAATCTTTTGCCAGGAGCATCTCCTGCCTTTACAAACCATCCCTCATTGTTTGGTAAGAAAGAAATTCTTTTGGAATTTTGCACAGAGAAGACTCTGAAGAAATTCTCATGGATAGTCTTCGACTTATGACTATTCATTTAATGACTGTTTGAAGTTGCAATGGTATTGAAAAAAGTGACTTACGACCAATCCTCACACTTATGACCATTGCAGCGTCCTTGTGGTCATGTGATTGAAATTTGGGTGCTTGATAACTGGCATGTGTATCTATGGCAGTTGCAGCATCCCGGGGTTACGTGATCACCATTTGTGACCTTCCCAGGGGGCTTCCAGCAAGCAGAGTCAATGGGGAAGCCGGATTCGCTTAACAACCATGGCAAAAAGGGGCATAAAATTGGGCACCACTCACTTAACAGTAGAAGAAAATAGGTCTTGTCTGTATATAATGATAGGTGACTGCTGCAGAATGGCAAGAGGAGACAGAAACATCGCATGCATGAGGACATCACATGCATGCTTCTGATGTTTTGAAAATGCCCCTCCCTTTTATTGCTAAAATGGATAAAAGCCTGAGGGAGGGGCATTTTCAAAACTCTACAAGGCCTCCAAATTAACTTCCTCTTCCTTTTTTTTTTCTCATCCACACAGGACCAGTTTCATTCAGAGCCATCCATAAGAATTGTTTCTCATCCAGCATCTGTAAACTTGGCCGTCTTGACATACATGTTTGGGATGGAATGTATGTGAGAGGAAAAACAAATTGCTGTGATAATGATCAGTGTGAAGACCAACCACTTCCTGGTAGGTTTGTTCAGGAGGTCTAAGAACATGATCTCTCAACAACCTCCCTATTTCAGAGGGTAATATCGGTGGGTAACATGACATGATTCTTGACTTTCTCTGTACTCTGTCAGTATCCTCCCATCACTGTCTAATAATATATACTGATCTTGTCCTGCCAACTTCCTTGAGGACAATCTTTTATGGATTTTTTTTTAAAAATCCAATTTGTCATTGTTGTACAGACAAGCATAGTACTGATATCA
Organism: Python bivittatus; assembly: GCF_059951505.1. NCBI lineage: Eukaryota > Metazoa > Chordata > Lepidosauria > Squamata > Pythonidae > Python > Python bivittatus. The sequence goes on from NW_028277054.1 coordinate 5,755,611, forward strand.
GTTTAATGAATTCAGCTTCCCACACTGGGCTTAGGTGTAAGATTTACTATTTCATAAGAATGCCAGGCCGTAGAAATGAAATGAACTTGCAAATTAACTGAACTCGCAGAAATGGAGAAGCTGACCAGTTTGGTCAGAGAAAAAAACAATAAAGACTTTTTCAGAAGGCTGAAACCTTGTAAGGGCTTTTGCTGAAAGAAGAAAAAAAAAAAATGGATGATTTGGGGATCTGGGGATTAAAAATGAGACAAAGAGGTTGGAGAAAAGTTTAAGATGATCATTACTCAATAGAAAGAAGGCACAATTGTGTGTGTGTGTTTTTCCCCATTCTTTTCTTTTTCAATTTCTTTCTTGTATCTCCATTTCTTATTTTCTATCTTTGTTCTTGTTTGTTTTGTATATTTTACTATATTGAAAAATTGTATGTATGTATGTATGTATGTATGTATGTATGTATGTAAAAGAACACCAGGCCATGTTAAGCCTCAATTCGCAAACCTAAGAATGACACCAAAAAGAAGCAAAAGGCTGCCCTGTAGGACACCTTTCCAAGGAAGGAGGCCCTGTAGCTCAACCACACAGTCTGGTGTTTTGGCTCTTGACATACAGTATGCAAATTATCTGTAACTTTTCAGAGGTGTTGGAAATGTCCTCTTTTCTTACTTTTCTCCTTAGCCTACCCTCCTTCCAAAACTGTTTGTGCTTTGCTCAGTTTTTGCTCCAGGGTTAAGGCCTGGCGTTCATTCATGTAGTTGATCAGGCTAGGCATTGCTCCAACCTGCCAACTCTGAAACTGATAAGGAGGGGAAGAGGATTTAATTTAATGAAGGACCTTCTGGAACTTCTCAAACTTCAGGGCATTTGAAACAGTTTGAAGCTCCTTCATGGAGCGTATTCCCCATCCACACAGGGTGGTATCATGGGGAAGCTGTTGAATTGGCATGAGGAAGAGCCAATTTCAGGCCCACCTTAAGGCACTTATGTTCTCTGGGGGAGTGTAACACAGTCCCTTTCTCTCAGCCGCACCTGCCTCACAGTGTTCTTCTTTGGGGGGGAAATGGGAGGAAGATGCACTGCATACCTTCCTTGAGGTCTTGAATGAAAGAATGGACAACAAATGTTAACAGATGAATAAATAAGGAGGGCAGCAAAGGTTCTACATTGCTTGGTGACTTTTCAACAGTCTGCTCTGGCCCGTCTAAAGAGGTTGAGTGCGAGGGCAGAGTATTAGAGAAACCCCTCCAGGAAGTAAAAGTGCTCAAACAGAGTTGGAGCAGCACAAAGGACTTCACAAGCTTGATAATGTCCTTTCTAGTTCATTTCAGGGCCAGCTGCTACCCAGGCCTACTGTTTGCACAAGTTTGCAAGCAAATCCTGGGAGGTTCAACTGTTTGATAGGTTGATTACGTGCCATCAAGTCGTTGTCGACTCTTAGTGACCACATAGATAGGTTTTCTCCATGATGATCTGTCCCTAACCTGGTCCTTCAGCTCTTCCAACCGTACACCCATTGCCACTGTAAAGAAGTCTTGCTGCTGGTCCTCCGCTGCTTCTCTTTTCTTCCACCTTTCCCAGATTTACAGCCTTTTCCAGAGAGCTAGGTCTTCGCATAATGTGTCCGAAGTAGGATAACTCTAGTCTGGTCATTTGTGCCTCAATGGGGCTGAATCAAGTTATCCAGCTCTTCCCGCTCCCCACCCGCAACCATTCCTGGTAGGCCGGTACAACACTGTCTTTTTCTTGCTGGGCATAGCCATGAGCAGGAATGTCAGGGGATGGAAATTGTATTTGGTTAACGTTTTGGTAAAGGGATTTCAAAGTTTACAAGGCACAGCAAATGCATGCAATTTTGAAAAGGGGGGCAGGAGAGTCCACAGAACTCACAGACCTTGGCATGGATGATCTTTCTGCTGATCTTTTGCTTCCTCCTTTTTTTTTTTCTTTGCAGGATTGCCCCTCTCCCTCCGGAATGGGCTCTATTGTCCTGGTGCTTTTGGTATTTTTACTGAGGACAGCACTGAACATGAAGTTAAATGCAGAGGAACTGAAACTATGTGCCTTGATCTCGTGGGATACAGACAAGAATATTGTAATTATTTTTTTTAATTTGATTGTGGGTTGCAACAATCATGCAAAGCATGATGCCATTGGTGGGAGATTTACAGGCAAATGCTCAGAGTCCCCCAAAGCAGAATAGAAATGGGGCCCAAGAAGGGCCCTGCTCATTTGCAACCTTTGGTAGCAAGAGAAATAATAACGGTATTTTTCTAAGGTGCAAATGCAACAGCCACTAAGTCCAAAGTCTAAAATTCCACCACTATGTGTGGTATTCATTTATGTAATGATTATATCACTTTACTAGGTGGCTAAAAAAGCATGAAGCCAGGGTGGGAGAGGGCGTTCACCCAACGTGTTTAGTGAGGTAACTGGGCAGGGGGGTGTTGCATAATGCCTTGAACCAAGTGATCAATGTTGACACAACCTCTTAAGCCAATAAGAAAACTGATCACATTTTAACCTGATCGGGATTAGCAGAACTAGTGGTTGCAGCTTTTGGAATCTCACTGGTCAGTTCAGAATATTGTGTGAGTTTGGGCATCATCTGATGACCAGTGCATATAAAAGTAAGAATAGGATTACTTCACAATGCTTTCAATCCAGCCAGAGGTGCTGCAGGATCAAAGATTCACCCTGGGTCAACAGGGCAGTCAAGAAGGGGTGATTGAAGTTCTACCTTTCCCCCCCCCCAACACACGTAAAAAACAGGCAGAGCTTTGGTCTCACCATGGTGGCATCTCGCATTTTTCAACCACAGTGTCAATCCCTGAATACAGCTTTTGGGAACCGGAGCAAACCCCAAAGTTTACTGAGCTGACAAAAGAGACTGACAGCATAGCAGAGGTCAATTTGAAACCAAAGACAAAGATTTTGACTATCCACCTAGTTTGTTATGTAGGAGTTTCATTCAAAATCCCCTTATTAAGTTGGGTGCAAGTTAACAATTAGGTAATGAGAAAAAGAAATGAATTCTGCAGAGCAGGATTGAACTGGGTTGTTTTGATCAGTATTAGCTAGTTTAATTTTCCCTAATCTCCAAGCCAAACCCTGGTTTGAATTCTTGTGTAGATTGCACATAAAAAGGAGAAGGAGTTCAATTGCATGGTCACACATGCCATCTTGATTTTTTTGACCGCCCTTGTGGATGCTTCTGACCAAGTTAGTGAATTAACCCCTTTCTCTGGGACCGCACATACCTTGAACAGTAAAGGAAGCACATGGTCTCAATTCACCAGCACAGTAAGCCACAAAAAGAACTGAGTTTAAAACTATCCCGGTTTAGTATGTAATGTAAATGCAGCCTGGCAGCTGTATTTGGAAATGACATTGAAAGAACGTAGCCATTCAGTATGCAGCGAAAGATGACACTCAAAATTTTGTTGGCAAACTTTATCCATCTCTGGTTCATGGCCACCCTAATTCCCATCCATTTTGGATAGGGAGAATCTCCCAAATGAATCATGGATGGGTGATCATTTTCAGTTTGCTTCTGTAAAAAAAGGCTTGGGGTTTTAGAATCTGAGAATCTGCAAATGTCCCCCAAAATTAACTTGTGTGGAACTTGTGTGGAACTTGTTTAGTGACTTTACTAGAGTGAGAGAAGAACGCCGACAGGTTTGCTTGATCCATATCTTGTTGGTTATTTTTGCAGTTCCTAGAAACATCACTTATAATATCAAAGGCTGTGTTTCTTCCTGTCCCTTGATAACTTTGAGTGAAAGAGGTAATGAAGGACGCAGAAATGATCTGAAGAAGGTTGAATGTAGGGAAGCCTTGAAATATGAATCCTCTGATTAATACTGGAATCATTCTGGAATCTGAATGTCAGCGTTTTCACCAGGTAGAACCTGCCTCATCAGAATGACTCTGAATGGAAACTTACATTTTTAAGTTGTGGCTCTTCCTGCTGATTAATTCTTAAAAATTTTTTTAAAAAAGCAAATAAAAGAAGTCAAAGTGATGGGTTGGGTTGTTTATTTGTTGTCTTTGTTTTTTGCTTTCTTTTAGCTATGTCTTTCTTCCCCAAGAGTTTTGGGGTAGAATGGTTAGATGAAAGTCTTTGAGGAAGACATTAATTTCATTTCTTTTAATTATTTGGTAGATTTATATGCTGCCTTTCCTGTAGAACAATGTTTCTCAACCTTGGCAACTTGAAGATGGGTGGACGCCAACTCCCAGAATTCCCCAGCTAGCCATTTTCAAGTTGCCAAGGTTGAGAAACCCTGCTCTAGAAGCACAAGGAGGTGAATGTAGCACTCACTCCTCTATTTTTTCCTTACAACAATCCTGCGAGGCAGAGAGAAAGCACATAGCTCAACGTCATTTAATGAGCTGATGGTGGATTTTTGCCCGCACCACCACAGGACAATGTGGTATTGCCCTGACAGTGACTACATTCATGGTCAACTTCAAGGATGAGGGATGATCAAGGATAAGGGATGCTGGGAATTGTATCTCAGCAACTTTGAGGGGTTACCTAGGATACTTACTATTTTGATAACGTCAGGGCCAAAGATGGGCTACGTCTGTGATGACAGAGCATCTACTGTATCTATCATGAGGTCAGACTGGGCAGGGAGGAGAAAATAGAAGATAAAGAATGGCAGAGGCATCCATATCACACCTGTCAATAAAGAGCTTGGTTATCAGTGCCTGGAGGAAACCAACAACCTTTATACAATAGGTGACATCCATCAACACAGTCACACACACACACGCACACACACTTCGAGCAGTGATGAAACAGGTTTTACTAGCTCCCATTTACTGATACAAAATGTTGATTTTTTTTTTAATTTATTCAATCCATTTATATAGCTGCCCATCACAAAAACATGACTCTGGGCAGCTCACAACATTAAAATAAGTTCATATATATACCCACACACAAATAAAACAAAGAATAAAACACACCGCAGCCAGAGAATCATAAAAACAGCCATCAATATAACCAGGAAACAGCCTCCATCATACACCTGGGGCCCCAGGCTCTAGCACAGGACCATGTTCAAGTCTCTTCCGTTCTTTACAACCACCATTTTCGGAGAACAGTCCAACACAGTATCTGCCGAAACTCTGAGCAAGTTCGAGGCCTCTAGATTGTCCTTCTGGGACAAAATTGTGAATACAAAATCAACTTAGGGAGGAGAAAGATCCTTTTCTAAGGAACCTGGGGAAGGAACCAGGAAATGCAAGGTATGCCATCAGCTTCTAGAGCTCACTCCATTGGCATGGTTGTCCATGGAAGGGGGTCAAATGATGATGCCAGCATGATGACATAGAATATGTCTTCATATATGCTTACATCAGAAATAAAAATGCAGAAATATAATGGTAGCATTTGCATAACGACATCATCACACACATTGTCATGTTGACATCATTGGGGTTTGCAGCAGATGCAACCATGGGCTATCAAGTTGCAAAAATGCTCTCCTGTCATTGCTGCTTCTCCTTCTCCTTGATCTCTCTATTTTGCACCATTGCCAATTTGTGTCTCTCTGGATTTTGTCATGCTGTGACATGTGCTAAATAGAGGCCTACATACCGTAGTTGGTGCCACCATTAGCCCAGAGCAACTGCTGATCTTTCTTGCAAATAGTTCAGGAAGCCCCTGAACTTTCTTTGAGGCTTTAATAAAAGAGAACTGGCTTACCTCAGCTGCCCACCTTATTTTAATCTAGTTATTTGCATGTCCAGAAACAGTAACCATAAGTTCATGGGCATGGAAAAAGTAATCAACCTTCTCCTACCAGATATGATGATGTTCCAGGTTCTTCTGTAAAGCTGGCTAGAATATGGATATAGGTATAGGGAGATACGAGAGAGAGGGAGGGAGGGATCGCTGGATAGATAGCTGGATAGATCGATGATAGACAATTCCGTATCCAAATGGGATTGGTTAACTATTTTCCTTACCTAACAGATGATCTCTTGAAGATACACAGAGAATATGATAAGGTTCAGACCTCATATCATCTGCTTATTGAATTAACTCATATTCTACATTTGTTCAGAACATGGAATCTTAAACTAACCACAGTGGCTGGGCTTCACAGCCCACTGAGATACATCAAAACTAACCAAGATCAGCCCTGAACATGTGACACAAATGCCATTGCTAAGTCTTTTCTGACCTGGTTAAGTATCTGCTCCAGACACAGCCTTCTAAACCATGCAGCCTTCAATGCTTCCTTTACCCGTCATGTGTCAATATTTGTTTCCCTTAATCACTGCATACCACCTTGCTGTGTTCCTCCTGGAGAGCCACAAGGGTACAAAAGAAATGACCACATCTATCTTTTAGATCATCTGAATTCTTCATATTCTATAAAGAGTATGATCTGCCTAAGACCTAAGGGGTGAAGAAATTTTCAAGGAGAAAAATGTCTCAAGCTGGATTTAGCTGCTGGAGGGAAGTCATCAAGCAAGGATCTCAACAAGTAAGATCTAACACTGGGACGAAGGATCCATATGACCGTGCCACTGCTGCTTTCTCAGTGGCTGGCTTGCAGCTTCCTGCGCCCATCAGAAACAGCGTGGCAAGGTAGACAGATCCCTCATGAAATGCCTCACAGAATGCTTGGTTGACGCAGCCTTTGAAGGCGAATTTTGCTGCGGAGATGGGTTCATCTGTGGAGACAATTACAAAAGGTGGCCTTCAGATTCCCCCCCCCCCCAGTCTAGCCAACTATCCTGGAATTCCCAACGGTCCCACATTTTGCCAGCTGTGACATTATTATTTAAATTAATTTATAGAGCTGGCCCCTTCATGGATCACTGCCTTGTCGTGGCAAAGGGGCTTGCGTAACTCAGTGAAGCCATGAGCTATACCGTGCAGGGCCACCCAAGACGGACAGGTCATGACAGAGAGTTCTGACAAAATGTGGTCCATGGAGAAGGAAATGGCAACCCACTCCAGTATCCTTGCCAAGAAAACCCCATGGAAAATGTTAAAAGGCTAAAAGATATAATGCTGGGAGATGAGCCCCTCAGGTCGGAAGGTGTCCAATATGCTACTGGGGAAGAGCAGAGGGCAATTCCAAGTAGCTCTAGAAAGAGTGAAGCAGCTGGGCCAAAGGCGAAAGGACGTTCAGCTGTGGATGTCTCTGGAAGCGAAAAGAAGGTCCGATGCTGTAAAGAACAATATTGTATAAGAACCTGGAATGTAAGATCTATGAACCAACTCAAGCTGGATGTGGTCAAACATGAGATGACCAGATTGAACGTCGACATCTTGGGAATCAGCGAATTGAAATGGACGGGAATGGGTGAATTTAATTCAGGTAACCATTATATCTACTACTGTGGCCAAGAAACCCTTAGAAGAAATGGAGTTGCACTCATAGTCAATAAGAGAGTGGGAAAGGCAGTAATGGGGTACAACCTCAAAAACGACAGAATGATCTCAGTGCGTATCCAAGGCAAACCATTCAACATCACAGTAATCCAATCCTATGCCCCAACCAATGATGCCGAAAAAGCTGAAGTTGACCGCTTCTATGAAGACCTACAACACCTTCTAGAACTAGCACCAAAAAAAGATGTCCTTTTCATCATAGGCGATTGGAATGCTAAAGTAGGAAGTCAAAGAGTAATCGGAATAACAGGCAAATTTGGCCTTGGAGTACAAAATGAAGCAGGGCAAAGGCTAATAGAGTTCTGTCAAGAGAACAAGCTAGTCATAGCAAACGCTCTTTTCCAACAACACAAGAGACGACTCTACACATGGACATCACCAGATGGTCAATACCGAAACCAGATTGATTACATACTTTGCAGCCAAAGATGGAGAAGCTCTATACAGACAGCAAAAACAAGACCAGGAGCTGACTGTGGCTCAGATCATGAGCTTCTTACTGCAAAATTTAGGCTTAATTTGAAAAATGTAGGGAAAACCACTAGACCACTCAGGTATGACTTAGATCATATTCCTTGTGAGTACACAGTGAATGTGATGAATAGATTTAGAGGATTAGATTTGGTAGACAGAGCGCCTGAAGAACTATGGACAGAGGTCCGTAACATTGTACAGCAGCAACTAAAACCATCCCAAAGAAAAAGAAATGCAAGAAAGCAAAATGGCTGTCAGATGAGGCTTTACAAATAGCTGTGGAAAGAAGGAATGTGAAAAGCAAGGGTGAAAGGGAAAGATATAAGCAACTGAATGCAAATTTCCAGAGAATAGCAAGGAGAGATAAGAAGGCCTTCTTAAATGAACAATGCAAAGAAATCGAGGAAAACAATAGAATGGGGAAGACTAGAGATCTCTTCAAGAAAATTGGAGAGATCAAAGGAACGTTTATTGCAAAGATGGGCATGATAAAGGACAAAAAAGGCAGGGACCTAACAGAAGCAGAAGAGATTAAGAAGAGGTGGCAAGAATATACAGAAGAACTATACAAGAAAGATCTTAATGTCCCTGATGTCCATGCTGGTGTGGTCACTGACCTTGAGCCGGACATCCTAGAGAGTGAAGTCAAGTGGGCCTTAGGAAGCATTGCTAACAACAAAGCTAGTGGAGATGACAATATTCCAGCTGAGTTATTTAAAATACTAAAATATGATGCTGTTAAAGTGCTGCACTCAATATGCCAGCAAGTTTGGAAAACGCAACAGTGGCCATGGGATTGGAAAAGGTCAGTTTATGTTCCAATTCCAAAGAAGGGCAATGCCAAAGAATGCTCAAACTATCGCACAATTGCACTCATTTCACATGCTAGCAAGGTTATGCTCAAAATCGTACAAGCTAGGCTTCAGCAGTATGTGAACCGAGAACTACCGGATGTACAAGCTGGGTTTCGAAGAGGCAGAGGAACTAGAGATCAAATCTGCAACATTCGCTGGATCATGGAGAAAGCACGAGAGTTCCAGAAAAACATCTACTTCTGCTTCATTGACTATGCAAAATCCTTCGATTGTGTGGATCACAACAAACTGTGGCAAATTCTTAAAGAGATGGGAGTACCAGACCATCTTACCTGTCTCCTGAGAAATCTGTATGCGGGCCAAGAAGCAACAGTTAGAACCGGTCACGGAACAACCGATTGGTTCAAAATAGGGAAAGGAGTACGACAAGGCTGTATACTGTCACCCTGCTTATTTAACCTATATGCAGAGTACATCATGAGAAATGCCAGGCTGGAAGAATCACAAGCCGGAATTAAGATTGCAGGGAGAATCATCAATAACCTCAGATATGCAGACGATACCACCCTAATGGCAGAAATTGAAGAAGAACTAAAGAGCCTCTTGATGAGGGTGAAAGAGGAGAGTGCGAAAGCTGGCTTGAAACTCAACATTAAAAAAACTAAGATCATGGCATCTGGACCCATCAATTCCTGTCAAATAGAAGGGGTAGAAATGTAAGCAGTAACAGACTTCATTTATTTGGGCTCCAAGATCACCGCAGATGGAGACTGCAGCCATGAAATTAAAAGACGCTTGCTCCTTGGGTGGAAAGCTATGGCAAACCTAGATAGCATATTAAATAGCAGAGACGTCACCTTGCAGACAAAGATCCGCATAGTCAAAGCTATGGTTTTTCCAGTAGTAATGTATGGCTGTGAGAGCTGGACCATAAAGAAAGCTGAGCGCCGAAGAATTGATGCCTTTGAACTGTGGTGCTGGAGAAGACTCTTAAGAGTCCCCTGGACTGCTAGGAGGTCAAACCAGTCAATCTTAAAGGAAATCAACCCTGATTGCTCGTTGGAAGGATTGATAATTAAGCTCAAGCTCAGATACTTTGGTCACCTAATGCGAAGAGAAGACTCTTTGGAAAAGACCCTGATGCTGGGAAAGATTGAAGGCAAAAGGAGAAGAGGACGGCAGAGGATGAGATGGTTAGATAGCATCACTGAAGCAATGAGCATGAAACTGAGCAAACTCAGGGACGCAGTGAAGGACAGGAAGGCCTGGCGCAATATGGTTCATGGGGTCACGAAGAGTCAGACACGACTTAACGACTGAACAACAACAAAAAAGATTAAGACAGATACACTGCTAAAAGATCTCTCCAACACCTGTTCCCTCTCCTCCAGCCATTAGCCATGAAAGTAGGAGTTGCTGTGACCTGTAGCTTAGAAACATCTGGAGAGCTATGTTTTCTCCACTCCTGGATTAAGAAGTATGATTATACTTCTGTGCCCCAGTAAAATGCTTTAATCCCAATATGCAGGATTTTTAAAAAGCTCTTGATGACAAATCTCAAAAATGAACTTGGAGGCGGGGTAGGGAAATGAAATGCTCAAACCATCCGAGTTCAATAGATTTTTTTGTTTATATGAAATGTTATCTCCAAAATAAGGCTAAACAAACTTTCTTCCCCCCAGTTTGCAGAACTGATTTTCTTAGGGTGCAAAGGTGGCCTGTTTCTGCTTATTCTTAAAAAACTGTGGCCCTGTTTGTGGTAGACTATAAAATAAACTCAAATTTTAACTTGTGTGTAATGGCGGCAGTTTCTCCTTCCATTCAACTGCTCTCTTCAAACAGAATCCCAGCACTTTGGACCTTGCTGTACGGCAAATGGACAGAATTTCCCTCAAACCAGAAAGTGCTGAGGAATCTGCTGGCAGAAACCCCAGAGACCCTGAAGAATTATATTATGCAACTCTTACATTCAATGCACCGAATCCTATACCAGATGCAACTTCAAAAGAAATCCAAACCGATTATGCTGAAATCAGACGTTACAATTCTCAGGGACAGCAAGACATGAAGATTTAAGGGGATTCTTCTATTCTGATTAGCAGCTAAGTCCTCGGAAGACGCTTGCTCCAGCATCTTGCCTTGTTTCTGTATCACTGAAGCAATGAGCGTGAAACTGAGCAAACTCAGGGAGGCAGTGAAGGACAGGAAGGCCTGGTGCAATATGGTTCATGGGGTCACAAAGAGTCGGACACGACTTAACGACTGAACAACAATAAAGCTGGCAGGATGACTCCCCGTGTCTTTGATCGCTTTCCCCTTTCACCATATGCAGGTAAGCTTTGGAGAGGCTTCTGAGGGCTCCAGGCCTGGCTTAGGGTATGCGTAGTCTTTCCATAACGCAGGGGTTATATGTCACGGGTGAAGAGATGCCTTTCGCTAACTTGGCCCCAAGCCATGGAGAGCTTTGGGAGGGAAAGCCAGCACTACAACGTGAGATTGGCACTGAGTAATCACCCCCAAATCATGAACTTTTTATGACTCAACGACTTGAGAATGTTGCGGCTGCCTTCAGTAGCACAACTGGCGACTCCTTGATGCAGCCGTGTCTTTCTTTGGGATCGCGCGGGCGTCATCTGCAGCTGCAGCGCGATCCTGGGAAAGGGTGGCATTGGCTAGGCCTGTGTGGGAGAGAGAAAGAGAAAGTCGGTGAGCAAAAGAAGGAGGAGAGAGGTGAGGTACCTTTCGTTTCCAAAGTGCCATATCCTCCCCAGTCGCCAAGTCCAGCTATCTCAAGGCAGTACGTCTCTTCTCCTCTACAGCGAACGGTCTCTTCCCATAAGCAGAAAGTACTTTCTCTAATAAAGCAGCTTTTGCATTTCTTCCCATTCAGTGTGGTGTTCACAGGTGGCACTGCATTAAAAAAAAAAAGACACCATCACACCTGAGTTGGAACAGCAGGAGAAAATCATCGAGGTCTGTTGATCCCAACCTTGGTTTTGGTGAAGATCCCTTTGCACAGGATCTTCCCAGGAAGCAGTTGAGGGTGACTGGATCAGTCAGGCCCTGCTCCTTCTGTTCAGAAATGGGAGGTTTTTCATCAGTCCCAGCAGACTAGGTCAAAGACGGGATGCAAGAGGCCAGAGGCACAATATTGTTGATAATGGCATTACAGATGTCAACTTCAAGATGACATAAACATTTTGGTTTTCTACCATCATAGGACAATAGTAAGGTGGTGTACAAAAAAGGTCTTATGATTTGAAGCTAGTGATTAAATGTACAGATATTTGATGCCCGCATTGGAGCAATTTGATATGAACTTTTAGCGAGAGAGGAGGCAGGTACATAAAACAGATTTACAGTACAGGTAGTCCTCATTGAGCAACTGCCTCACTTAGTGACCATTCGCAGTTACAGCAGTGATGAAAAAGTAACTGTACGACCCATCCTCGCATCTACGACCTTCACAGGTGGAAGTGCTATTCCATAGAAGAGGGGAAATAATTAGAAATATTTTTTTCCATGATCTTAAAACTGGTAGTCCCATTCAAATGTTTATATTCTATCTCTGTCGCATGGGAGTTGACTTCTGGACAAAGAAAATGGACTTACGAACAAAGGACTTAATGTTCAGCATCAGAAACACAAACACGTGGCTAATGGTGACAATCAGGGTTTTTTAGACCAATATTTCCCAACCTTGCTCACAGTCACCCATGCCTTAGTCACCTCCCGTTTGGATTGCTGCAATGCGCTCTACATGGGGCTGCCCTTGAAGACCATCCAGAAGCTGCAACTGGTCCAGAATACAGCTGCATGCGCGGTTTTCGGTGTCCTGCAGTTCACCTGAGTAACACCACTGCTGAATGAGCAGCACTGGCTTCCAGTTTCTTTCTGGGTGCAATTCAAGGTGCTGGTGATCACCTTTAGAGCCCTATCTAGCACAGGGCCCTGCTACATGTGGGACTGTCTCTTCCTGAGGGTATCTGCCCATCCTACTAGGTTAGATAGGGTGGGGTACGCCCCAGGTCCCCTCCCTTAGATGTTGCCATCTGATGGGACCTCGGAGGTCTGCCTTCTCGATGCCCACCCCAGTCCTTTGGAACAGCCTCCCACTGGAGATCAAAGGGATCCTACCCTTTTAGCCTTCCGGAGGGCTATGAAGACCTGGCTCTTCCCCCAAGCATTGGACTAGGATGGGGGGTTGAGTTGTAAGCATGTTTGATCTGACACCTGGGGGGAAGAGTACAGTATGTTTCTAACTATGTTTTATAGATTGTTGTGAGCCACTAGAGTCATTGTATGAGATAGGCAGCTATATAAGTCCTGTAAATAAACAAACAACCCTGGGCAACTTGTACACATGTGGACTTCAACTCCTAGAAATCTTAGCAATGGCCAGACTGGATGGGGAATTCTGGGAGCTGAAGTCCACACATCTTAAACTTGCCCCAGTGGGGAAACACTGTGTAATACTTTTCCTAATAGTTTACAACTTACTTTGCATAAAATATTTTAGTGTGTTTGTTGCCATTATTCTTTGCGATGGCACATGCTTCTGGCCATGGACTGCCATGGAGCTCTTTGAGCATTAATATTGCAGTGATAATAAGGAGGAAAGATGGAATTAGAGAATGTCATACATACAGGGGGGCAAAGTCTTCATGCAGGCAGCCCCCTGGCAACACGTCAGCTTGGATGAGATCGTTCCTCTGCTACCCAGGTTAAGAATGGTGAGGTTTTCATTGCAGCTACTAGATTGGACACAGGCTTTTCTTGTCAGATATTTTCCTCCTGGGATTATCAAGCAGAGAGAACTATTTCAGTTCTAAATGGTAGCCATGAGGATGACCACCTCCAGCTAGAGACACCTTCCACCCTTTCCAAAACATGCAACAGCAACATAAAACACCAGATTGAGAGCTTGGTATCAATGGAACATAGTGTCAATGAAGGAGGAGATCTGGGTTAGTCTAGGGTGGCAAAAACAAAAAACAAAAAACAGGAGTTCGGTAGATGGTTTAGGAGTTTCTTGGAGGGAGTATAGCTATGGTGACCATATTTTCTTGGAAAAAATGAAGGACAAACCCCCAAAAGGGGCAAATCTGGAAGAGGTTCATCAGAATGAAAAAAGGGACATGACTATGCAAAAGCCTTTGATTGTGTCGATCACAACAAACTGTGGCAAATTCTTAAAGAGATGGGAGTACCAGACCACCTTACCTGTCTCCTGAGAAATCTGTATGCGGGACAAGAAGCAACAGTTAGAACCGGTCACGGAACAACCGATTGGTTCAAAATAGGGAAAGGTGTATGACAAGGTTGTATACTGTCACCCTGCTTATTTAACCTATATGCAGAGTACATCATGAGAAATGCCAGGCTGGAAGAATCACAAGCCGGAATTAAGACTGCAGGGAGAATCATCAACAACCTCAGATATGCGGACGATACCACCCTAATGGCAGAAAGTGAAGAAGAACTAAAGAGCCTCTTGATGAGGGTGAAAGAGGAGAGTGCAAAAGCTGGCTTGAAACTCAACATTAAAAAAACTAAGATCATGGCATCTGGACCCATCAATTCCTGTCAAATAGAAGGGGTAGAAATGGAAGCAGTAACAGACTTCATTTATTTGGGCTCCAAGATCACCGCAGACGGAGACTGCAGCCATGAAATTAAAAGACGCTTGCTCCTTGGGAGGAAAGCTATGGCAAGCCTAGATAGCATATTAAAAAGCAGAGACGTCACCTTGCCGACAAAGATCCACATAATCAAAGCTATGGTTTTTCCAGTAGTAATGTATGGCTGTGAGAGCTGGACCATAAAAAAGGCCGAGCGCCGAAGAATTGATGCCTTTGAACTGTGGTGCTGGAGAAGACTCTTGAGAGTCCCCTGGACTGCTAGGAGGTCAAACCAGTCAATCTTAAAGGAAATCAATCCTGATTGCTCATTGGAAGGACTGATAATGAAGCTCAAGCTCAGATACTTTGGTCACCTAATGCGAAGAGAGATCTCTTTGGAGAAGACCCTGATGCTGGGAAAGATTGAAGGCAAAAGGAGAAGAGGACGGCAGAGGATGAGATGGTTAGATAGCATCACTGAAGCAATGAGCATGAAACTGAGCAAACTCAGGGAGGTAGTGAAGGACAGGAAGGCCTGGCGCAATATGGTTCATGGGGTCACGAAGAGTCGGACATGACTTACCGACTAAACAACAACAACAAACTTTGGCTTTCCCAAAGAAAACTCAACAACAAGAAAACCTTTACAAAAAAGCATATCCTAATAAAAATATCTAAACATCAAACAGTAGATGTAAATTCGTTTTCACCTGAATGTGAAAGGCTGTGCATTAAGTGGTACTGTTTGTATGGTAACAGTTAAAGGACCAAAGTAAAGGACAAAAGTGAGGTTTTGAAAAATAAATAAATCTAAAGGACAGCTTTGTGAAATAAAGGGTGGTCCTTTATAATAAAGGTCATACAGTATAGTCACTGTAAGTATACCATACTTTTTGACTCTAGTGTGTACAATGTGTAGAGCAGTGTTTCTCAACCTTGGCAACTTGAAGACGTGTGGACTTCAACTCCCAGAATCCCCCAGCCAGCTACTAATTCTGGGAGTTGAAGTCCACACGTCTTCAAGTTGCCAAGGTTGAGAAACACTGGACTAGAACATAATATGCTTTGTTTAGGCATAGCAGATTATATGAATACAGGTTTAAGATTAATCATCTATTGAGTCTACCTTCCCTGAAGCTCTCAGAGCAGAAAGATATGGGTGTTACATGACGTCACACCCCCTGGATGGGGTTTTACGTGACTTCCACTCCCCCTCTTGGAGGGAGGGAAATTCCTCTATTTTTTTCACAGGGAATATCCTGTCTGGTGTTTTCAATTACATTGACCCCTAGGGTGCAGGCATTACACGATTGTTTGAATTTCCCGTTTAGGGTCTGAACCTCATAGAATAACATCTGGCTACCTACTGCTGATGAGTCCCAAATAGGATGAATCTGGTCACCTCCTGGTGGTCACTGTAACAGGTTGAACATGTCATTTGAATCACTGCCTGCATATTCCACTATGTTTGTGAAACTCAGTTAAAGCTGCCCCCTCTTTAACCAGTTCCTCAACTTTAACAGACAGGTAAAGGTAAAATATCTTTCATTTTGTGTTGAAGTCAAGATGGCAGGCACAACAGTGCAATCAAGACTCTGCCTGTTTTTGTAGTGCATTCTTTTTATTTGCATTGTGTTTTTATGTGCAACACCCATGAAAATCCGACAGAGCTTTGATCACACCACGCAGAGCTTTTTTGACCACCCTCTGTGGACACCCCCGTTTTAGTAGAGGACATGTGAAATGAGGACCTTATTTTTTTGTTTCTTTGTTTTAACTGTGAAATTGGCAAATTCTTTCTCCTTCTAGTCCAAGGACAGCAAGAACTGTAAATCTATTGTCCTTTTTCTTTTCTTCAGGCCTCAAAAGATTCACCCATAAAATGGCAAAGGCTTGGTGCATGTTTTCTTGACATGGGTGGGTGGAGAACAGAAGCAGGTGATCCCTCAAATGGGGCTACAGTCTGTAAAATGCATTGCACAGAAAGAACCTGGCCATTGCTATGTGAAAGTGGAGAAAAGATGTGTAATCTGGAAAGGATTTCTTAAGCTGGCTTCACTTCCAGCTGCTTTTGTGCATAGCAGACATGCAACTGAAGGCTGCAGTGTGGAAATCCTTCAGTCCAACTTTCAGATGAGTGAACTTCCATTCCCACAATTCCCCAGCCAGCATGGGGAAGTTCACCCGTCTTAAAGTTGCTGAGGTTGAGAAACACTGCTTTAGTTCACAGAAACATCAAAATGGTTACTTGTAAGCTTTTCAACAAGTTACGTGGAACATAAGAGTTCTGTAATGTCTGTTTCATTTTTTTAACAGTAACCAAATATCAACGGAAGAGATAAGTGCCTTTGCCAATACTCTCGCTGTGCTAATATTAGCTTTGGAAGATGGGGACAAGGATGCAAGACCAGGGGATTGCACCACACTCCCCCAAAACAAATGAAATCCTCATAATAGAACACCCTGGTTCTGGGAACTCTGATACTACATAGATAACTGACTATAAACATGGAGACACCTTGTACATTAATAGTGAAGTTTGCGAGTGGACTCAGGGACAATGTTGCAATGAAGGCCACAAGGAATCATTTGCAGAGGTTGGGCTCAGTCACATGCACAGGTGAAAAAAGAGGGAGCCAAGGGGATGGGGGGCAAATGGGGTCACCTTTGTTGTGATGTCAGCTTTGTCACGATATCATCATACCAATGACACAAGAAATGGATGAGGTCATCCTGGCATGTAAGGATGCCTAGGGTCCTGTTGACCGAACTAACCCATTTTCTGACTTTGGCTGTTGTAGGGTAGCATTAATTAACCAACTGGTTTTCAACAGGTTGCTAATCCACGTTGAAACTCGCTAAACATGACATGATGTGCAAATAGATTTTTCACCCATCTGGTTCAGAATATTCTCTTAATAAAGCCAAGGAGTTGCCATGGAATTCATAGGAATCCAGTAAAAGCCAGGATGAAGTCATGTGCGTCATGACATTATTGCCCAAATAAGAATTGTGTCATTTGTCTCATTTGCATGATGGCATCCTGATGCATGTGATGTCACTTACCCCACCACAGACACACATGATGAACCAGCTACATTTCTTTGCATTCTGTGCGGGGGATGCTCCTGGTATAATTTTATTTCAGTATTTTGATTATTTTTTTTATTATTTCATTTAATCTATTAATGATCAGTTTTATTTAATGTATTGTTTCCCTAGTTTGGAATGTGCCCAGTAGCTGCATTGAGACCCATTAGGTGCAACTGAAAGCAATAAAAAATAATAAAGGATTAATAAATTGAAGAAGGGGAGGGGAACCCCAAAGTACTGAAGGAAAAAATGGTGGCTATATTAGCAAATGGTTCTCCAAGACTGCTGGATTGTTCTCTGACTGGTGTGAAAGATTCTGGGATAGGAAGAAGAAGGTTAGAGTTCTTGGTGCTCTCTGAGTTTGGTTGTTTTCTTGTAGATGTTTCATTACCCAACTAGGTAACATCATCAGTGCAGACTGATCTGTTACCTATTTGGATAACGAAACATCTGCAAACAAACAACCAAGCTCAGACAGCACCAAGAACTCCACAGTTCAACCCTGAGCTACAGATATTCTCTTCTAGAAGGTTAGTATGACGAGAATGATTGTTGCCCTAGGACAGGGGTCGGGAACCTTTTTGTCTGAGAGAGCCATGAACGCCACATATTTTAAAATGTAATTCCGTGAGAGCCATACAATATGTTTAAAACTAAATACAAGTAAATGTGTGCATTTTATGTAAGACCAACACTTTTAAAGTACAATAAGTCTCTGAATTCTTTTTAATAACGTTGTTATGCTGTTGCTAACCCATGATGAATAAAGTACTTCTTACCATTAATGCGACTTCTGGTGCTGCAGGGTTTTGCTGATGGCTTTGTAGTCTGGTTGATACGTGGTGAGGTTAAGCTTCATGCAGGTGTTGAGACTTCCATCCGTTAAACGTGATCGTAGGTTGGTCTTAATGTTCTTTAGATGTGAGAAAGACTGCTCACATGCATACGTAGAGCCAAACATTGTCAGTACAGCAATACTCACACAATGCAGAGTGTGGTATGTGACGGGAAGCGCGTTCCAAGTTTTGACAATCAGCTGGTCCGCGGGTTGAAGTTTTTTCATTTCTCCCCACTTGTGTTTGCTTGCCAACTCTGCTTGCTGTCGTGCAAGTCTTTCCAAATCTTCATTCAGTGACTTGAACTTATTCACCCACATGTCTGAGGCCTTCAGGTCAGCAGCTTGTAGCTCAAAATCTCTGACGGAGACACTGGAGATGTAACTCAGGTCAGCGCTGTCCACTGCACACTCGTGTGGATGGGTGATGAACTTAAAAAGACGAGTGCGCTCACGAAATTCTCCAAAGCGCACTTTGAATGACTGCAGGAGATTAGATGTGAAGCCCGCTAGCTGCTGAAGATCAAGATGTTGAGCAGGGTCACTTGCTGTGCATGCATCTTTAAACTCTCCCAGTTTTTCAAAGTGTAGTAAACGACCTGTTTCAATGTCGGCGATGAAGAGTTCTAGCTTGTTTTCAAATGCAAACACTGCTTGTTGAAGGGATAAGACTTTATTTCCAACGCCTTGCATTTTCACATTGAGCTGGTTCAGATGTTCAGTCATGTCCACGAGATAGTAGAACTTCAGGAGCCACTCAGTGTTAGCTAACTCAGGATGCTCAACGTTTTTCATTTCAAGAAAAGTCCGGATTTCGCTCAGACAAGCGGCGAAACGGCTGAGCACCTTCCTTCTTGACAACCAACGCACATTGCTGTGCAGAAGCAGACCAGGATAATTATTCCCAACTTCATCCAGCAGTGTTTTAAACTGGCAATCATTTAAAGCTCAGGCAACAATAAAGTTGACCACCTGAATGACCAGCGACATCACCTCACCAAGCTGCTCGCCACACATCTGAGCACAAAGCGCCTCCTGATGTAGGATGCAGTGAAAACTTAGGATGGGTCTCTTTTCATGTTCACGAAGAAGTGCTACGAATCCTCTGTTTTTCCCCACCATGCACGGAGCACCATCAGTACACACCGAAATAAGTTTATCCATCGGTAGATTTTGTTCTTTACCGAACTCAGTGAAAGACTTGAATAAATCCTCCCCTCTTGTTGTCCCTTTCATAGGGAAAACAGCAAGACTTTCCTCACGTAGTGTGTCACCAACAGCATACCTTGCAATCATGCTGAACTGGGATAAATGGCTTACGTCTGTTGACTCATCCAAAGCGAGAGAAAAGAATGGTGCTGCATTTATGTCCTTCACTTGTGTTGCCTCAATTTGATTTGCCATCATGATGGTACGATCGTGAACAGTTCTTGCCGACAGAGGCATGTCTTTTATTCGTTTGATTATCTTGTCTTTATCCGAAAAGTCATCAAAAAGTTCATTGGCAACATCAAGCATGAATGTTTTGGCATACTCCCCATCTGTGAATGGCTTTCCATTTCTCACAATTGCTAAAGCACCAGCAAAGCTAGCCGAATTCCAGTCACCTTGTTGGGTCCAAACACGGAGTTGGTGCTGACTAGCTTGCACTCTGCACAGTAGCTCTTGACATACTTTCTTCCTGCTGTCCCCCACAGGATATTTCGATGCACATATAGTATGGCGTGTGTCGAAGTGCCGCTTTATATTTGACCGTTTCATCGATGCAATTTTATCATTGCATATTAGACCCACTGCAGAACCTGCTCTCTCCACAAAGGTGAATTCCTCTGTCCATTCCTGCTGAAAAGTATGATACTCCTCATCTTTTTTTCTTTTAGGCATCTTCTTCAATAAAAGGGTTTCTGCAATTAGCTAGCTGACTGAGGTGAGGAGGATACCACCCCAGGTAGTGGTCCGTGGGGCAGGGCAGAGGTAATGAAGGCAGGGTAGCCAATTGCGGGTGTAGCTGGTGGGATGGACCCTTACAGGCCGTCAAGGAGGTTAGGCCCAAGCCGGGGGCTCGATTTTCCACCACTGGTGGAAAGTGGCACCGTGCCTGAAATATGTCTCGTACCTGCCTGTGGAGTGTGAGATTTGCCCCGTTCGACAGAGAAACTCTCGTGACACGTGTGGTTCACAAAGAAGGTTTACTCATGCGTAACGTAGTAGTCACAAGCAAAGCCAGGACTGGCTTGGTACAATTGCATCACTTGTTATATTCCCCCCTTCCCGCGCTTTTTCCCGCCTCGTGATCGCGTTGCAGCTGTGGACTATTGGGCCCCCCAATGTCCCCCTTGATCGTTCATGATGGCAGGGTCGGTCAGAGTCCATTGTCTTTGATTGCCAGTCCCCCTCCGGCTGGGTTGGTCCCTCCCTGCTACGTGCAGACCCGCGGGTTCTGTGCTGCGTTGCGATCTTGTTTCGCTGCCCTGCGGCCCCGTTCCTTGCATGCTCGCGCCGTTATCAGTTCATAGTTAAAAGCTTCCGCTGTGGTTTTCCTGTTTAGCTGGCCGCAGGTGGCTCGTTAATTAGCGGCGCTTTCGGTTCCTCTTTTCCCCGCTAGCTACCGCCGGTGGATTCCGCGTGGTCTGGTTGCGAGCTTCCCTGCAGCCCCGTGCTTCCCTGAAGCCTCGTGCTGACCGAACCTGACATGCCGCCCCCCTGAAGACAACTCCCCCCCCTCGGTTCTATTTCGGCTTCCCGGGGTATTTACTGTAAAAGTCCCGCACTAGGTCCGGCGCCCTTATGTGGGTTTTACTCACCCATTCGCTGTGGGACTTGGGGAAATGTTTCCATTGCACTAGGAGCTGGGTCTGCCCCTTGTGCCTCCGGGCGTCCAGTATCCGGTTGATTTCGAAGTGCTGCTCCCCCCCGACCATGATGGGTGGCGGTACTCCCTCCGCCTTGTGCCAGGCATTCCCCGGCTGGTGCAACTTTAGCAGGCTGCAATGGAACACTGGGTGGATCTTCCCGAGGCTTTTCGGGAGCGTCAGCCTGACGGTCACCGGATTGATGACCTCCGAAATGGGGAACGGCCCCACAAACCTCGGGCTAAGTTTTTTCGATGCCTGGTGCGTCTTTAGGTTTTTGGTTGACAGATACACCTGGTCCCCCACTTTCCATTTCTCCTCGGGGAGCCTCTTGCGGTCCGCGTGCTTCTTGTAGTCGGCTTTGGCTCTTTGCAATGCCGCGTGCGCCGCTCGCCGGGTCTCGTCGATTTGGGCGAACCAGGCGTCCAGGGAGTTGATCTGGGATTCTGGCTGAGGCAGCTCCGGCATGGGGACGAAATCTCTCCCGGTGGCTACTTTGAACGGAGAGAACCCGGTACTCTTGTGGACGGCGTTGTTGTATGCCACCTCCGCGAATGGTAGTAGCTCCGCCCAATCGTCCTGTTGGTGCCCCACGTAGCAGCGCAGGTACTGTTCGAGCCCCCCGTTCAGGCGTTCCGTGGCTCCGTCTGTCTGCGGGTGCGCCGCGGAGGATAGGGCTTGTTTCGTCCCCACCCGCTTCAGGAACTCCCGCCAGAACCGCGCGATGAAGTTGCCGCCCCGATCGCTGACGACCCGTCGAGGTGCGCCGTGGAGTCGGTAGACATGTTGCACGAACAGTCTCGCCAGCCCCTCGGCCGTGGGGACTCGCCGGCACGCTACAAAATGCGCTTGTTTGGAGAATAAGTCCGTGACCACCCAAATGGCGGTCTTCCCCTTACTCTCCGGGAGCTCCACTATGAAGTCCATGGCGACCTCTTGCCAAGGGCCGTCGGGTTCCGCTACCGACTGGAGTAGGCCTCTAGGTTTGCCTTTGGCTCCTTTCGCTGTCGCGCACACCGGGCAACCCCCCGAGTACGCCTCCATGTCCTTCCGGAGCGTGGGCCACCAAAACTGCTGCCGGATTAAGTGGAGTGTCTTTACGAAGCCGTAATGCCCCGCGCTCCGGCTGTCGTGGGCTCTCTCCATGACCTCCCGTCGGCAACCCTCGGGCACGTACAGCTTTCCTTCGTGCCACCACAACCCCTCTTGGCCGGTTAGCGCCTCTCGGTTCTGCTTGAGCCAAGCGTCCCGCTCCGCCGCTTCTGCGAACCCTTGCCTTACTTCAGGCGCCGCATCCCGTCGCTCCCCCTTGGTCTGGCTTCGGGTCACCGCCTTTGCAGCCAGCCTGCTGGCGGGGATGACGGAGTCCACGATCTCCTCCCGTAGGCTGGCGTGTTGGGGCATGCGAGACAGTCCATCTGCTAGGAAGTTGCGCTTCCCGGGGATGTGTTTCAGTGTGAACCTGAACCTCCCGAAGTATTGGGACCACCGTGCCTGTTTGGGGGATAGCTTACGCGGGGTCTTCAGGGCCTCGAGGTTCTTATGGTCCGTCCACACCTTGAACGGTTCAGTTGCCCCCTCCAGTAGATGCCTCCACGTGGCCAGCGCCCACTTGACCGCGTACGCCTCTTTCTCCCACACCATCCACCTCCTCTCCGTCTCGGTGAATTTGCGGGAGGCGTAGGCGCACGGGTGGATGGCCCCCTCCGGGCTGGGTTGGAGCAGGACTGCCCCCGTTGCCACGTCTGATGCATCCACTTGGATTATAAACCGCCGGTCTGGGTCGGGATGGCGCAGGATCGGCTCCGCTGTGAACCGCCGTTTTAGTTCCTCAAACGCCCCCTGGCATTCTGCAGTCCACGCGAGTGCCATGCTGGGCCTGGGGGGTTTCCCAGTGCCCTTGGTTTTTAGCAGGTCGGTTAGGGGAAGGGCGATTTGGGCGAAGTTCGGGATAAACTGACGATAGAAGTTCGCAAACCCTAGGAAGCTTTGGAGTTGCCTCCGGGTTCGCGGCACTTCCCAGCCCAGGACATCCCTTACTTTCGCCGGGTCCATCTCAATTCCCCGGCTGGATATTCGGTAGCCGAGGTAGTCTAGTTGCTCTCGATGGAACTCGCATTTCGAGAGCTTTGCGTACAGCTGTGCCTTCAGCAGTCTCTGGAGCACCGTGCGCACCAGGCTCACGTGCTCCACCAGGGTCTCGGTGTAGATGAGGATGTCGTCCAGGTAGACCAGGACGCCCCGGTAGAGTAGGTCGTGCAGCACCTCATTTATTAGCTGCATAAATACCCCCGGGGCCCCTTTTAATCCGAACGGCATCACGGAAAACTGGTAGCTTCTGAGCGGGGTGTTGAACGCCATCTTCCACTCATCTTTTGCGCGGATCCTGACTCTGAAGTAGGCTTTGCGCAAGTCCAGTTTTGTGAACACCCTCCCCTTCGACAGATGCGACATCAAGTCCTTCATCAGGGGGAGGGGGTATTTGTACTCCGTGCTGATTGCGTTCAGCCCCCGGTAGTCTACGCACATACGGAGCGAGCCATCCTTCTTCTCCCGGAATAGCACCGGGGCCGCTAATGGTGACTTCGCGGGTTGGATGAATCCCCGCGCTAGGTTCTTGTCTATGAACTCGCGCAGGGCCCCCATCTCCCTCCTCGACAGGGAGTACATTTTCGGCTTAGGCAGGGTCGCTCCTGGCTCTAGCTCGATGGCGCAATCACTGGGCCGGTGCGGTGGGAGCTGGTCGGACTCCTTCTCCCCGAACGCTGCCGCCAGGTCTCGATACTGCCTCGGGATTCCGCCGCCCGTTGGGGGTTCCCCGGGTCCGGCCCCTCGCTTTGCGGTCGCCTCGCCAGTCGCCGCTGCCTCCCCTCGCCTCGGGATCGTGGCGGGTCTCCGGGGTCCCGGCGCTGCTGCTGCTGCTGTTGCTGCCCGGGTCTCGGGCCCCATCTGCTCTCGCCCCGTCTCCCGGTGTCCCGGACCCTCCGCTTGCCCGCCGGTGGTTGCGGCTGCCTCCGTCTCCACGGCTCGGTCCCCTCTGCTCTCGCCCCTCGCCGGTCTGTCGACCCCGAACCGCACTGCCTCCGCCGTCCAGTCGACTCGTGGATTCCGCCGCCGCAGCCACGCCAAGCCGAGTACCACCGCGTAGTCGGCCACCGGGACCACCACAAACCTCAGTTCTTCCCGGTGACTCCCGATCATCATCTGGACCGGCTCGGTGTAATACTGAGCTGGCCCCCCCCCTGCCAGCGTGCCATCTAGCTGGCTGAATGAAATGGGCTCCCGGAGGCGCCTCAGCTGTAGCCCGAGACCCGAGACCACCGCTGGGTGCATCAAGCAGTGGGTGCAGCCCGAGTCCAGTAGCGCCCGTAGCTGCGCCTCCCCTCCGGATCTCACCCCCCGGACGTGTATCCTCACCCGGAACGGTGGGCAGTCCTCGTCTCTTATTGGGTCCGCGCGCCTCGACTCCCCTGCTCGCACTGGGACGCCGTTCAGTGCGAGCGCGCCTCGTTTCCCGCCGGCTCCGAGTCCTCTCCGGAGGATGCTGTCTCCGGGGTCGACCACCCCCCGCGTCCTTTCTCGGTCACCGCCGCCACTGCCCCCTTCCACGGTCGGTCACCGGTCCTTTTCCCGTTCGCACGCGGGGGTTTGACTTCGGGCCGTGGTGGGGCTCCTTCCCGCTCCGTCGGGCACTGCGCCGCTCGGTGGCCTCTGCCTCCGCATCGGAAGCACAGATTCGGGGCTCTGGTCACCTCTCGCCTCCCGGTGGACTGCCGCCGACCGCTCCGCCTCTCCTCGGGGGTCCTCTCCCTCGGCTGGCCCCTCGTCTGGTCCCGTCGTCTTGTGCTCTGTTGGATCTGCCGCCACGCCGATTCCGCCGTTCCGGCCAGCCAGATCCAATCCTTCACTGTGGGCGGGTCGTCCCGCCCCAGTGCCCGTTCCAGGATCTCTGGGTTGAGTCCCCTCTTAAAATACTTCACCTTCAGGGACTCCGGCCAGTCCGCGAGCTTCTCGGCCAACCTCCGGAACTCCAGGGCATATTCCGATACCGATTTGCCCCGCTGTCTGAACTGTAGGATGTCATCCTCCGCCCGCTTGGCGCTCAATGTGTCCTCGAATCTGTCCCGGAGCGCCTGCATGAAGTCCGGGAAACTCCGTAGTTCCGCCGCGTTGGCATCGTACAGCCCGATCACCCAGCTGGCTGCTTGGCCATCTAGCAGCTCGGCCACGTAGGATACCCTGTCCTCGTCTCTAGCGAATAGGTGACCACCCCTCTGCATGAACCCCCTGACGTGCGTCAGAAAGTGCGGCAGCTGTTCGGGGTCCCCTGAGAACTTCCCAGTGATACCTCGAAGTCTCAGGGCATCTGCCGCCCGTTGGTCCTCCGACCGGGGCGCCGTGGGTGGTGCCGGCGGGGGTGCCGGACCGCCCCCCCTGTCGCTCACCCCCTCGTTCACCGCCGGTGGCCCCACTCTCTGTAGTAGGGTCTGGAGCATCGCCTCCACGGTGTCTAGGCGTCGCTCGACTCTCTCCTCTAGTTGGGCGAATTTCTCGCTCCACTCACGGTTCCGGAACCCCGAACCCCGGGTCATCGTAACGCCTGAACCGTCTGGTCCTTGGTTCATGCCCATCGACCACCGCTCGGATGGAGGGCGCCCGGCCCTGGCCGCTGCCCCGTCGCTCCCGGGTGGCTCCGACCGCCCTTCCGCGAGCCTGGATTCCTCGCGCTCCAGCTGACCCACGGATTCCTCGTCGCTGGTCATGCCTGTATTGAGAAAGAAAACGCTCCTCGGTGGTACCGGGTAGCGCTGACGGTGAGTCCTGGCTTTATGTGAGATTTGCCCCGTTCGACAGAGAAACTCTCGTGACACATGTGGTTCACAAAGAAGGTTTACTCATGCGTAACGTAGTAGTCACAAGCAAAGCCAGGACTGGCTTGGTACAATTGCATCACTTGTTATATTCCCCCCTTCCCGCGCTTTTTCCCGCCTCGTGATCGCGTTGCAGCTGTGGGCTATTGGGCCCCCCAATGTCCCCCTTGATCGTTCATGATGGCAGGGTCGGTCAGAGTCCATTGTCTTTGATTGCCAGTCCCCCTCCGGCTGGGTTGGTCCCTCCCTGCTACGTGCAGACCCGCGGGTTCTGTGCTGCGTTGCGATCTTGTTTCGCTGCCCTGCGGCCCCGTTCCTTGCATGCTCGCGCCGTTATCAGTTCATAGTTAAAAGCTTCCGCTGTGGTTTTCCTGTTTAGCTGGCCGCAGGTGGCTCGTTAATTAGCGGCGCTTTCGGTTCCTCTTTTCCCCGCTAGCTACCGCCGGTGGATTCCGCGTGGTCTGGTTGCGAGCTTCCCTGCAGCCCCGTGCTTCCCTGAAGCCTCGTGCTGACCGAACCTGACATGGAGGACGATGCGTCTCCAGGCCCATTCGGCCGCGGATGCTGCGGGGCAAGGTAGGGTGAGTCCCAAGGATGCGGGATGCGGATGCGATGCGGAGGAGGGTGTGGCCTGCGCTCGGCGGATAGAAGACGTGTTCTAATTGTACATGTACCCCGTTATTTTTTTTATTAAAGATTTGGCAGT
Source organism: Python bivittatus (assembly GCF_059951505.1). Classification (NCBI taxonomy): domain Eukaryota; kingdom Metazoa; phylum Chordata; class Lepidosauria; order Squamata; family Pythonidae; genus Python; species Python bivittatus. The sequence goes on from NW_028277054.1 coordinate 5,782,295, forward strand.
GAGCCAGATGAACCCATCATAAGAACCACATCTGGCTCGCGAGTCATAGGTTCCCAACCCCTGCCCTAGGATGAGTATTGCTCTCTGGCTTGGCTTGGAATGATGAGAGGATGTTCTTGAAATAGTTTGGAAATATCTGGGGCTATGGAAAGAGACAAATGGCATCTCTCCTTTATCCTAAGGTTAAGCATCATATAAACTAGTAATCTGTGTGTGCCTGGGGGAGCAAGGGAAGCAGATTTAAGAATACCAAGACAAGAGTACTTCATTCTACTTTGAAGCTAGATCTGTACCAAATGTGGTCCTTGCCAGATGATTCCTTGCTGATCAGCTTCTGGGATAGATGAAGTACCAGAGGACAAACAAAGAAAAATATTAGTTAGGGACAGGAAGTAACTGAAATAATATTGAAAACTAGTGTGATGTATTTGGTAAGAAGTTGATCTAGAAGCTAGGAATCCTAGTTCTAACCTACCCTCAGCTGCAGAAGCTCCCTGGAGGACTCTGGGCCTGTCCCTCTTTCTCAGCTCAACAATCTCACAAGGTTGTTGTGGAGCAAAAATAGGAGGAGAGGGCACTATGTATGCCTCTTTGAGCTCCTAAAAGAAAGATGGGATCTGACCGGATGGATGGCTGGATGGATGAATACGTCCTACTGCCCTTTTCTAGGTCCTGACCTTTGGGTAGTTAATCCCCCAGAGTCCTTGCTTATGTTCCTTTGAGCCTGGAACTGTTTGACTAACCATTGTGCCTCTCTGGTTACTGACCCCCAAACTGGCTTTTCTTTCAGCACCTGCATTTATCCATCCGGTCTGAAGTGCTACTTGGCAGTTTGACTTGGTGGCTGTTACTGGACTTTGCTTATAGTGCAGATAAGATCAAATGGCATGTGCCAATGACAATACACAACAAAAATGCTTACAAGGCTATGTACTCAGCATTGCAGTTTTCTAGATGGTCAGCTAAGTTGAAATGGTTTTGGTCAAGTCAACTTTGTGTTTGCCTTTGGATTTGTAGGCTGGACATAAATTATGGGGAGGGGTGTCCCATTTTTAAACTCCTCATGTTTATTTAATGTTGTGAAGATTCTCTGGTTACAGCAGAATCCAGAACTTTACTGAATTCAACATATCCAATCCAGCTCTGATCTTTACCAGAAAAGACATCTTGAGCCATGAAATCCCTACAGACCATCTGCCTTCTTTTCATTTTTATAGCTAGAGGTAAGGAGATGATACTGCAGAATGTTCTGGGGCAAATGGGTTCCAAGTCTTCTATTGCCTTATCTTTTACCCTTGGGTCAGCCTTGCTTTCGGTGTTCTTAACTTCTCCAAGTTCAACAGTAGACATCAAGCCATTTGCTTGGATGCAAGCAGAAATTCATGCAATCATCTGGAACTCGGGATGCCAACGGTGTGCAGCCTTCTACCTGCACTCAAGAAAACCTCAATTCTCTATAGCTCCTGCCACTCAGTGTTGAAAAGTTGGAAACCTTGAGGAGCAGAAGTTTTATGTAGGAACCCATCCTTCCTACTCATGTTATCACATCCAGTTCAGGCTTAGTACCTGAGTAAGTTTTACCTTTCAAGACTGTTGCAGCTTGTTGACTGATAACTATCCCCTGACATTTTCCATTTACTTGAATTGTACTAGACACAATTAGCTTGGAGGTTAGGCGTATGATTTAGCTATGTCAGTTGATTGGAAAAGGATAAAGGTAGAAGAATATTGCTTGGAGCTGTGTCCAGATCCTCTGGGTAGGTTTGCTATAGTTAGCTGTTTCCACCGATTACTCTTCCACTTCTGAGCCCAGTGTAACTGGTACCATCGTCTTGTAAAGCCCTAGAAAGAGCTGAGGAACATTATAGCCTATTTGATGCCATCGCTTCATTGGCCTTATTCACGTACATCTGAATGAGGACAAGTGATGTCATGCCCATTGTGTCATCATGCTAATGATGCAAATTGTGTACTCTAACTCATTGATGTCATGACTTCATGATTGGACCGCTGAAGTGATCTCATGATGTGTGTGGTGTCATTACGGCTTCTGCCAGACCTAAAGTCTCTTTTGTCCTCTCTAGGTGGCCACCATTCTATGTAATGGTATGTGGGAAAGACCTTGGGAGACTGGGCCAAGAGATGCCACCAAGGAGACAGTCAGATAAGAGATAGCATAGCCTGCAGCTGGACAGTGGATGGGGCAAGAGGCTCACAAGAGACCCTCCCTAGTTTCTCGGGCTGCAAAGGAGACGGGGAGAATTGTACTTTCAGACTTGCAAGATTCTGTTAATGCAGCTTTACAATAATGTAGAATTGGCTCATCTGGTCAAATTTCCTGTCTAGTCCACCTAGTAAGGCTGACATTCTATGCGGTTCTTTTCTTTCCTACCATCACCACCTGCAAATGCATAACCGAAACTGTGACCTTCTGAATGGAAACCAAACACCCTACTTCTGGACTAAGCCTGTCCCTAAACAACCCAGGACTTCTCCCCATATCAACCCTCCTGAAATGACCAACCCATCTCCCTGCTCTTTAAAGCATTGCTTGGTTTGCTGACTGGTTTTTATTTCTCTCCACTGAATGCAGCTCTTCAGTAATTTGATTCAGCACAAACAATTGATCAGCCCTGACATTTCAAAATAATGAAAAACCCTGGGGAAGAAATAAGATAATAGAATTAATCAGGCACATTCTTTACTTTTTTCTGCTTTTTAGGAACCTCTCACAAATGTGAAGTTTGTCAAGACGTTGGAGAAGACTGTGAGGGTTATCCGGAGGAATGTCCCTCTCCAGAAGACAAATGTGGCAAGATTCTGATAGACATCTCAGTAGGTAAAAGCAAACTGGCTACTCCACTCATTTCCTTCCAGTAAAATGCGGATCTTTTCCAAGTTCTTCTTTTCTGGCTAAATAATTTTCTCAAGCTGAGTTTGACCTGGTAACCATATGTACTTGTCTGTAGAGCTTTCTTGGCTACAACACCGGACAGCTTGGCCTAGCCTCCTTTTGTGGCTGTTTTCCATTCTAACCTAGAGCCCTGGAGTTCCCTGACGGCTGTTGTCCCCCAGTATTAGAAAAGCCATGTTGCCAAGGTTGACCGAGTTACTGCTCCCTGCTGGTGTCACTCCCAGCTCTTTCTGGCTTAAGCTAATCTTTTGCCAGGAGCATCTCCTGCCTTTACAAACCATCCCTCATTGTTTGGTAAGAAAGAAATTCTTTTGGAATTTTGCACAGAGAAGACTCTGAAGAAATTCTCATGGATAGTCTTCGACTTATGACTATTCATTTAATGACTGTTTGAAGTTGCAATGGTATTGAAAAAAGTGACTTACGACCAATCCTCGCACTTATGACCATTGCAGCGTCCTTGTGGTCATGTGATTGAAATTTGGGTGCTTGATAACTGGCATGTGTATCTATGGCAGTTGCAGCATCCCGGGGTTACGTGATCACCATTTGTGACCTTCCCAGGGGGCTTCCAGCAAGCAAAGTCAATGGGGAAGCTGGATTCGCTTAACAACCATGGCAAAAAGGGGCATAAAATTGGGCACCACTCACTTAACAGTAGAAGAAAATAGGTCTTGTCTGTATATAATGATAGGTGACTGCTGCAGAATGGCAAGAGGAGACAGAAACATCGCATGCATGAGGACATCACATGCATGCTTCTGATGTTTTGAAAATGCCCCTCCCTTTTATCTTTAAAATGGATAAAAGCCTGAGGGAGGGGCATTTTCAAAACTCTACAAGGCCTCCAAATTAACTTCCTCTTCCTTTTTTTTTTCTCATCCACACAGGACCAGTTTCATTCAGAGGCATCCATAAGAATTGTTTCTCATCCAGCATCTGTAAACTTGGCCGTCTTGACATACATGTTTGGGATGGAATGTACGTGAGAGGAAAAACAAATTGCTGTGATAATGATCAGTGTGAAGACCAACCACTTCCTGGTAGGTTTGTTCAGGAGGTCTAAGAACATGATCTCTCAACACCCTCCCTATTTCAGAGGGTAATATCGGTGGGTAACATGACATGATTCTTGACTTTCTCTGTACTCTGTCGGTATCCTCCCATCACTGTCTAATAATATATACTGATCTTGTCCTGCCAACTTCCTTGAGGACAATCTTTTATGGATTTTTTTTAAAAAATCCAATTTGTCATTGTTGTACAGACAAGCATAGTACTGATATCAGTTTAATGAATTCAGCTTCCCACACTGGGCTTGGGTGTAAGATCTACTATTTCATAAGAATGCCAGGCCATAGAAATGAAATGAACTTGCAAATTAACTGAACTCGCAGAAATGGAGAAGCTGACCAGTTTGGTCAGAGAAAAAAACAATAAAGACTTTTTCAGAAGGCTGAAACCTTGTATGGGCTTTTGCTGAAAGAAGAAAAAAACAAATGGATGATTTGAGGATCTGGGGTTAAAAATGAGACAAAGAGGTTGGAGAAAAGTTTAAGATGATCATTACTCAATAGAAAGAAGGCGCAATTGTGTGTGTGTGTTTTTCCCCATTCTTTTCTTTTTCAATTTCTTTCTTGTATCTCCATTTCTTATTTTCTATCTTTGTTCTTGTTTGTTTTGTATATTTTACTATATTGAAAAATTGTAAATATGTATGTATGTATGTATGTATGTATGTATGTATGTATGTATGTAAAAGAACACCAGGCCATGTTAAGCCTCAATTCGCAAATCTAAGAATGACACCAAAAAGAAGCAAAAGGCTGCCCTGTAGGACACCTTTCCAAGGAAGGAGGCCCTGTAGCTCAACCAACAGTCTGGTGTTTTGGCTCTTGACATACAGTATGCAAATTCTCTGTAACTTTTCAGAGGTGTTGGAAATGTCCTCTTTTCTTACTTTTCTCCTTAGCCTACCCTCCTTCCAAAACTGTTTGTGCTTTGCTCAGTTTTTGCTCCAGGGTTAAGGCCTGGCATTCATTCATGTAGTTGATCAGGCTAGGCATTGCTCCAACCTGCCAACTCTGAAACTGATAAGGAGGGGAAGAGGATTTAATTTAATGAAGGACCTTCTGGAACTTCTCAAACTTCAGGGCATTTGAAACAGTTTGAAGCTCCTTCATGGAGCGTATTCCCCGTCCACACAGGGTGGTATCATGGGGAAGCTGTTGAATTGGCATGAGGAAGAGCCAATTTCAGGCCCACCTTAAGGCACTAACGTTCTCTGGGGGTGTAACACAGTCCCTTTCTCTCAGCCGCACCTGCCTCACAGTGTTCTTCTTTGGGGGGGGAAATGGGAGGAAGATGCACTGCATACCTTCCTTGAGGTCTTGAATGAAAGAGTGGACAACAAATGTTAACAGATGAATAAATAAGGAGGGCAGCAAAGGTTCTGCATTGCTTGGTGACTTTTCAACAGTCTGCTCTGGCCCGTCTAAAGAGGTTGAGTGCGAGGGCAGAGTATTAGAGAAGCCCCTCCAGGAAGTAAAAGTGCTCAAACAGAGTTGGAGCAGCACAAAGGACTTCACAAGCTTGATAATGTCCTTTCTAGTTCATTTCAGGGCCAGCTGCTACCCAGGCCTACTGTTTGCACAAGTTTGCAAGCAAATCCTGGGAGGTTCAACTGTTTGATAGGTTGATTACGTGCCATCAAGTCGTTGTCGACTCTTAGTGACCACATAGATAGGTTTTCTCCATGATGATCTGTCCCTAACCTGTTCCTTCAGCTCTTCCAACCGTACACCCATTGCCACTGTAAAGAAGTCTTGCTGCTGGTCCTCCGCTGCTTCTCTTTTCTTCCACCTTTCCCAGATTTACAGCCTTTTCCAGAGAGCTAGGTCTTCGCATAATGTGTCCGAAGTAGGATAACTCGTCTGGTCATTTGTGCCTCAATGGGGCTGAATCAAGTTATCCAGCTCTTCCCGCTCCCCACCCCCAACCATTCCTGGTAGGCCGGTACAACACTGTCTTTTTCTTGCTGGGCATAGCCATGAGCAGTAATGTCAGGGGATGGAAATTGTATTTGGTTAATGTTTTGGTACAGGTATTTCAAAGTTTACAAGGCACAGCAAATGCATGCAGTTTTGAAAAGGGGGGCAGGAGAGTCCACAGAACTCACAGACCCTTGGCATGGATGATCTTTCTGCTGATCTTTTCCTTCCTCCTTTTTTTTTTTCTTTGCAGGATTGCCCCTCTCCCTCCAGAATGGGCTCTATTGTCCTGGTGCTTTTGGTATTTTTACTGAGGACAGCACTGAACATGAAGTTAAATGCAGAGGAACTGAAACTATGTGCCTTGATCTCGTGGGATACAGACAAGAATATTGTAATTATTTTTTTTAATTTGATTGTGGGTTGCAACAATCATGCAAAGCATGATGCCATTGGTGGGAGATTTGCAGGCAAATGCTCAGAGTCCCCCAAAGCAGAATAGAAATGGGGCCCAAGAAGGGCCCTGCTCATTTGCAAACTTTGGTAGCAAGAGAAATAATAACAGTATTTTTCTAAGGTGCAAATGCAACAGCCGCTAAGTCCAAAGTCTAAAATTCCACCACTATGTGTGGTATTCATTTATGTAATGATTATATCACTTTACTAGGTGGCTAAAAAAACATGAAGCCAGGGTGGGAGAGTGCGTTCACCCAACGTGTTTAGTGAGGTAACTGGGCAGGGGGGTGTTGCATAATGCCTTGAACCAAGTGATCAATGTTGACACAACCTCTTAAGCCAATAAGAAAACTGATCACATTTTAACCTGATCGGGATTAGCAGAACTAGTGGTTGCAGCTTTTGGAATCTCACTGGTCAGTTCAGAATATTGTGTGAGTTTCGGCATCATCTGATGACCAGTGCATATAAAAGTAAGAATAGGATTACTTCACAATGCTTTCAATCCAGCCAGAGGTGCTGCAGGATCAAAGATTCACCCTGGGTCAACAGGGCAGTCAAGAAGGGGTGATTGAAGTTCTACCTGTCGTCCCCCCCCCCCCCCCAACACACATAAAAAACAGGCAGAGCTTTGGTCTCACCATGGTGGCATCTCGCATTTTTCAACCACAGTGTCAATCCCTGAATACAGCTTTTGGGAACCGGAGGAAACCCCAAAGTTTACTGAGCTGACAAAAGAGACTGACAGCATTGCAGAGGTCAATTTGAAACCAAAGACAAAGATTTTGACTATCCACCTAGTTTGTTATGTAGGAGTTTCATTCAAAATCCCCTTATTATGTTGGGTGCAAGTTAACAATTAGGTAATGAGAAAAAGAAATGAATTCTGGCAGAGCAGGATTGAACTGGGTTGTTTTGATCAGTATTAGCTAGTTTACTTTTCCCTAATCTCCAAGCCAAACCCTGGTTTGAATGCTTGTGTAGATTGAACGTTAAAAGGAGAAGGAGTTCAAATGCATGGTCACACATGCAATCTTGATTTTTTTGACCGCCCTTGTGGATGCTTCTGACCAAGTTAGTGAATTAACCCTTTTCTCTGGGACCGCACATACCTTGAACAGTAAAGGAAGCACATGGTCTCAATTCGCCCAGCACAGTAAGCCACAAAAAGAACTGAGTTTAAAACTATCCCGGTTTAGTATGCAATGTAAATGCAGCCTGGCAGCTGTATTTGGAAATGACGTTGAAAGAAGGTAGCCATTCAGTATGCAGCGAAAGGTGACACTCAAAATTTTGTTGGCAAACTTTATCCATCTCTGGTTCATGGCCACCCTAATTCCCATCCATTTTGGATAGGGAGAATCTCCCAAATGAATCATGGATGGGTGATCATCTTCAGTTTGCTTCTGTAAAAAAAGGCTTGGGGTCTTAGAATCTTAGAATCTGCAAATGTCCCCCAAAATTAACTTGTGTGGAACTTGTTTAGTGACTTTACTAGAGTGAGAGAAGAACGCCTACAGGTTTGCTTGATCCATATCTTGTTGGATATTTCTGCAGATCCTGGAAACATCACTTATAATATCAAAGGCTGTGTTTCTTCCTGTCCCTTGATAACTTTGAGTGAAAGAGGTCATGAAGAACGCAAAAATGATCTGAAGAAGGTTGAATGTAGGGAAGCCTTGAAATATGAATCCTCTGATTAATACTGGAATCATTCTGGAATCTGAATGTCAGCCATTTCACCAGGTTGAACCTGCCTCATCAGAATGACTCTGAATGGAAACTTACATTTTTAAGTTGTGGCTCTTCCTGCTGATTAATTCTTAAAAATTTTTTTAAAAAAGCAAATAAAAGAAGTCAAAGTGATGGGTTGGGTTGTTTATTTGTTGTCTTTGTTTTTTGCTTTCTTTTAGCTATGTCTTTCTTCCCCGAGCGTTTTGGGGTGGAATGGTTAGATGAAAGTCTTTGAGGAAGACATTAATTTCATTTCTTTTAATTATTTGGTAGATTTATATGCTGCCTTTCCTGTAGAACAGTGTTTCTCAACCTTGGCAACTTGAAGATGGGTGGACTTCAACTCCCAGAATTCCCCAGCCAGCCATCTTCAAGTTGCCAAGGTTGAGAAACCCTGCTCTAGAAGCACAAGGAGGTGAATGTAGCACTCCCTCCTCTATTTTTTCCTTACAACAATCCTGCGAGGCAGAGAGAAAGCACATAGCTCAACGTCATTTAATGAGCTGATGGTGGATTTTTGCCCGCACCACCACAGGACAATGTGGTATTGCCCTGACAGTGACTACATTCATGGTCAACTTCAAGGATGAGGGATGATCAAGGATAAGGGATGCTGGGAATTGTATCTCAGCAACTTTGAGGGGTTACCTAGGATACTTACTATTTTGATAACGTCAGGGCCAAAGATGGGCTACGTCTGTGATGACAGAGCATCTACTGTATCTATCATGAGGTCAGACTGGGCAGGGAGGAGAAAATAGAAGATAAAGAATGGCAGAGGCATCCATATCACACCTGTCAATAAAGAGCTTGGTTATCAATGCCTGGAGGAAACCAACAACCTTTATACAATAGGTGACATCCATCAACACAGTCACACACACACACACACACACACACACACACACTTCGAGCAGTGATGAAACAGGTTTTACTAGCTCCCATTTACTGATACAAAATGTTGATTTTTTTTTTAATTTATTCAATCCATTTATATGGCTGCCCATCACAAAAACATGAGTCTGGGCAGCTCACAACATTAAAATAAGTTCATATATATACCCACACACAAATAAAACAAAGAATAAAACACACAGCAGCCAGAGAATCATAAAAACAGCCATCAATATAACCAGGAAACAGGCTCCATCGTACACCTGGGGCCCCAGGCTCTAGCACAGAACCATGTTCAAGTCTCTTCCATTCTTTACAACCACCATTTTCGGAGAACAGTCCCACACAGTATCTGCCTAAACTCTGAGCAAGTTCGAGGCCTCTAGATAGGCCTTCTGGGACAAAATCGTGAATACAAAATCAACTTAGGGAGGGGAAAGATCCTTTTCTAAGGAACCTGGGGAAGGAACCAGGAAATGCAAGGTATGCCATCAGCTTCTAGAGCTCACTCCATTGGCATGGTTGTCCATGGAAGGGGGTCAAATGATGATGCCAGCATGATGACATAGAATATGTCTTCATATATGCTTACATCAGAAATAAAAATGCAGAAATATAATGGTAGCATTTGCATAACGACATCATCACACACATTGTCATGTTGACATCATTGGGGTTTGCAGCAGATGCAACCATGGGCTATCAAGTTGCAAAAATGCTCTCCTGTCATTGCTGCTTCTCCTTCTCCTTGATCTCTCTATTTTGCACCATTGCCAATTTGTGTCTCTCTGGATTTTGTCATGCTGTGACATGTGCTAAATAGAGGCCTACATACCGTAGTTGGTGCCACCATTAGCCCAGAGCAACTGCTGATCTTTCTTGCAAATAGTTCAGGAAGCCCCTGAACTTTCTTTGAGGCTTTAATAAAAGAGAACTGGCTTACCTCAGCTGCCCACCTTATTTTAATCTAGTTATTTGCATGTCCAGAAACAGTAACCATAAGTTCATGGGCATGGAAAAAGTAATCAACCTTCTCCTACCAGATATGATGATGTTCCAGGTTCTTCTGTAAAGCTGGCTAGAATATGGATATAGGTATAGGGAGATACGAGAGAGAGGGAGGGAGGGATCGCTGGATAGATAGCTGGATAGATCGATGATAGACAATTCCGTATCCAAATGGGATTGGTTAACTATTTTCCTTACCTAACAGATGATCTCTTGAAGATGCACAGAGAATATGATAAGGTTCAGACCACATATCATCTGCTTATTGAATTAACTCATATTCTACATTTGTTCAGAACATGGAATCCTAAACTAAACACAGTGGCTGGGCTTCACAACCCACTGAGATACATCAAAACTAACCAAGATCAGCCCTGAACATGTGACACAAATGCCATTGCTAAGTCTTTTCTGACCTGGTTAAGTATCTGCTCCAGACACAGCCTTCTAAACCATGCAGCCTTCAATGCTTCCTTTACCCGTCATGTGTCAATATTTGTTTCCCTTAATCACTGCATACCACCTTGCTGTGTTCCTCCTGGAGAGCCACAAGGGTACAAAAGAAATGACCACATCTATCTTTTAGATCATCTGAATTCTTCATATTCTGTAAAGAGTATGATCTGCCTAAGACCTAAGGGGTGAAGAAATTTTCAAGGAGAAAAATGTCTCAAGCTGGATTTAGCTGCTGGAGGGAAGTCATCAAGCAAGGATCTCAACAAGTAAGAATCCAGCTAACACTGGGACGAAGGATCCATATGACCGTGCCGCTGCTGCTTTCTCAGTGGCTGGCCTGCAGCTTCCTGCGCCCATCAGAAACAGCGTGGCAAAGTAGACAGATCCCTCATGAAATGCCTCACAGAACGCTTGGTTGACGCAGCCTTTGAAGGCGAATTTTGCTGCGGAGATGGGTTCATCTGTGGAGACAATTACAAAAGGTGGCCTTCAGATTCCCCCCCCCCCCAGGCTAGCCAACTATCCTGGAATTCCCAACGGTTCCACATTTTGCCAGCTGTGACATTATTATTTAAATTAATTTATAGAGCTGGCCCCTTCATGGATCACTGCCTTGTCGTGGCAAAGGGGCTTGCGTAACTCAGTGAAGCCATGAGCTATACCGTGCAGGGCCACCCAAGACGGACAGGTCATGACAGAGAGTTCTGACAAAATGTGGTCCACGGAGAAGGAAATGGCAACCCACTCCAGGATCCTTGCCAAGAAAACCCCATGGACAATGTTAAAAGGCTAAAAGATATAATGCTGGGAGATGAGCCCCTCAGGTCGGAAGGTGTCCAATATGCTACTGGGGAAGAGCAGAGGGCAATTCCAAGTAGCTCCAGAAAGAGTGAAGCGGCTGGGCCAAAGGCGAAAGGACGTTCAGCTGTGGATGTCTCTGGAAGCGAAAAGAAGGTCCGATGCTGTAAAGAACAATATTGTATAAGAACCTGGAATGTAAGATCTATGAACCAACTCAAGCTGGATGTGGTCAAACATGAGATGACAAGATTGAACGTCGACATCTTGGGAATCAGCGAATTGAAATGGACGGGAATGGGTGAATCCCAAAGAAAAAGAAATGCAAGAAAGCAAAATGGCTGTCAGATGAGGCTTTACAAATAGCTGTGGAAAGAAGGAATGTGAAAAGCAAGGGTGAAAGGGAAAGATATAAGCAATTGAATGCAGATTTCCAGAGAATAGCAAGGAGAGATAAGAAGGCCTTCTTAAATGAACAATGCAAAGAAATCGAGGAAAACAATAGAATGGGGAAGACTAGAGATCTCTTCAAGAAAATTGGAGAGATCAAAGGAACGTTTATTGCAAAGATGGGCATGATAAAGGACAAAAAAGGCAGGGACCTAACAGAAGCAGAAGAGATTAAGAAGAGGTGGCAAGAATATACAGAAGAACTATACAAGAAAGATCTTAATGTCCCTGATGTCCATGCTGGTGTGGTCACTGACCTTGAGCCGGACATCCTAGAGAGTGAAGTCAAGTGGGCCTTAGGAAGCATTGCTACCAACAAAGCTAGTGGAGATGACAATATTCCAGCTGAGTTATTTAAAATACTAAAAGACGATGCTGTTAAAGTGCTGCACTCAATATGCCGGCAAGTTTGGAAAACACAACAGTGGCCACGGGATTGGAAAAGGTCAGTTTATGTTCCAATTCCAAAGAAGGGCAATGCCAAAGAATGCTCAAACTATCGCACAATTGCACTCATTTCACATGTCAGCAAGGTTATGCTCAAAATCCTACAAGCTAGGCTTCAGCAGTACGTGAACGAGAACTACCGGATGTACAAGCTGGGTTTCGGAGAGGCAGAGGAATTAGAGATCAAATTGCCAACATTCGCTGGATTATGGAGAAAGCACGAGAGTTCCAGAAAAACATCTACTTCTGCTTCATTGACTATGCAAAAGCCTTTGATTGTGTGGATCACAACAAACTGTGGCAAATTCTTAAAGAGATGGGGGTACCAGACCATCTTACCTGTCTCCTGAGAAATCTGTATGCGGGCCAAGAAGTAACAGTTAGAACCGGTCACGGAACAACCGATTGGTTCAAAATAGGGAAAGGAGTACGACAAGGCTGTATACTGTCACCCTGCTTATTTAACCTATATGCAGAGTACATCATGAAAAATGCCAGGCTGGAAGAATCACAAGCCGGAATTAAGATTGCAGGGAGAATCATCAATAACCTCAGATATGCAGACGATACCACCCTAATGGCAGAAAGTGAAGAAGAACTAAAGAGCCTCTTGATGAGGGTGAAAGAGGAGAGTGCGAAAGCTGGCTTGAAACTCAACATTAAAAAAACTAAGATCATAGCATCTGGACCCATCAATTCCTGGCAAATGGAAGGGGTAGAAATGTAAGCAGTAACAGACTTCATTTATTTGGGCTCCAAGATCACCGCAGACGGAGACTGCAGCCATGAAATTAAAAGACGCTTGCTCCTTGGGAGGAAAGCTATGGCAAGCCTAGATAGCATATTAAAAAGCAGAGACGTCACCTTGCAGACAAAGATCCGCATAGTCAAAGCTATGGTTTTTCCAGTAGCAATGTATGGCTGTGAGAGCTGGACCATAAAGAAGGGTGAGTGCCGAAGAACTGATGCCTTTGAACTGTGGTGCTGGAGAAGACTCTTAAGAGTCCCCTGGACTGCTTGGAGGTCAAACCAGTCAATCTTAAAGGAAATCAACCCTGATTGCTCATTGGAAGGACTGATAATGAAGCTCAAGCTCAGATACTTTGGTCACCTAATGCGAAGAGAAGACTCTTTGGAAAAGACCCTGATGCTGGGAAAGATTGAAGGCAAAAGGGGAAGAGGACGGCAGAGGATGAGATGGTTAGATAGCATCACTGAAGCAATGAGCATGAAACTGAGCAAACTCAGGGAGGCAGTGAAGGACAGGAAGGCCTGGCGCAATATGGTTCATGGGGTCACGAAGAGTCGGACACGACTTAACGACTGAACAACAATAAAGCTGGCAGGATGACTCCCCGTGTCTTTGATCGCTTTCCCCTTTCACCATATGCAGGTAAGCTTTGGAGAGGCTTCTGAGGGCTCCAGGCCTGGCTTAGGGCATGTGTCGTCTTTCCATAACGCAGGGGTTATATGTCGCAGGTGAAGAGATGCCTTTCGCTAACTTGGCCCCAAGCCATGGAGAGCTTTGGGAGGGAAAGCCAGCACTACAACGTGAGATTGGCACTGAGTAATCACCCCCAAATCATGAACTTTTTAGGACTCAACGACTTGAGAATGTTGTGGGTGCCTTCAGAAGCACAACTGGCGACTCCTTGATGCAGCCGCGTCTTTCTTTGGGATCTTGCGCGTTATCTGCAGCTGCAGCGCGATCCTGGGAAAGGGTGGCATTGGCTAGGCCTGTGTGGGAGAGAGAAAGAGAAAGTCGGTGAGCAAAAGAAGGAGGAGAGAGGTGAGGTACCTTTCGTTTCCAAAGTGCCATATCCTCCCCAGTCGCCAAGTCCAGCTATCTCAAGGCAGTACGTCTCTTCTCCTCTACAGTGAACGGTCTCTTCCCATAAGCAGAAAGTACTTTCTCTAATAAAGCAGCTTTTGCATTTCTTCCCATTCAGTGTGGTGTTCACAGGTGGCACTGCATTAAAAAAAAAAAGACACCATCACACCTGAGTTGGAACAGCAGGAGAAAATCATCGAGGTCTGTTGATCCCAACTTTGGTTTTGGTGAAGATCCCTTTGCACAGGATCTTCCCAGGAAGCAGTTGAGGGTGACTGGATCAGTCAGGCCCTGCTCCTTCTGTTCAGAAATGGGAGGTTTTTCATCAGTCCCAGCAGACTAGGTCAAAGACGGGATGCAAGAGGCCAGAGGCACAATATTGTTGATAATGGCATTACAGATGTCAACTTCAAGATGACATAAACATTTTGGTTTTCTACCATCATAGGACAATAGTAAGGCGGTGTACAAAAAAGGTCTTATGATTTGAAGCTAGTGATTAAATAGACAGATATTTGATGCCCCCATTGGAGCAACTTGATATAAACTTTTAGGGAGAGGGGAGGCAGGAACATAAAACAGATTTACAGTACAGGTAGTCCTCATTGAGCAACTGCCTCACTTAGTGACCATTCGCAGTTACAGCAGTGATGAAAAAGTAACCGTACGACCCATCCTCGCATCTACAACCTTCACAGGTGGAAGTGCTATTCCATAGAAGAGGGGCAATAATTAGAAATATTTTTTTCCATGATCTTAAAACTGGTAGTCCCATTCAAATGTTTATATTCTATCTCTGTCGCATGGGAGTTGACTTCTGGACAAAGAAAATGGACTTACGAACAAAGGACTTAATGTTCAGCATCAGAAACACAAACACGTGGCTAATGCTGACATCAGGGTTTTTTATACCAATATTTCCCAACCTTGCTCACAGTCACCCATGCCTTAGTCACCTCCCGTTTGGATTGCTGCAATGCGCTCTACATGGGGCTGCTCTTGAAGACCATCCAGAAGCTGCAACTGGTCCAGAATGCAGCTGCATGCGCGGTTTTCGGTGTCCTGCAGTTCACCTGAGTAACTCCACTGCTGAATGAGCAGCACTGGCTTCCAGTTGCTTTCTGGGTGCAATTCAAGGTGCTGGTGATCACCTTTAGAGCCCTACCTAGCACAGGGCCAGGCTACTTGTGGGACTGTCTCTTCCTGAGGGTATCTACCCATCCTACTAGGTTAGATGGGGGGGGTACGCCCCAGGTCCCCTCCCTTAGATGTTGCCATCTGATGGGACCTCAGAGGTGTGCCTTCTCGATGCCCATCCCAGTCCTTTGGAACAGCCTCCCACTGGAGATCAAAGGGATCCTACCCTTTTAGCCTTCCGGAGGGCTATGAAGACCTGGCTCTTCCCCCAAGCATTGGGCTAGGATGGGGGGTTGAGTTGTAAGCATGTTTGATCTGACGCCTGGGCGGAAGAGTACAGTATGTTTCTAACTATGTTTTATAGATTGTTGTGAGCCACCTAGAGTCATTGTATGAGATAGGCAGCTATATAAGTCCTGTAAATAAACAAACAACCCTGGGCAATTTATACACATGTGGACTTCAACTCCTAGAAATCTTAGCAATGGCCAGACTGGCTGGGGAATTCTGGGAGCTGAAGTCCACACATCTTAAACTTGCCCCAGTGGGGAAACACTGTGTAATACTTTTCCTAATAGTTTACACCTTACTTTGCATAAAATATTTTAGTGTGTTTGTTGCCATTATTCTTTGCGATGGCACATGCTTCTGGCCATGGACTGCCATGGAGCTCTTTGAGCATTAATATTGCAGTGATAATAAGGAGGAAAGATGGAATTAGAGAATGTCATACATACAGGGGGGCAAAGTCTTCATGCAGGCAGCCCCCTGGCAACACGTCAGCTTGGATGAGATCGTTCCTCTGCTACCCAGGTTAAGAATGGTGAGGTTTTCATTGCAGCTACTAGATTGGACGCAGGCTTTTCTTGTCAGATATTTTCCTCCTGGGATTATCAAGCGGAGAGAACTATTTCAGTTCTAAATGGTAGCCATGAGGATGACCACCTCCAGCTAGAGACACCTTCCACCCTTTCCAAAACATGCAACAGCAACATAAAACACCAGATTGAGAGCTTGGTATCAATGGAACATAGTGCCAATGAAGGAGGAGATCTGGGTTAGTCTAGGGTGGGAAAAACAAAAAACAAAAAACAGGAGTTCGGTAGATGGTTTAGGAGTTTCTTGGAGGGAGTATAGCTATGGTGACCATATTTTCTTGGAAAAAATGAAGGACAAACCCCCAAAAGGGGCAAATCTGGAAGAGGTTCATCAGAATGAAAAAAGGGACATTTATAACTTTGGCTTTACCAAAGAAAACTCAACAACAAGAAAACCTTTACAAAAAAGCAGGGAGGGAAATTCCTCTATTTTTTTCACAGGGAATATCCTTTCTGGTGTTTTCAATTACATTGACCCCTAGGGTGCAGGCATTACACGATTGTTTGAATTTCCCATTTAGGGTCTGAACCTCACAGAATAACATCTGGCTACCTACTGCTGATGAGCCCCAAATAGGATGAATCTGGTCACCTCCTGGTGGTCACTGTAACAGGTTGAACATGTCATTTGAATCACTGCCTGCATATTCCACTATGTTTGTGAAACTCAGTTAAAGCTGCCCCCTCTTTAACCAGTTCCTCAACTTTAACAGACAGGTAAAGGTAAAACATCCTTCATTTTGTGTTGAAGTCAAGATGGCAGGCACAACAGTGCAATCAAGACTCTGCCTGTTTTTTTAGTGCATTGTTTTTATTTGCATTGTGTTTTTATGTGCAACACCCATAAAAATCCGACAGAGCTTTGATCACACCATGCAGAGCTTTTTTGACCACCCTCTGTGGACACCCCCGTTTTAGTAGAGGACATGTGAAATGAGGACCTTATTTTTTTGTTTCTTTGTTTTAACTGTGAAATTGTCCAAGGACAACAAGAACTGTAAATCTATTGTCCTTTTTCTTTTCTTCAGGCCTCAAAAGATTTACCCATAAAATGGCAAAGGCTTGGTGCATGTTTTCTTGACATGGGTGGGAGGAGAACAGAAGCAGGTGATCCCTCAAATGGGGCTACGGTCTGTAAAATGCACTGCACAGAAAGAACCTGGCCATTGTTATGTGAAAGTGGAGAAAAGATGTGTAATCTGGAAAGGATTTCTTAAGCTGGCTTCACTTCCAGCTGCTTTTGTGCATAGCAGACATGCAACTGAAGGCTGCAGTGTGGACAATCCTTTAGTCCAACTTTCAGATGAGTGAACTTCCATTCCCACAATTCCCCAGCCAGCATGGGGAAGTTCACCCGTCTTAAAGTTGCTGAGGTTGAGAAACACTGCTTTAGTTCACAGAAACATCAAAATGGTTACTTGTAAGCTTTTCAACAAGTTACGTGGAACATAAGAGTTCTGTAATGCCCGTTTCATTTTTTTAACAGTAACCAAATATCAACGGAAGAGATAAGTGCCTTTGCCAATACTCTCGCTGTGCTAATATTAGCTTTGGAAGATGGGGACAAGGATGCAAGACCAGGGGATTGCATCACACTCCCCCAAAACAAATGAAATCCTCATAATAGAACACCCTGGTTCTGGGAACTCTGATACTACATAGATAACTGACTATTAACATGGAGACATCTTGTACATTAATAGTGAAGTTTGAGAGTGGACTCAGGGACAATGTTGCAATGAAGGCCACAAGGAATCATTTGCAGAGGTTGGGCTCAGTCACATGCAGAGGTGAAAAAAGAGGGAGCCAAGGGGATGGGGGGCAAATGGGGTCACCTTTGTTGTGATGTCAGCTTTGTCACGATATCATCATACCAATGACACAAGAAATGGATGAGGTCATCCTGGCATGTAAGGATGCCTAGGGTCCTGTTGACCGAACTAACCCATTTTCTGACTTTGGCTGTTGTAGGGTAGCATTAATTAACCAACTGGTTTTCAACAGGTTGCTAATCCAAGTTGAAACTCACTAAACATGACATGATGTGCAAATAGATTTTTCACCCATCTGGTTCAGTATATTCTCTTAATAAAGCCAAGGAGTTGCCATGGAATTCATAGGAATCCAGTAAAAGCCAGGATGAAGTCATGTGTGTCATGACATTATTGCCCAAATAAGAATTGTGTCATTTGTCTCATTTGCATGATGGCATCCTGATGCATGTGATGTCACTTACCCCACCACAGACACACATGATGAACCAGCTACATTTCTTTGCATTCTGTGCGGGGGATGCTCCTGGTATAATTTTATTTCAGTATTTTGATTATTTTTTTTATTATTTCATTTAATCTATTAATGATCAGTTTTATTTAATGTATTGTTTCCCTAGTTTGGAATGTGCCCAGTAGCTGCATTGAGACCCATTAGGTGCAACTGAAAGCAATAAAAAATAATAAAGGATTAATAAATTGAAGAAGGGGGGGGGGAACCCCAAAGCACTGAAGGAAAAAATGGTGGCTATATTAGCAAATGGTTCTCCAAGACTGCTGGATTGTTCTCTGACTGGTGTGAAAGATTCTGGGATAGGAAGAAGAAGGTTAGAGTTCTTGGTGCTCTCTGAGTTTGGTTGTTTTCTTGTAGATGTTTCATTACCCAACTAGGTAACATCATCAGTGCAGACTGATCTGTTACCTATTTGGATAACGAAACATCTGCAAACAAACAACCAAGCTCAGACAGCACCAAGAACTCCACAGTTCAACCCTGAGCTACAGATATTCTCTTCTAGAAGGTTAGTATGACAAGAATGATTGTTGCCCTAGGATGAGTATTGCTCTCTGGCTTGGCTTGGAATGACGAGAGGATGTTCTTGAAATAGTTTGGAAATATCTGGGGCTATGGAAAGAGACAAATGGCATCTCTCCTTTATCCTAAGGTTAAGCATCATATAAACTAGTAATCTGTGTGTGCCTGGGGGAGCAAGGGAAGCAGATTTAAGAATACCAAGACAAGAGTACTTCATTCTACTTTGAAGCTAGATCTGCACCAAATGTAATCCTTGCCAGATGATTCCTTGCTGAGCAGCTTCTGGGATAGGTGAAGTACCTGAGGACAAACAAAGAAAAATATTAGTTAGGGACAGGAAGTAACTGAAATAATATCAAAAACTAGTGTGATGTATTTGGTAAGAAGTTGATCTAGAAGCTAGGAATCCTAGTTCTAACCTACCCTCAGCTGCAGAAGCTCCCTGGAGGACTCTGGGCCTGTCCCTCTTTCTCAGCTCAACAATCTCACAAGGTTGTTGTGGAGCAAAAATAGGAGGAGAGGGCACTATGTATGCCTCTTTGAGCTCCTAAAAGAAAGATGGGATCTGACCGGATGGATGGCTGGATGGATGAATACGTCCTACTGCCCTTTTCTAGGTCCTGACCTTTGGGTAGTTAATCCCCCAGAGTCCTTGCTTATGTTCCTTTGAGCCTGGAACTGTTTGACTAACCATTGTGCCTCTCTGGTTACTGACCCCCAAACTGGCTTTTCTTTCAGCACCTGCATTTATCCATCCGGTCTGAAGTGCTACTTGGCAGTTTGACTTGGTGGCTGTTACTGGACTTTGCTTATAGTGCAGATAAGATCAAATGGCATGTGCCAATGACAATACACAACAAAAATGCTTACAAGGCTATGTACTCAGCATTGCAGTTTTCTAGATGGTCAGCTAAGTTGAAATGGTTTTGGTCAAGTCAACTTTGTGTTTGCCTTTGGATTTGTAGGCTGGACATAAATTATGGGGAGGGGTGTCCCATTTTTAAACTCCTCATGTTTATTTAATGTTGTGAAGATTCTCTGGTTACAGCAGAATCCAGAACTTTACTGAATTCAACATATCCAATCCAGCTCTGATCTTTACCAGAAAAGACATCTTGAGCCATGAAATCCCTACAGACCATCTGCCTTCTTTTCATTTTTATAACTAGAGGTAAGGAGATGATACTGCAGAATGTTCTGGGGCAAATGGGTTCCAAGTCTTCTATTGCCTTATCTTTTACCCTTGGGTCAGCCTTGCTTTCGGTGTTCTCAACTTCTCCAAGTTCAACAGTAGACATCAAGCCATTTGCTTGGATGCAAGCAGAAATTCATGCAATCATCTGGAACTCAGGATGCCAACCGTGTGCAGCCTTCTACCTGCACTCAAGAAAACCTCAATTCTCTATAGCTCCTGCCACTCAGTGTTGAAAAGTTGGAAGCCTTGAGGAGCAGGAGTTTTGTGTAAGAACCCATCCTTCCTACTCATGTTATCACATCCAGTTCAGGCTTAGTACCTGAGTAAGTTTTACCTTTCAAGACTTTGTTGCAGCTTGTTGACTGATAACTATCCCCTGACATTTTCCATTTACTTGAATTGTACTAGACACAATTAGCTTGGAGGTTAGGCGTATGATTTAGCTATGTCAGTTGATTGGAAAAGGATAAAGGTAGAAGAATATTGCTTGGGGCTGTGTCCAGATCCTCTGGGTAGGTTTGCTATAGTTAGCTGTTTCCACCGATTACTCTTCCACTTCTGAGCCCAGTGTAACTGGTACCATCGTCTTGTAAAGCCCTAGAAAGAGCTGAGGAACATTATAGCCTATTTGATGCCATCGCTTCATTGGCCTTATTCACGTATATCTGAATGAGGACAAGTGATGTCATGCCCATTGTGTCATCATGCTAATGATGCAAATTGTGTACTCTAACTCATTGATGTCATGACTTCATGATTGGACCGCTGAAGTGATCTCATGATGTGTGTGGTGTCATTACGGCTTCTACCAGACCTAAAGTCTCTTTTGTCCTCTCTAGGTGGCCACCATTCTATGTAATGGTATGTGGGAAAGACCTTGGGAGACTGGGCCAAGAGATGCCACCAAGGAGACAGTCAGATAAGAGATAGCATAGCCTGCAGCTGGACAGTGGACGGGGCAAGAGGCTCAGAAGAGACCCTCCCTAGTTTCTCGGGCCGTAAAGGAGACGGGGAGAATTGTACTTTCAGACTTGCAAGATTCTGTTAACGCAGCTTTGCAATAATGTAGAATTGGCTCATCTGGTCAAATTTCCTGTCTAGTCCACCTAGTAAGGCTGACATTCTATACGGTTCTTTTCTTTCCTACCATCACCACCTGCAAATGCATAACCGAAACTGTGACCTTCTGAATGGAAACCAAACACCCTACTTCTGGACTAAGCCTGTCCCTAAACAACCCAGGACTTCTCCCCATATCAACCCTCCTGAAATGACCAACCCTTCTCCCTGCTCTTTAAAGCATTGCTTGGTTTGCTGACTGGTTTTTATTTCTCTCCACTGAATGCAGCTCTTCAGTAATTTGATTCAGCACAAACAATTGATCAGCCCTAACATTTCAAAATAATGAAAAACCCTGGGGAAGAAATAAGATAATAGAATTAATCAGGCACATTCTTTACTTTTTTCTGCTTTTTAGGAACCTCTCACAAATGTAGAGTTTGTCATGACTTTGGAGATGACTGTGAGGGTTATCCGGAGGAATGTCCCTCTCCAGAAGACAAATGTGGCACAGTTCTGATAGACATCTCAGTAGGTAAAAACAAACTGGCTACTCCACTCTTTTCCTTCCAGTAAAATGCGGATCTTTTCTAAGTTCTTCTTTTCTGGCTAAATAATTTTCTCAAGCTGAGTTTGACCTGGTAACCATATGTACTTGTCTGTAGAGCTTTCTTGGCTACAACACCGGACAGTTTGGTCTAGCCTCCTTTTGTGGCTGTTTTCCATTCTAACCTAGAGCCCTGGGGTTCCCTGATGGCTGTTGTCCCCCAGTATTAGAAAAGCCATGTTGCCAAGGTTGACCGAGTTACTGCTCCCTGCTGGTGTCACTCCCAGCTCTTTCTGGCTTAAGCTAATCTTTTGCCAGGAGCATCTCTTGCCTTTACAAACCATCCCTCATTGTTTGGTAAGAAAGAAATTCTTTTGGAATTTTGCACAGAGAAGACTCTGAAGAAATTCTCATGGATAGTCTTCGACTTATGACTATTCATTTAATGACTGTTTGAAGTTGCAATGGTATTGAAAAAAGTGACTTACGACCAATCCTCGCACTTATGACCATTGCAGCATCCTTGTGGTCATGTGATTGAAATTTGGGTGCTTGATAACTGGCATGTGTATCTATGGCAGTTGCAGCATCCCGGGGTTACGTGATCACCATTTGTGACCTTCCCAGGGGGCTTCCAGCAAGCAGAGTCAATGGGGAAGCCGGATTCCGTGGCAAAAAGGGGCATAAAATTGGGCACCACTCACTTAACAGTAGAAGAAAATAGGTCTTGTCTGTATATAATGATAGGTGACTGCTGCAGAATGGCAAGAGGAGACAGAAACATCGCATGCATGAGGACATCACATGCATGCTTCTGATGTTTTGAAAATGCCCCTCCCTTTTATCGCTAAAATTGATAAAAGCCTGAGGGAGGGGCATTTTCAAAACTCTACAAGGCCTCCAAATTAACTTCCTCTTCCTTTTTTTTTTCTCATCCACACAGGACCAGTTTCATTCAGAGGCATCCATAAGAATTGTTTCTCATCCAGCATCTGTAAACTTGGCCGTCTTGACGTACATGTTTGGGATGGAATGTATATGAGAGGAAAAATAAATTGCTGTGATAATGATCAGTGTGAAGACCAACCACTTCCTGGTAGGTTTGTTCAGGAGGTCTAAGAACATGATCTCTCAACACCCTCCCTATTTCAGAGGGTAATATCGGTGGGTAACATGACATGATTCTTGACTTTCTCTGTACTTTGTCAGTATTCTCCCATCACTGTCTAATAATATATACTGATCTTGTCCTGCCAACTTCCTTGAGGACAATCTTTTATGGATTTTTTTTTTAATCCAATTTGTCATTGTTGTACAGACAAGCATAGTACTGATATCAGTTTAATGAATTCAGCTTCCCACACTGGGCTTGTGTGTAAGATGTACTATTTCATAAGAATGCCAGGCCATAGAAATGAAATGAACTTGCAAATTAACTGAACTCGCAGAAATGGAGAAGCTGACCAGTTTGGTCAGAGAAAAAAACAATAAAGACTTTTTCAGAAGGCTGAAACCTTGTATGGGCTTTTGCTGAAAGAAGAAAAAAACAAATGGATGATTTGGGGATCTGGGGATTAAAAATGAGACAAAGAGGTTGGAGAAAAGTTTAAGATGATCATTACTCAATAGAAAGAAGGCGCAATTGTGTGTGTGTGTTTTTTCCCCATTCTTTCCTTTTTCAATTTCTTTCTTGTATCTCCATTTCTTATTTTCTATCTTTGTTCTTGTTTGTTTTGTATATTTTACTATATTGAAAAATTGTATGTATGTATGTATGTATGTATGTATGTATGTATGTAAAAGAACACCAGGCCATGTTAAGCCTCAATTCGCAAACCTAAGAATGAGACCAAAAAGAAGCAAAAGGCTGCCCTGTAGGACACCTTTCCAAGGAAGGAGGCCCTGTAGCTCAACCAACAGTCCGGTGTTCTGGCTCTTGACATACAGTATGCAAATTCTCTGTAACTTTTCAGAGGTGTTGGAAATGTCCTCTTTTCTTACTTTTCTCCTTAGCCTACCCTCCTTCCAAAACTGTTTGTGCTTTGCTCAGTTTTTGCTCCAGGGTTAAGGCCTGGCGTTCATTCATGTAGTTGATCAGGCTAGGCATTGCTCCAACCTGCCAACTCTGAAACTGATAAGGAGGGGAAGAGGATTTAACTTAATGAAGGACCTTCTGGAACTTCTCAAACTTCAGGGCATTTGAAACAGTTTGAAGCTCCTTCATGGAGCGTATTCCCCGTCCACACAGGGTGGTATCATGGGGAAGCTGTTGAATTGGCATGAGGAAGAGCCAATTTCAGGCCCACCTTAAGGCACTAACGTTCTCTGGGGGAGTGTAACACAGTCCCTTTCTCTCAGCCGCACCTGCCTCACAGTGTTCTTCTTTGGGGGGGAAATGGGAGGAAGATGCACTGCATACCTTCCTTGAGGTCTTGAATGAAAGAGTGGACAACAAATGTTAACAGATGAATAAATAAGGAGGGCAGCAAAGGTTCTGCATTGCTTGGTGACTTTTCAACAGTCTGCTCTGGCCCGTCTAAAGAGGTTGAGTGCGAGGGCAGAGTATTAGAGAAACCCCTCCAGGAAGTAAAAGTGCTCAAACAGAGTTGGAGCAGCACAAAGGACTTCACAAGCTTGATAATGTCCTTTCTAGTTCATTTCAGGGCCAGCTGCTACCCAGGCCTACTGTTTGCACAAGTTTGCAAGCAAATCCTGGGAGGTTCAACTGTTTGATAGGTTGATTACGTGCCATCAAGTCGTTGTCGACTCTTAGTGACCACATAGATAGGTTTTCTCCATGATGATCTGTCCCTAACCTGGTCCTTCAGCTCTTCCAACCGTACACCCATTGCCACTGTAAAGAAGTCTTGCTGCTGGTCCTCCGCTGCTTCTCTTTTCTTCCACCTTTCCCAGATTTACAGCCTTTTCCAGAGAGCTAGGTCTTCGCATAATGTGTCTGAAGTAGGATAACTCTAGTCTGGTCATTTGTGCCTCAATGGGGCTGAATCAGGTTATCCAGCTCTTCCCGCTCCCCACCCGCAACCATTCCTGGTAGGCCGGTACAACACTGTCTTTTTCTTGCTGGGCATAGCCATGAGCAGGAATGTCAGGGGATGGAAATTGTATTTGGTTAACGTTTTGGTAAAGGGATTTCAAAGTTTACAAGGCACAGCAAATGCATGCAATTTTGAAAAGGGGGGCAGGAGAGTCCACAGAACTCACAGACCTTGGCATGGATGATCTTTCTGCTGATCTTTTGCTTCCTCCTTTTTTTTTTCTTTGCAGGATTGCCCCTCTCCCTCCAGAATGGGCTCTATTGTCCTGGTGCTTTGGGTATTTTTACTGAGGACAGCACTGAACATGAAGTTAAATGCAGAGGAACTGAAACTATGTGCCTTGATCTCGTGGGATACAGACAAGAACATTGTAATTATTTTTTTTAATTTGATTGTGGGTTGCAGCAATCATGCAAAGCATGATGCCATTGATGGGAGATTTACAGACAAATGCTCAGAGTCCCCCAAAGCAGAATAGAAATGGGGCCCAAGAAGGGCCCTGCTCATTTGCAACCTTTGGTAGCAAGAGAAATAATAACGGTATTTTTCTAAGGTGCAAATGCAACAGCCACTAAGTCCAAAGTCTAAAATTCCACCACTATGTGTGGTATTCATTTATGTAATGATTATATCACTTTACTAGGTGGCTAAAAAAGCATGAAGCCAGGGTGGGAGAGTGCGTTCACCCAACGTGTTTAGTGAGGTAACTGGGCAGGGGGGTGTTGCATAATGCCTTGAACCAAGTGATCAATGTTGACACAACCTCTTAAGCCAATAAGAAAACTGATCACATTTTAACCTGATCGGGATTAGCAGAACTAGTGGTTGCAGCTTTTGGAATCTCACTGGTCAGTTCAGAATATTGTGTGAGTTTGGGCATCATCTGATGACCAGTGCATATAAAAGTAAGAATAGGATTACTTCACAATGCTTTCAATCCAGCCAGAGGTGCTGCAGGATCAAAGATTCACCCTGGGTCAACAGGGCAGTCAAGAAGGGGTGATTGAAGTTCTACCTGTTCCCCCCCCCCCAACACACGTAAAAAACAGGCAGAGCTTTGGTCTCACCATGGTGGCATCTCGCATTTTTCAACCACAGTGTCAATCCCTGAATACAGCTTTTGGGAACCGGAGCAAACCCCAAAGTTTACTGAGCTGACAAAAGAGACTGACAGCATAGCAGAGGTCAATTTGAAACCAAAGACAAAGATTTTGACTATCCACCTAGTTTGTTATGTAGGAGTTTCATTCAAAATCCCCTTATTAAGTTGGGTGCAAGTTAACAATTAGGTAATGAGAAAAAGAAATGAATTCTGCAGAGCAGGATTGAACTGGGTTGTTTTGATCAGTATTAGCTAGTTTAATTTTCCCTAATCTCCAAGCCAAACCCTGGTTTGAATTCTTGTGTAGATTGCACATAAAAAGGAGAAGGAGTTCAATTGCATGGTCACACATGCCATCTTGATTTTTTTGACCGCCCTTGTGGATGCTTCTGACCAAGTTAGTGAATTAACCCCTTTCTCTGGGACCGCACATACCTTGAACAGTAAAGGAAGCACATGGTCTCAATTCACCAGCACAGTAAGCCACAAAAAGAACTGAGTTTAAAACTATCCCGGTTTAGTATGTAATGTAAATGCAGCCTGGCAGCTGTATTTGGAAATGACGTTGAAAGAACGTAGCCATTCAGTATGCAGCGAAAGATGACACTCAAAATTTTGTTGGCAAACTTTATCCATCTCTGGTTCATGGCCACCCTAATTCCCATCCATTTTGGATAGGGAGAATCTCCCAAATGAATCATGGATGGGTGATCATCTTCAGTTTGCTTCTGTAAAAAAAGGCTTGGGGTCTTAGAATCTGAGAATCTGCAAATGTCCCCCAAAATTAACTTGTGTGGAACTTGTTTAGTGACTTTACTAGAGTGAGAGAAGAACGCCTACAGGTTTGCTTGATCCATATCTTGTTGGTTATTTTTGCAGTTCCTAGAAACATCACTTATAATATCAAAGGCTGTGTTTCTTCCTGTCCCTTGATAACTTTGAGTGAAAGAGGTCATGAAGGACGCAGAAATGATCTGAAGAAGGTTGAATGTAGGGAAGCCTTGAAATATGAATCCTCTGATTAATACTGGAATCATTCTGGAATCTGAATGTCAGCGATTTCACCAGGTAGAACCTTCCTCATCAGAATGACTCTGAATGGAAACTTACATTTTTAAGTTGTGGCTCTTCCTGCTGATTAATTCTTAAAAAAAAATTTAAAAAAGCAAATAAAAGAAGTCAAAGTGATGGGTCGGGTTGTTTATTTGTTGTCTTTGTTTTTTGCTTTCTTTTAGCTATGTCTTTCTTCCCCAAGAGTTTTGGGGTGGAATGGTTAGATGAAAGTCTTTGAGGAAGACATTAATTTCATTTCTTTTAATTATTTGGTAGATTTATATGCTGCCTTTCCTGTAGAACAGTGTTTCTCAACCTTGGCAACTTGAAGATGGGTGGACTTCAATTCCCAGAATTCCCCAGCCAGCCATCTTCAAGTTGCCAAGGTTGAGAAACCCTGCTCTAGAAGCACAAGGAGGTGAATGTAGCACTCCCTCCTCTATTTTTTCCTTACAACAATCCTGCGAGGCAGAGAGAAAGCACATAGCTCAACGTCATTTAATGAGCTGATGGTGGATTTTTGCCCGCACCACCACAGGACAATGTGGTATTGCCCTGACAGTGAGTACATTCATGGTCAACTTCAAGGATGAGGGATGATCAAGGATAAGGGATGCTGGGAATTGTATCTCAGCAACTTTGAGGGGTTACCTAGGATACTTACTATTTTGATAACGTCAGGGCCAAAGATGGGCTACGTCTGTGATGACAGAGCATCTACTGTATCTATCAGGAGGTCAGACTGGGCGGGGAGGAGAAAATACAAGATAAAGAATGGCAGAGGCATCCATATCACGCCTGTCAATAAAGAGCTTGGTTATCAATGCCTGGAGGAAACCAACAACCTTTATACAATAGGTGACATCCATCAACACAGTCACACACACACACACACACACACGCACACACACTTCGAGCAGTGATGAAACAGGTTTTACTAGCTCCCATTTACTGATACAAAATGTTGATTTTTTTTTAAATTTATTCAATCCATTTATATGGCTGCCCATCACAAAAACATGACTCTGGGCAGCTCACAACATTAAAATAAGTTCATATATATACCACACACAAATAAAACAAAGAATAAAACACACAGCAGCCAGAGAATCATAAAAACAGCCATCAATATAACCAGGAAACAGCCTCCATCATACACCTGGGGCCCCAGGCTCTAGCACAGAACCATGTTCAAGTCTCTTCCGTTCTTTACAACCACCATTTTCGGAGAACAGTCCAACACAGTATCTGCCGAAACTCTGAGCAAGTTCAAGGCCTCTAGATAGTCCTTCTGGGACAAAATCATGAATACAAAATTAACTTAGGGAGGAGAAAGATCCTTTTCTAAGGAACCTGGGGAAGGAACCAGGAAATGCAAGGTATGCCATCAGCTTCTAGAGCTCACTCCATTGGCATGGTTGTCCATGGAAGGGGGTCAAATGATGATGCCAGCATGATGACATAGAATATGTCTTCATATATGCTTACATCAGAAATAAAAATGCAGAAATATAATGGTAGCATTTGCATAACGACATCATCACACACATTGTCATGTTGACATCATTGGGGTTTGCAGCAGATGCAACCATGGGCTATCAAATTGCAAAAATGCTCTCCTGTCATTGCTGCTTCTCCTTCTCCTTGATATCTCTATTTTGCACCATTGCCAATTTGTGTCTCTCTGGATTTTGTCATGCTGTGACATGTGCTAAATAGAGGCCTACATACCATAGTTGGTGCCACCATTAGCCCAGAGCAACTGCTGATCTTTCTTGCAAATAGTTCAGGAAGCCCCTGAACTTTCTTTGAGGCTTTAATAAAAGAGAACTGGCTTACCTCAGCTGCCCACCTTATTTTAATCTAGTTATTTGCATGTCCAGAAACAGTAACCATAAGTTCATGGGCATGGAAAAAGTAATCAACCTTCTCCTACCAGATATGATGATGTTCCAGGTTCTTCTGTAAAGCTGGCTAGAATATGGATATAGGTATAGGGAGAAAAGAGAGAAAGGGAGGGAGGGATAGCTGGATAGATAGCTGGATAGATCGATGATAGACAATTCCGTATCCAAATGGGATTGGTTAACTATTTTCCTTACCTAACAGATGATCTCTTGAAGATGCACAGAGAATATGATAAGGTTCAGACCACATATCATCTGCTTATTGAATTAACTCATATTCTACATTTGTTCAGAACATGGAATCTTAAACTAACCACAGTGGCTGGGCTTCACAGCCCACTGTGATACATCAAAACTAACCAAGATCAGCCCTGAACATGTGACACAAATGCCATTGCTAAGTCTTTTCTGACCTGGTTAAGTATCTGCTCCAGACACAGCCTTCTAAACCATGCAGCCTTCAATGCTTCCTTTACCCGTCATGTGTCAATATTTGTTTCCCTTAATCACTGCATACCACCTTGCTGTGTTCCTCCTGGAGAGCCACAAGGGTACAAAAGAAATGACCACATCTATCTTTTAGATCATCTGAATTCTTCATATTCTGTAAAGAGTATGATTTGCCTAAGACCTAAGGGGTGAAGAAATTTTCAAGGAGAAAAATGTCTCAAGCTGGATTTAGCTGCTGGAGGGAAGTCATCAAGCAAGGATCTCAACAAATAAGAATCCAGCTAACACTGGGATGAAGGATCCATATGACCGTGCCGCTGCTGCTTTCTCAGTGGCTGGCCTGCAGCTTCCTGCGCCCATCAGAAACAGCGTGGCAAAGTAGACAGATCCCTCATGAAATGCCTCACAGAACGCTTGGTTGACGCAGCCTTTGAAGGCGAATTTTGCTGCGGAGATGGGTTCATCTGTGGAGACAATTACAAAAGGTGGCCTTCAGATTCCCCCCCCCCCCCACCAGTCTAGCCAATTCCCAATGGGTCCACATTTTGCCAGCTTTGACATTATTATTTAAATTAATTTATAGAGCTGGCAGGATGACTCCCCGTGTCTTTGATCGCTTTCCCCTTTCACCATATGCAGGTAAGCTTTGGAGAGGCTTCTGGGGGCTCCAGGCCTGGCTTAGGGCATGCGTAGTCTTTCCATAACACAGGGGTTATATGTCACGGGTGAAGAGATGCCTTTCGCTAACTTGGCCCCAAGCCATGGAGAGCTTTGGGAGGGAAAGCCAGCACTACAACGTGAGATTGGCACTGAGTAATCACCCCCAAATCATGAACTTTTTAGGACTCAACGACTTGAGAATGTTGCGGCTGCCTTCAGTAGCACAACTGGCAACTCCTTGATGCAGCCGCGTC
The DNA here is from genome assembly GCF_059951505.1 of Python bivittatus. Classification (NCBI taxonomy): domain Eukaryota; kingdom Metazoa; phylum Chordata; class Lepidosauria; order Squamata; family Pythonidae; genus Python; species Python bivittatus. The sequence continues at coordinate 5,812,379 of NW_028277054.1, forward strand.
TTTCTTTGGGATCGCGCGGGCGTCATCTGCAGCTGCAGCGCGATCCTGGGAAAGGGTGGCATTGGCTAGGCCTGTGTGGGAGAGAGAAAGAGAAAGTCAGTGAGCAAAAGAAGGAGGAGAGAGGTGAGGTACCTTTCGTTTCCAAAGTGCCATATCCTCCCCAGTCGCCAAGTCCAGCTATCTCAAGGCAGTACGTCTCTTCTCCTCTACAGTGAACGGTCTCTTCCCATAAGCAGAAAGTACTTTCTCTAATAAAGCAGCTTTTGCATTTCTTCCCATTCAGTGTGGTGTTCACAGGTGGCACTGCATTAAAAAAAAAAAGACACCATCACACCTGAGTTGGAACAGCAGGAGAAAATCATCGAGGTCTGTTGATCCCATCCTTGGTTTTGGTGAAGATCCCTTTGCACAGGATCTTCCCAGGAAGCTGTTGAGGGTGACTGGATCAGTCAGGCCCTGCTCCTTCTGTTCAGAAATGGGAGGTTTTTCGTCAGTCCCAGCAGACTAGGTCAAAGACGGGATGCAAGAGGCCAGAGGCACAATATTGTTGATAATGGCATTACAGATGTCAACTTCAAGATGACATAAACATTTTGGTTTTCTACCGTCATAGGACAATATTAAGGCGGTGTACAAAAAAGGTCTTATGATTTGAACCTAGTGATTAAATGTACAGATATTTGATGCCCGCATTGGAGCAACTTGATATAAAGTTTTAGGGAGAGGGGAAGCAGGAACATAAAACAGATTTACAGTACAGGTAGTCCTCATTGAGCAACTGCCTCACTTAGTGACCATTCGCAGTTACAGCAGTGATGAAAAAGTAACTGTATGACCCATCCTCGCATCTACGACCTTCACAGGTGGAAGTGCTATTCCATAGAAGAGGGGCAATAATTAGAAATATTTTTTTCCATGATCTTAAAACTGGTAGTCCCATTCAAATGTTTATATTCTATCTCTGTCGCATGGGAGTTGACTTCTGGACAAAGAAAATGGACTTACGAACAAAGGACTTAATGTTCAGCATCAGAAACACAAACACGTGGCTAATGGTGACAATCAGGGTTTTTTAGACCAATATTTCCCAACCTTGCTCACAGTCACCCATGCCTTAGTCACCTCCCGTTTGGATTGCTGCAATGTGCTCTACATGGGGCTGCCCTTGAAGACCATCCAGAAGCTGCAACTGGTCCAGAATGCAGCTGCATGCGCGGTTTTCGGTGTCCTGCAGTTCACCTGAGTAACTCCACTGCTGAATGAGCAGCACTGGCTTCCAGTTGCTTTCTGGGTGCAATTCAAGGTGCTGGTGATCACCTTTAGAGCCCTACCTAGCACAGGGCCAGGCTACTTGTGGGACTGTCTCTTCCTGAGGGTATCTACCCATCCTACTAGGTTAGATGGGGGGGGTATGCCCCAGGTCCCCTCCCTTAGATGTTGCCATCTGATGGGACCTCGGAGGTCTGCCTTCTCGATGCCCACCCCCGTCCTTTGGAACAGCCTCCCACTGGAGATCAAAGGGATCCTACCCTTTTAGCCTTCCGGAGGGCTATGAAGACCTGGCTCTTCCCCCAAGCACTGGACTAGGATGGGGGGTTGAGTTGTAAGCATGTTTGATCTGACGCCTGGGGGGAAGAGTACAGTATGTTTCTAACTATGTTTTATAGATTGTTGTGAGCCACCTAGAGTCATTGTATGAGATAGGCAGCTATATAAGTCCTGTAAATAAACAAACAACCCTGGGCAACTTGTACACATGTGGACTTCAACTCCTAGAAATCTTAGCAATGGCCAGACTGGCTGGGGAATTCTGGGAGCTGAAGTCCACACATCTTAAACTTGCCCCAGTGGGGAAACACTGTGTAATACTTTTCCTAATAGTTTACACCTTACTTTGCATAAAATATTTTAGTGTGTTTGTTGCCATTATTCTTTGCGATGGCACATGCTTCTGGCCATGGACTGCCATGGAGCTCTTTGAGCATTAATATTGCAGTGATAATAAGGAGGAAAGATGGAATTAGAGAATGTCATACATACAGGGGGGCAAAGTCTTCATGCAGGCAGCCCCCTGGCAACACGTCAGCTTGGATGAGATCGTTCCTCTGCTACCCAGGTTAAGAATGGTGAGGTTTTCACTGCAGCTACTAGATTGGACGCAGGCTTTTCTTGTCAGATATTTTCCTCCTGGGATTATCAAGCGGAGAGAACTATTTCAGTTCTAAATGGTAGCCATGAGGATGACCACCTCCAGCTAGAGACACCTTCCACCCTTTCCAAAACATGCAACAGCAACATAAAACACCAGATTGAGAGCTTGGTATCAATGGAACATAGTGCCAATGAAGGAGGAGATCTGGGTTAGTCTAGGGTGGGAAAAACAAAAAACAAAAAACAGGAGTTCGGTAGATGGTTTAGGAGTTTCTTGGAGGGAGTATAGCTATGGTGACCATATTTTCTTGGAAAAAATGAAGGACAAACCCCCAAAAGGGGCAAATCTGGAAGAGGTTCATCAGAATGAAAAAAGGGACATTTATAACTTTGGCTTTCCCAAAGAAAACTCAACAACAAGAAAATCTTTACAAAAAAGCATATCCTAATAAAAATATCTAAACATCAAACAGTAGATGTAAATTCGTTTTCACCTGAATGTGAAAGGCTGTGCATTAAGTGGTACTGTTTGTATGGTAACAGTTAAAGGACCAAAATAAAGGACAAAAGTGAGCTTTTGAAAAATAAATAAATCTAAAGGACAGCTTTGTGAAATAAAGGGTGGTCCTTTATAATAAAGGTCATACAGTATAGTCACTGTAAGTATAGCATAATTTTTGACTCTAGTGTGTACAATGTGTAGAGCAGTGTTTCTCAACCTTGGCAACCTGAAGATGTGTGGACTTCAACTCCCAGAATTCCCCAGCCAGCATGGCTGGCTGGGGAAATCTGGGAATTGAAGTCCACACATCTTCAATTTGCCAAGGTTGAGAAACACTGGTGTAGAGGGTTCTTCACTTTTAGACCTTTAGAAATGATGTCCTGTGGCTTGTATCTGGTTAAAAGAAGGATGTCTATTTGTATCTGTGTCAGCTTCTCGGTAAGGGTTATAGATTTCTACTCCATCTTTTTAATAAAATCTCTGAATTGGAAAAGGGGCTACCAGACTCCTTCTCATATGGTGTCAATGGGCAACTGGAACATTCCTAGAGGAATGGGGGCTATGATGCCCCCAAATTAAAACAGAGATAGGTGGGTTTTTTAGACATAAAAGCAGCTAAAATGCAAATCTTACACGATTCCAGGAGTTTGTGTGTGAGCTTACACAAGGTTTCCTGGAAGAATGCCCAAAATCTGTTGAGATGCTGGCATTCATATGTAAAATCTTTAGGTAAGATGGCTGCGATCTCAAAAAATTACCGACTTTCTGAGAGTTGACGTCATTTTGCTAATGGGGTGTGTGTGTGTGGGTGTGTGTGTGTGTGTGTGTAAGTTGTGAGATTGCAGGTTGACCCCTAATAGGCTGCTAAGGGCACCTCTGGATACATCCACAAAAATCTAGCTGAGGTTCCAAATGAACCTTTAGTATTTATGTATAGGGTTTGTTTTTATAGTGGATTTTTATGGATTGAGCCATTTATTATTATTATTTATTATTATTATTATTATTATTATTATTATTATTTATTGGATTTCTCTCCTGCCCATCTCCCCTATAATAGGGGACATTAAAACTATAAATATATATAAAATACATACCATATATACAATTAAAACAATACTAGAAACAAAAAAAATCCAAGACAATGGAAAATCAGGGCGGGGACAGCCGGCCACTATGGGGCTAGCCATCTCCCTGCTTGAGATGTTCCCTCCCCACCCCAGGCCAAGTGGCAGAACCAGGTCTTCATTTAATGATTTATGGGGTATTTTAATTGTTTCTGGGCTTTTGATTTTTAATTGTGAGCCGCCCGGAGTCCCCCATTGGGGGTGATGGCAGCATACAAATTTAATAATAAATAAAATAAAATAAATACATAAATAATGTTGGATAATGCAGAAGTGTTGGTAGAAGACACTAATGTAGCCATGCGCACAGTTGGGAACATGAGGGGAGATGTCTATAGTACTCTTTTGTGCTTACCTTTGCTGTTTGTCGATTGGAAAGTACCACACTGGTCTAAGAAAGAATAACAAGTTTGTAGTGGTCCTAAACATTCGTGGTGATAATATCTACAAACCGCACACTTCAGAGACAAACCTAAAGGCAAAGGATGGGGCAGGTGGTTGAGTGGTTCATCCATCAGATTTTCTTATTTTTGTGTTTCTTGGCCAGCATTAAAATGAGGGTGGCTGCAGTTTTTCATCTAAAAACCCATGAATGCAACCTACGTAACGCAATCACCCTTGACTGTTTCCCAAGGAAGCCCATCTGCAAGGGGAAACGTTGGAGGTAGATTCCCACAACATGCTTATCTTAATTACAGGGTTCACACAGTCCGTTGAGCAATACAGGCTGTACACCATGCAAAACCACACCTACACAAATCACCCCTAACCAAGGTTAAAATTAACTCAGTTTAGCATGCTGGGCAAATGCATCTCTTAGGGCTTTATGAGAGCTGGTTAAGCATGTTGCGGAAATGGAGCTGGGCTTTGTTACTGAATTAACTCATTTTCTGGGTCTGCATACACCATTGAACAATATGGTCAGGCCCAGCCCAAGAACAACGGTGAAACAGTCCAGTCAAGTAAACTTCGATGGCTGGTGTGGGTCTTCCGGGCTGTGTGGCCGTGTTCTGGAAGTTTTGTTTCCTAACGTTTCGCCAGCACCTGTGACTGGCATCTTCAGAGGGCAGGAGCACAGACAGGAGCAGTTCTCTCTGTGCCTGGCCTGGGCACAGAGAGAACTGCTCCTGTCTGTGCTCCTGCACTCTGAAGATGCCGGTCACAGGTGCTGGCGAAACGTTAGGAAACAAAACTTCCAGAACACGGCCACACAGCCCAGAAGACCCACACCAGCCATTGTATGCCGGTCGTGAAAGCCTTCAACAATACATCAAGTAAACTTCCTTTATTCGCTTACATCTTATAGACAGAATCTTGCCAGACTCAATCTATACTACAGCAACTAGTGGATGTCCCCTGGGAGATGCTAGGGAGTGGCTATCCTGAACCTCTTTTGCTTCCCACGCTCCCCCTGCAGACTGTATTGTCTCTTGTCTCCTTTCCCCTCCTGGAATGCACCCCCTCCCTCCTGATAGCCTTGATCTCCTACTTCCTCTTCCTCCTTGTAGATACATTCCATCACAAATTTGCTAATCAAATGGGCTTTGTTTGCATAGCACACCAAGCAACACACACACACACACACTAACCACAGTTAAAACTCATTGGCCCCTTGTGCAGATATAGCCATACTGCCTTTAACACATCTAACTGAGCATTGTGAATTCAGCCATTAAGTACCAACATTATTCAGAAAAAAAAAAAAGTTGGACAGAAAGAGCAGTGAATAATTTGACCTCAAAGCTTAAAGCAGGAACGGAGGCTAAGAGATGATAGATCTGTGTTTCTACCCATCCTCAAAGATCAGAGACAGTGTGCTCTGGGTCCCATCCATTACACAATGTCATCTGATGGCATCCAAGAAGCATGGTGGCTTCCTTGTCATCGCATCTGCCCTCTGGAACACCATCCCACCCTTAGATTCAAATAGACCCAGCCTTGTTCTCCTTTAAACAAGATCTGGCTTTCTCCAAGCTTTGGGCTAGGGAAGATGCACCTAGGAAGTCCACTAATAGAAGACTGAGACAAACTACTTCTCTCATTGTTGCTCCTCTACATGCAATATGTACAGACGGGCTACCCCTGTGTCCAGAGACAGCACCTAGACCTCAAGATGAGAAGCCACTGCTGGAGTTGTCCTCTAGGAATTAGCCTATTCTTCTTCACCCCCTCCCTCTTCAGACTATGGGACAACCTGCAACTTGATGTGAAAGAAGAACAAATGTCACCCTTTTGGGCACAGAATCAAATGGGTGCCCCAAATAACAGGGTGTTCAGCAGGTTGGATAGCACAGCAGGCATAGAAAGAGATGGTTCTTCATACATGCCCCTTGGGATGTTTCTCCTTTTTTGGATTAATATATCCCCCTTTTAAAAAGGTGTGTCAAAGTGGTCCTCACTTTGGGAGAGCTGAGAAGGATACTTCAGTGCAGGACTTTTCCTTACTTTCATATACGAGGTGCAGCAACATTCCAATAATACAGTAGCACAAGGCAAGAGAAGGCATTGGAGATGGGTGATTCCAGTGGCTTCAGTGTTTGCTCAGGGAAGGTTATTTGGAAGGTCGATTGCTAGGCTGCCAGACAGGGTAAAACTGGCTTTTTCCCTCCTCAAAAGAAAGGAAAGACAACGTAAATGGGACTTAATTTCTGCTTGGAATTCAGTAAGAAACACCAGAGTAGAAAATGTGAGTATATCTCGCAAGGTTGAGGGAAGTAGGAGAAGGGGAAGACAAGTGGATGGACTGGTTAAAAAAAAAAAAAATCAAGACTGTCCTTGGAAGAACTACAGTATTGGTTGTTACTGGAGACAGGTTTGAACTGGTAAAGATTTGTCCATGTAGTCACCAACAGTTAATTAATTAATTAGGTGGCTCCATGACACCTAATCAAGAAGGACAGGGTCTTCAACTTGCACTACAGTCCAGACTGGTGCCTTTAGCTTTGAGGGGACACAAGACACAGCCCTAATAAATCATGTTCTTCTAGGCAAAGCTGAGAAGCAACACAGATGGGCCCCACCTGAAGGTTTTGCAAAAGGTACAGCATTGTTTTAGCTATGCACAGCAAAACTACAACTGCTTTATACACAAGGCTAAGGTTCTGTTTTACAACCTCAAATGAACTAATTTAAAAATGTGCTAGAACAGTATTAACCTTCTTGCCTATGATGTCAACATTGGTCAAAGGCCAAACTATATATTTTCCCTGCATAATGAGATCTTTTCTATCCATTACCTTCCCTTGCCAATTCTCTTCTGTCTGGAGAACGTGACGAAGAGGGACTGGTCTTTCTGGGTATGATAAATCCAAGAGCAGCTTCTTCCTCCTGGGATCTCAGAAGGCATGCAAAGTTCTTTCTCCCACTTTGTCTCCTTGCAATCCTGAGAGCTAGGTCAATACCTGTGCAAAAGTCACCCAAGAAGCCTTTCAGTTGAGTGGGGACAAACCAGGTTCCCCTTGATCTATCTTAGCCCCTTTAGCTTCAAATGGTAGAAGATAATTCCCCACCAGGAGTTGTTTTTTACCACCCTTGAGTTCTCTAAATTTCTCACTTCTCCTTTTCCCCGCTATAGAAGTGAAGAATCTCAATACTACTTAGGGGAGCAGCATTTAGGTAACCACCAAGATAGACATTACCAGGCATCCCAAACAATGAACCCACCCCCTGCCTCCATTCTAAAATGAGACAATCACAGGACATGATGGAGTGAGGACAAGAAGGGATGCAGAAGTTGAGGAAGCCTTCTGAGGGGTGGGTGTCAGCCTCCACTTCCTAATAGTAGCTGTGTCTCCTCTAAGCCTCAGATGGAAATGTACCACTCACTCAGCATAAGCTCCTGCTTTGATACAATCCCATGTATCCCTTCATACTGTGATGCTTTCTTTGAAGAAGCCCATGAGCAGAGTCAGTTAATTGGCCAGATGAGGATGCAGCAAGTCAAACCTTCTTAACTAAGCTAGCTTTGGTGGGGGTTGGCCTGGACAGTACAATAAGATGTAGAAGGAGCACCACTGTCAGAACCTGCATCACCCAACTGTTGTTGTTTTCCATTGTATTGCATTCGTTGGGAGTTGGATTGATTTGTTTCTGCCACTTGTAAATAAGGAGGGGGGGGTGGCTGTTAATGGTTGTAAGAGGAGTTGGGAAGCAGCTTAACCATATATGGGCAATTTAGACTGGCTTGATTGCCGACCAGGCAGCTGGGGCCCAAAGAACCAGGAAGAAGCTCGGGGAGGAAGGAGAGAGGTCAACAACAGGTGAAGAGGAGTCACGACGCCAGGCAATAAGGGGAGGGGGGATAAATAGAGGGAGGTTTACCCAAGGCGTTAGTTTTAGCAATGTTCTGTTTACAAGCTACATGTACCTCTTAATAAAGAAGTATTTATCTGACCCAAGCCTGGTTGTGTGAGAATGCTTCAGAACTGAGAGTTGGACATCGTGGACTTGACAACCACCTGAGGACTTCAGAGACTGGCAATGGTTCTTCTCTTTGGTGAATGTCCAGTGATGTCCACACCTGGACTGTATCATACCAAAAGCTGGGTTCTTAGCCATGTTTAGATATTTGTGCTTGCTCCCTAATTCCACCCACATATCTGCTTCCATAAGTTAGCAGCAGCAGTCCCCGCTGTGTTGCTATCACAAAGTATAAGATACTGTATAGTGTAACTCAGCACCCAATCCCAGCACACAGTACAAGGGTACGCCTGCATGACCTGGCGAATCATAAACTAACCAATCACATTTTAATCTGGTAGGTTGTATGGAGCCATTGCTTGTGGTTAGTTGATGGTTCCATGAGTCATATGAATCCAGCAAGTTGGGTTAATTGATTAAACCAGTGTTTCTCAACTTTGGCAGCTTGAAGATGTGTGGACTTCAACTCCCAGAATTCTGGGAGTTGAAGTCCACACATCTTCAAGCTGCCAAGGTTGAGGAACACTGGACTTTTTTTTTTTTTTGGTCTGCGCTCAGTCATTGCTGACCCTGCAGTGACTGCTCGGACGAGTCCTTCCAGTTTTCAAGGCAATTGTTTCGGAAGTGGTTTGCCAGAGCCTCCTTCCTAGAGCAGAGCCCAGCTGGCGAATGCAGGAGGCGGGGTTTCTGTTGCTTCGCACCCTTTTCGGGCACACGCAGTTTTTCGCGCTTACCGGCAACTGCTCCCGACTCCTTTTTTGCAAGGCGCCGCCAGCATTTTTCCTCCCACCGGAGTGAGAGTACCCATTTATCTACTCACGTGAGTTTTCGACCTGTTGGGTTGACAGGAACTGGGGAGGAAACAGGAGCTCACCCTGTTTAACACGAAGGCTGGACTTGAACCGCTGAAGCGTCGACCATTTCTGGCCAGCAACTTTCAGCGTCATTAAGCCGCTGCACCATCGCGTCCCCCTAACACTGGACTAAACTATGGCAAAATTAATTTTGTAGAATAAGAGTAAGAATCACAGAGTTAGAGGGGACCTCTTGAGGTATCATTAGTTGTCTCCCCGTATCTCTTTCCTACTCCCCCTCCAAAAATAGCAATTTATGATACCAAGAGATTAACACTGCCACTGTATTCATATAACACCCTACCTAGTTACAGTACTGAATTAACTCATTCAGATTGCACGGCAAATTGAACCAGAAACTAACCAGATGATTTGGCTTCACATCACGTGGTAAGTCAAGAATGAGTTATAAGGATTCAAACTAACAGAGCTTAATACATCGTAGAAATGCAGCCACCAGGTTTCTAACCGCTCTAGTTAAGAGGCAGTTAGAATAGAATGGAATGGAATGGAATAGAGCCTGTTGTATAAAGACAGTTATATAGACACTCCTGTCCCCTAATCTTATAAGAAGGACAGGGCACATAGCTCAATTTTCCGTACTACTTTGAGGTTGTAATCCATCCCTAAAGTATAAGTAAAAAGTAAACCATAAATAAAGATTTAAATGAGTGAGCAGAGCCCGTGTGTATAAAGGAGATACTGTAACAAGGAAGGAAAGAAAAAGGAGGTGAATAAAGAGAGCTTTTGTGATTTTGATTCTGATTTCTTTTTAACCTTGATATTTATTTATTTTATTTATTTATTAAATTTGTATGCTGCCCGTCTCCCCCAATGGGTGACTCTGGGTGGCTCACAATTAAAACAAAACCCACAAACAATTAATGATTAAATATTAATTATTAAAATTAAATAGCATGTTAATTAATTGAAATTGATCAATTCAAAAGTCAAGCTATAAGGCAGACCCTATGCCTATGTCCCTTTTCCAATTCCTCAACAAAAAGGCTGAGCACATCCAACTCCGAGTCGTGCTGGCTACAGTTATCCATCCTGTTACAACTGCATGCTCTAAGAAGAAAATAACTGGCTGAGTCTACAGATTATGCCAACCGGTAATATGGTTGCTTGGTTTAACCTGTTGCATGAAGCCAGCTGTTGTAGTCTACAGTGGCTTGGGTTACAAACAGTAGCAAGCAATTCACAACTTTGTGCAAAGCGAGAACCAGGTCATAGTTTCTTCTATAGAACAGTGTTTCTCAACCTTAGCAACTCTAAGATGTGTGGACTTCAACTCCCAGAATTCCCCAGCCAGCCATGCTGGCTGGGGAATTCTGGGAGTTGAAGTCCACACATCTTAGAGTTGCCAAGGTTGAGAAACATTGTCCTATAGCGTGCAATATAATGCTTCGTCTTTTCTTAAACACAGGGAGTAGGTTGAATATGGCAGACAGAGGTTATATGTGTAGGACAAGCAAACATATGACACGCACAGAGTGATATTTTTACAAGTGAAGCCAACAAGGTTTTAAGAACTTTCAGGTGGGTCTGGTAGAAAAGAACAAATAGAACAGAAGGAGATCCATATAACTGAGGCAAAGGTTATTTGTAATAAAGCCCAATAATGTAGTTCTTTTTAGTCTACAGCATTAAAACTGCCTTGATTGATGTGAAGGAAAACTTGAATGCTTTAAGGTCAAGGACATTTAAGCTCTGTCGAAGTAGCTTTTGCTGATGGACAGAAGACACTTCCATCAAAGTAAATTGACAGTTAAATCAGTGGCTTTACCTTGACATTTGTCAGTGGCAGGATAATGTACCTTGGGAAAGCAAAATTCCTCTCTGGGGCAGATTGACTGCTATCTGCACTCAGCTAGTAGGCTATGGTTTTGATTAACCTTCACCAACCTAGTTGTCTCCTGGTATATTTGGAATACAACTCCCAAATTTTCCAGTCATTGCAGCCAGTGGTCAAGCTGACTAGGGATTCTGGGAATTGCAATCCCAGCTCTTGTTTGGGAAAGGATATTCTAGACATGCAGCGACAACTTGTCGGAAAAGAAAATCTGCACGTGTATTTGCTTATGTAAGCCTGAGAAAATCTGGGATGAATTAAATACCTTCTTCTTCACAGCTGTGAAAAGTCATTAGTTTCTCATATCATGCTTAGGCATGGTTTTCTGGAAAAGTCACCATGGTCTGGTTCATGGAGGATCAAGCCATAAATCTACAGTTTACAAAACACAGTGGAGAGTTCACACCTTCAAAACCAAGAAACAACCTTGGCACAAAGTGTGAATCAGGTAACTGGGATGTGTTTTGCCAGCCTTTCAAGGTGAGACAGGGGTCTCAGTTGTGAGGCTGAAATGGCACTGAGCCAGACATGAAAAGGCTAACCTAAATCTCTTCTTTGGTGATTTTGCCTTGTTTGCTGTTGATAACCTGCATGCTTTTGGATTATGGATCTGGAGATGTATCATGGACTGCCAGAAGAACCCATCAATCAATCCTGGGTTATCACACTCATAAAGTGTGGGCCAGCAAGCAGAAACTCACATATTTTGGCCTTGGGACACAAGTGGAGAATGAGCTACAAAAGAGCAAAGGTTAAGGGAATAGAAAAAGGGGAGGTCCTCAGATAAGGTTAATGAATGAGATCAAAGAAATCATCAATATGTCCGTGAAAGAACTAAGAATTCTTTATTAGAGACATATGAAGGTAGTTAATATTTATTTGGACATTATATGCTGTACACCAGATCTGAAGGACTTATAACCCTCTATTTATTACTGGACTCCAATCTCATCAGCCACACCCAACATAGCCAGTGGTAAGATGATACTGTGGGAACAGGAAAGCCATACATTTCTTATCCCTGCTTTAAGAAGAACATTTCTTTTTTCAGTGGATGGGCTTTTAATCATGTGGGAAATAATACTGCTCAGACACATGTTCTTGGAATTATACTTCAGTCACCATAATCATAACTTGTGCCCTGCTGAAAATTGGCTTCTGAAGTTTCCCCCACCCACCCACCCACCCACCCAAAGGTGATGAGGACATCTGAGAAATTCTCATGGACAGAAGGAGGTATTCAAGCATTGATAAAGTTCAAAGGATGTGTGCATATGAATAGAATCCATTGTACAACCGTTTGTCCAATAATTTGTAGCTTCCCTCATTTCCCTTTCATCCCAGGAGAAGATATCATAAAGCAGTGGTTCCTACTGAGTTTTCTTCAGATTGGGAAGTAAAGGTGGCTTGGTGGCTTCAGAGGGAGAGAATGTGTAACAGAAAATCATAGTCATAGCAGGACCTGTACAAGGGGAAATACATTCTCAACCCCCTGCAAGGGTGGTGGTAGGAGTTTAACAGAAGGAGAAAACCTAGAGAAATTACAAAGCGGAGTTTCTATATTTCCTCATCTAATGTCATTTCATCCTGAGCATTGATCTGGTTTTCTGTGGCCTTTTCTTTCTCTCTCCCTTACATGAAATAATTGCTATGCAGGAAGTCCCAAGAATGGTGACTTTACTAGTATGTCTGTCAAATATGGAATTCTGTGGGATAAAGGACATTGTACCGCGCATCTTAAGCACATTGCCCTGGCAGTTGTTTCCTCATGGGCCATGCAAAGAAAGAGAGTCTTCTGCCTTCCTCACAGTCACTACTAAAGTGGCAAGGAGTTTGGGGCCAAAATACTTATTCTTGCACTGGAAAGAGTGCTACTATTTTCCAGAATACATGAGCCTGAAAAGGATCAAGAAGAACTATCTTGGTTTCTTACATGTTTCCTGCTGCCGTTCACCATCACCTTCACTTCTTCCTGGTGTGAGAATCCCCCAGGTCTACTTTCATGGATAACACCCTTCCTTCCCAAACTATTTCAGATCAAATCAAGTTTTATTTTAGCCATTAACCAGCACACGTCTATGTATTTCAACACACTTTCTCTGCTTCCCTTAATCCAAGTGTTAGAAGAATAGAAGGTAGCAGACACAAGATAACTTTGGAAGGTTGTACTGGTTCAGGTTGGAGCTGAGAGTTTTTACAGTAGAAAGCAACAAACTGACCATAAAGTGGATTTATAGCTGTTCAGCTTACAATTTAAGCAAGAAAGCCAGGCATGTTGCTGTGTTTTGCAATATTGCAATGATCAAAGAGGAGTCAAGTAAGCCATAAACACAGTGCAATTAAAGGAACATGTGATTTTCGGTATTTCAGGGTGGGGCTCTATGAACAATAAAGGCAATAAAACAGCTAAAAATACTGCCTTCTGCAGACAGAGGAAATCGAATTTTTAAAGTCAAGGTGACTTTTTAAATTTGTTATTTCTTGGAATTTTAAACTATGAATTAATCTGGAGTCTCATGCTTGATATCATTAGACATCACAGCTCTGGAGATGTTCCAAAAAGTTCTTCAAACTGTGAAGAAACTTCTGAAAGGAAGTGTGTGTTTCTTCCCTTTATGGCAAAGTTTTGCCTGATGTTTAAACAGGTAGGGTTTGGATTACTCCTTCATGACCACCATCTTGATTGTGTTGATCATATCCTGTGTACACACATGGCAGGTGATGAGAAGGCAGCAAGAACAGAAAGGACTTGGCTTCTGGCTTGTATTAGAAAGTAGACAAATATGTGTCTACCAAGCAATCCACCCAGCACCCCCTATGTTGGTCTGTTGCCTTTAAAGAAGCTGGAATATGTTGTTCCAGCAGCAGCAGCAGCAGCAGGCGATGATCCAGTCTGTTTCTGTTGGCAGAATAAGGGTGGCACCATCACTTCCTTTAGTTCAAACCTCAAATGTCCTAGCAAAGGTCAGCCTCAAGTTGTGTAAAATCAATGTGTGTGTGTGTGTGTGTGTGTGTGTGTGTGTAGAGGGATTGAAAACCCCCTTCCTTCCTTCCTTCCTTTCTATGATGGATAGAGGCCATTTTGAGATATTTTGAAGCTAGCGGAAATGGATGCAAAAAAAATCTGCCCTAAATTTTTTCTTTTCTTTTCCCCTATCTGTTTTCTCTTCCCAGCAATGGGACTTTGACTTCCAGCTTAATTTTTAACTCTAAATGGCACACAATATATCTTTAGCTAGTTTTTGCAGAACAATATCTTCCAGAGAATACAATGTTATTTATAGAACCTGAAGGCCACATTCATATTATCTCCCTTGAAAGTTTTCCCGTCCTGCTGCTCCACAGCAAAAACTGATAACGAACAGTTGAGTCTTGTGATTAAGGACACTATTAAAAGGAATCCAAAACTTGCCCTCAAGGGTTTATTCTTCTTTTGCATTCCAAAAGGATGCTGCAGGAGCAGAGAATGAAATGTACTCCCACTACGGGTGTATAAATAATATCTACTTCTGTTGAAGATTGCATCTTCCTTTTGGACCACTAGAGCAAAAGTCAACAGGTGGATGAGAGAAAGGATTTCCATATAATTTTCACCTGGCCTATTGGCAGAAATGAGTATCTGTGTTTAAGAGACTACAGAACTTCCTTTTCTCCTCTTTCTTTTCTGTCTTCAGGATCCCATTTTGATAAAAGCAAGGCTTTCCTTTCCTACATAGTTCTTAATACAGCTAGTCCTCACTTACCAACCACAACTGGGACCAGCAACTCCATCGCTAAGCAAAAAAAAAAAATCACATGACTTATGACATCATTTCCACTTCCATTATTAAACAAATCACTGCAGTCATTAAGTGAAACTTCACATGACCATGACTCCATTAACTCTGCTTGCTGCAAGCCGGTTGTGAAGCACACAAACGGGGATCATGTGACTGTGGGACACTGCGACGGTTATAAATGCGAGGATTAGTCACAAAGCTGTTTTTTTAACTGTTGTAACTTTGAATGGTTGCTAAACAAGGCAGTCGGTAAGCGAGGACTACCTGTAAATCTACCTCTTATCTCAAGTATGATGAATGCTAACACTCACTAATAGCTAAATCTTTTGCATCTAAGACCACTATATTGATAGCATTTTTAATTTTTTTAAATACTGTTTTATTGTATTATTAGGAAACACAAGTAGTACCTTATATTACTTAGGTACAGTGGTATTTATACAGTGTTGACTACAGATGATTAACCCTCTGATGATTTAGATAACTTATACCGTTACAGACAAAGAAAAAAGTTGATGTCAATACTAACTATGATTTCTAAAATGTTAATGTTGATAACATAAGGTTGCTTAAATTTTACGTCTAGACCTGAATGTAGCCTTGATAAACAACTGCAAAATGCATTAAATTTTTGTAATATAATAGTTTCTATCTGAAGCTTAATACTTAATACTAAGGTCTCCACTATATTGTTATTTATTGTTGTTTATGTGTATTAGAAAAAAGAAGAAAAAAATTGAATTCAATCTGCCACCACTTCATGACTTGGTGTTCTTTCAGCATTCTGCATACACTCAGGAGCACAACTCTAATAAGAGACCTTGGACCAGTCAGTCTCTCTCAGCCTAACCTACCTCACAGGTATTGTGGAATTAGTGATACATTATATCTCTATTTAAATGTATGTGTAGAGAGGGAGTCTAATTCCATTGGAAAGACAATGTGGTTAGTGGTTAATATGTTGGATCAGCATAGGGGAGACCCAGGTTCTAGTCCCTCCCTCTCAGCCCAAGAACCAGGTTGGTGTAGTAGGGAAGATGCTGATTCTAGTCCTCCCTCAGCTACAGAAGAACTCTAGAGGACTATGGGCCAATCATTCCCTCAGCCCAATCTGCCTTGCTGTGTGGCTGGGAGTGGTGCTTATACCATCTTGAATTCCCACACAAAACAGAGAATATCAATCTGATAGCTAAATAAAATAGCCTGCACCATTTGCATCTTCCATATTCTTTTCAAGTCACATCTCCTCGTCATTTCCTTTCCCTCTTGGTGGGCCTCACCCTTTCTCCATGGAATATTCAAGATGGCATACCATCTGGAACTTCACCCTGAAAGACAGGGTAAAATATTACCGGTTGAGTTGGAAGACAGTCAACAGCTATATGGATTACTTTGCTATATTTGCAGATGTCATGCCTCATGAAATCTGTGAGTCCAAGGGTTTCCTATCTTTTGCTACTCATGACATATGCTGAAGTTGTAATACCTAGTGTGACATAGGTGAGCAGGGAAAAAACAAAAGTGCATTTCCGGTTAAGGTAGAACTTTTCTCACATTTATAAAGCTGCGTGAGGAACAGCAACCCTCCAGTAACTGAAATAAAATACAGACGGACAACTTGTCTCCTACTGGATTAGAAGCATTTAGAAGAGCCTATCTTGGAAAACTCCAAGTAAGTGGTCCTATTGCATTCAGGAAGCATGAACCTTCTCTTTCTGATCCAGATCATGCTTGCATAATTTGTATTGGTAGTTCTATAGCATCTTTTTTTTTTCTGCTTGAACATTTGTACAACTACACATTTAATTATGCATTTTGATAGGACTGCATGGAGCACTCCAATTCTGGCTTCCCTTTTCTTCACTAATCCGTCCTCTCTTATTTTTAAATTAATCTTATTTAATTATAACAAATATGTATTCGATATGCATTATACAATATATAATTCTGGATGTTTTGGCACAAAATATTCACATTTGCACATTTCAATATAAAAATGAGTTTTGCATTCTGACTTTTAGTGAAGATTGACGGTTGACTTAAAATTGGAACACGCATAGAAGGCCGGTTTCAAGCCATGGCTATAAATATTGATTTCTGATCAGGCTGCAAGCTGTTCTGAATTGGAAGAGATAAGAAATTGGATTGGTTTCTGTTTTAATCTGAAGGCAGCTAATTTGGGATCCTGTGCATGTATCAAAACAGCATTATTCTTTGAAATTTGCCCTTTTCCAAATATGGAAATCTATAATTTTGCAGCTAAAAATGTACAATGTGTTTCTTGATTTGTCTATTAGATTTCTATCATACCTTTCCTTTAGGAGTAGCAAGATGGTATACCCTTCTCATTTTTGTCCATGCTGACACCCGTGTGAGATATGTTAGGTTGAGAGAGAGTGACCAGCTCAAAGTCACCTAGTGACATTTTGCGGCTAAGGGTAGACATAAACTAGATCTCTCTAATCTATCACCTTCATTATTGTACCATTTTGGCTCAAAATTGTTCATATTAGGAAAAAAAATCTGAGGGTGTTATAATTCAGCTAGCACTGAAGATGTTACCTAGCCAGGTAACAAAACATTTGCAAGAAGACAACCAAGCTCAGAGAACCCCAAGGACTTCATGGTGTTATAATTTATTTCAAAAATTAGAATACCCCCCTGAAAAACCCTAGCTTTATCCATGATCATACAATTTTATAGAGCATTTCCAATCATTTGTGATGTAGCATGATGGCAACAGAAAAAGGTCCATGCAACCTTCATTGTCACTTAAGAGCACTAGACCAAAAGCAGAAGGAGTGATTAATGCTTCTTGGGTTTAGCGGAGCATCTGTTTAGCAGAAGGATGATAAGAGCTATGTGAAAAGAGAATGGGACAACAGAATAGTACATGGCCACTGAATCAATCCCTCCAAATCTGCAAGGGCAGATCTGTTTGGGTTAAGAGAAGTGACTCTTCTTTTCCTCCAAAAGACCTGGAGAAGGATATTGAATCAAGCCGAGAAGAAAACTTTTTGAGCTAGCCATTAAATAAGATCCCACAGATACCTTGCAGGAAGAAAGAACTCTTTATTTTCCTCACCTATAAAAACTTGAAGCTTTTCCCAGTGGTCTTGAGTGTCTCCATTGAGAGCTCGCTATTTAATTTCTGTGTTTGCCCTATCAAATCCTAGGGCCACCCTGAAAGACCATGTTGTTGAAGCAAGAGTCAGATGTTAAGTCTACATATCTGAGCTCACACTTCTACAACGATGGAGAGACATGTTTGAGATGATTCTAGAGACCTGGAGTCTGGTTCTCGAAAAGCTGAGTTGAGCAGCTTCCACTGAATAGACTTTTATATATATACAGTACATAAACATGGGAGCCATGGCGCAATTGCCTGAGTGTCTTTGCTTAAGGGCAGGAGAAGGGAAAAAAAACTAGCAATTTTTTATGCCTGCAAAAACTTTTGCAGATGCAATTTTTTGCTTCCAAAATCTTCAACAGTGAAAGGCAACTCCAGAATATTTGAAGGACGTAACTTGATGTATGATAAGGTTTTTCAATTTTTCTCAGACCGTGGAATCTGTTAATTAAAAAAAAAAAGAAAAATTATGCTAAGGATTTTCAAACCTTCTCAGACCATAGAACCTGTTAATTAAAAAAATAAAAAAATCCCCAGAGTGCCTGATCTGCAAAATGGCGACCATCATGATTTTTATAGGAGAACAACTCTTGCTCTTTCCAGTATACTTCAAAAAATTGCTATGGATACCTTGGCTGCGTTTGAGTGAAATTTCTTTTTCCCCAATTCTTTCATAGAACACCATTAAGTTCTTATGGAATGCCATGGAACACAGCTTTAAAAACCCGCTCTAAGCTATTTTCATTTATATGGAAGGGTTATGGCACATTGGCATTTGAGAGGAAACATATACCAAATGTTCTTAGTTTTAAAATAATTTATATTTATATTTTTAAAAGGTGTACCAAACATATGGATGAGAATATGGACATTATATATATACATATTTTAAAAATCCCCTCTTAGCCCTATGGGTGGTATGTGTGTATCTCTCTCCACACACACACATACAAAAATTTTAAAAATTCCCCTCTCACCCCAATGGGTGGTCTGTGTCTTCCTCAATCTCAGCTCCTCTACCAGAGGCCTGGGAGTTTGAGGTTCTGTGCGGTATCTGAGCTGTTCCCAGCACTGCACTCTTCTGGACAGAGAGCTCGGATGTTGTTCCTGGGATCTGTTGGAGCCATTCTCCCAGCTTAGGAGTCACAGCCGCAAGTGCTCCTATCCCCACTGGGACTTTGGCCTTGACTTTCCACGCCCTCTCTAGTTCCTCCTTCAGGCCCTGGTCCTTCTCCAGCTTCTCATGCTCCTTCTTCCTGATGTTGCTGTCACTTGGCACTGCTACATCTATCACAACCACTGTCTTCTGGTCCTTGTCTACTACCAAGATGTCTAGTTGATTGGCCAGTACGTGCCTGTCCGTCTGGATCTGGAAGTCCCACAGGATCTTAGCCCTATTATTCTCCATGACCTTCTGTGGAATCTCCCATCTGGACATGGGAGAGTCTAGCCCATACACTGTGCAGATGTTCCTGTACACAATGCCAGCTACTTGGTTGTGCCATTCAGTGTATGCTGTTTCTGCCTGCATCTTACACCCTGCCACTATGTGTTGGACTGTCTCTGAGGTCTCTCTGCACAGTCTGTACCTTGGGTCCTGTCTAGTGTGGTAGACTCCTGCTTCTATGGATCTGGTGCTTAGTACCTGTTCTTCTGCTGCTATGATCAGTGCCTCAGTGCTGTCTTTTAGTCCAGCCCTTTCCAGCCACTGGTAGGATTTCCCAATGTCAGCCACCTGTACTATCCGTCAATGGTACATCCCATGCAGGGTCTTGTCTTGCCATGGCACTTCTTCTGCTTGAACTTCCTCCCATGCCTGCTGTTGCCTCAGGCATTCTCTCAGCAGCTCATCTTTGGGTGCCTTCTTACTGATGTACTGGATGCTCTGGGTTTCATTCAGAACAGCGGCTTTGACACTCAACAGACCCCACCCATCCTCTTTCTGGCTGGTGTACAGTCTCTGGGTGTTGGACTTGGGGTGGAAACCTTCATACAGTGTGAGGAGCTTTCAGGTCTTCACATTGGCAGCCTCCATGTTCTCCTTTGACCAGTTCGCTAGACCAGCAGGGTATTTGATGACTGTCAGGGTATACGTGTTGATGGCATGGATCTTGTTCTTCCTTTTCAGCACCTGTCTTATCCTTTGGTGGTACCTGGACATTTCTGTCTTCTTTGCCTCCTCATTGTGGTTCCCATGTGACTATGGGATACCGAGGAACATGTAGCTAGTCTGTATGTCTGCTATCTGGTCCACTGGTAGTTGCACCTCATCAGTCTTAACTACCTTCCCTCTCTTTACTACCATCTGGCCACATTTCTCCAGTCCAGAAGACCTACAATGTCCTCAGTGCAGATCTATGTCAGGTGGATTAGCGAGTTGATGTTTCGTTCACTCTTAACATACACCTTGATGTCATCCACATAGAGGAGGTGGCTGATGGTAGTCCTGAACTTGTATAAGTATCCAGTCCTTGCAATTATCTGGCTGAGAGGGTTCAAGCCTATGCAGAACAGCAGCATGGACAATGCATCACCTTGGAATATGCCGCACTTGATGGCCACTTGTGCGAGCTCTGTTGAGTTCACTTCCAGTGTTGTCCTCCGCAGCCCCATTGAGTTCTTGGGGAAGGTCCATAGTGTCCTGTTGACTTTGTATAACGCTAGGCATTCACAGATCCATGTGTGTGACAATGACTGGTAGGCTTTCCTGTAGTCAATATACAATGGAACCTCAGTTTACGAACTTAATTCATTCCGTGACTCTGGCCGCAACCCAAATTGGTCGCAACCCAAAGCAAATTTCCCCATAAGGTTCAATGTAATTACCATTAATCCATTCTGGCATGGAGGACAGGGAGGCGGCTACTGCTTGGAGGGAGAGTCCCCCTCCCTACGACCACGTGTCAGGGGCGGAAAAATGGCCGCGGAACACGTATCAGGGGCAGAAAATGGCTGCAGACCATGTGTCAGGGGTGGAAAAATGGCCGCGGACCGTGTCATGGGAAGGAAAATGGCCGTGTATCCTGCTCATACCCCAAGGCGGAGTTCGCAAACCAAGGTAAATTTTTGCGGCCAGAGCTGGTCATAACCCGAAAAGTTCGTTAAGAGAAGCGTTTGTAACCCGAGGTACCACTGTATTTGTATGTATGTATATAGGATGCTTCACTGTGTATATTCTTCACAAACACAAGAATGCTTTTGAAGACTTTGAGGATTCAAAAATAATAATAATGTGACAGTGACCAACAATTCAGGCTTACTTTGATCAACTTCTCTTCCATCCTCAAATTCCTCAGGGACTATCTTCTGGAAGCAGAATCTGCCCAGCCCAGGCAAAGACATACAGAGGGGATATTTAGGGTCCCGTCCCTATAAAACATCAAGAGGAACAGGTCATAAAATGGCCTCCATACTACGGAGCACTTCCATGCTATGGAAAACCTCCATGGTATGGAATACTTGATGACCTGCCATCTTCCTTACTGATCTTCTGTAACACACTTTAAGAAGTAACTTACAAATAGGACATTGGAAGCTGGATGTTCTAAGATGTTTTGATGACTGGGCTACCAGATTTATCTCTTATTTCTATTCTTTCCAGTGAGTTTCTGATTATCTTTCTATTTCACTATTTTATTATCTATTTTCTATCTTTCTCCTTTATTCATCTGACTCGGGCAATATAGAAAAAATGGTAATAAATAAGTAAACAAATAAACCGCTTGGCCTTTCACTTCAGGGTGCCTAATTCATGGCCCCACAGGCCACAAAAGGGCTGAATTTTTTCTCTCTTCTGGTCTATTATTCTCCTCCAAGATCGTGTGCTTAGCCACACAATCTGGAGGCTGGGTGGAATCAGAGGCATGATTTTCTGCCATCTGTTTCCTCCAATGGTAGAAAAGAGATGTGCCAAATCTTCAAGAGGCTCAACACACCTACTTTACCACTTAAATAGCCCCTTAAATCTGCCCAGATGTGTCAGCCCTTCAAGGTCAGGAAATAGACTCCATGAGAAATGCTAAAATTCTATTGATGTTGGCTGTCTTAGCAAAATTTTGAAAGGCTGAGTTAGGGCGGGACCAGTTTGAATTTCTTTCTAATGTTCTCTTCTTTTTCCAGGTTGAAATCATGTTTTGCTAACTGCCATATTCCTTCTCTGAAGGTTATCTTGACCTGCCCAGAGTCACCCATTGGGGAGATGGGCAGCATACAAATAGAATGAATGAATGAATGAATGAATGAATGAATGAATGAATGAATGAATGAATGAATGAATGAAATATCTCTGTGGTTCTCAACCAAATAGTGGGAATGGGAAGAAAAACCTAGCCCTTGTCCCTTCCAGAGCCCGCAGTGTAAGACCCTACAGCACCTTCTACCTCTTGCCTCCCACTCTTAAAAAATGCGGCCATGAAAGAGTCGCTTGGGCCATATTTGTTTAGTAGTGATTTTATTTTTATTTTTCTTGGCAGACATTTCTACTAGAACATTCTTCATCTTTGCATGAGTCGTGGGACTGGGCAATACCATCAGTATGCAGCCTCTCGTGGGACTCTTCTGTTTCTCATGGCTTCTTGCGACAGGTAAGAATAGATGTGCATAGATGCACATGTAGAAAGGGTGGCTCCATTGAAATCAATGGGATGAAACCAAATGTTAACTGCTAACTTTATGCTGGGGAAAAAATAAAACTGCCTCAAGGTGAAATCAGCAAGGTTAGCCTGGCTTGGGGCCAGGTTATTTGAAGGACCGCCTTTTCCCACTTTCATCTGCCCGACCCACCAGATTGGGGAGGCAGGGTATGTTACGGGTCTCCTCCATTAAGGAGGTCCATCCAGTGGGACAGAGAAGAAGGACCTTCTCCATGGTGGCTCCCTCCCTGTGGAACATCATCCCTACAGGTGGGACTTCCAAAAGGCCCTGAAGACACTGTTTTGCCAGCAGGCCTGGGGACCTCAGGTCGATACAGAGCCCATCAAATAGCTAGTATAAATGTGCTGTTGTCGCCAGGGGAGTGGGGAGGTGTAGTCAGTTTTGTATTTGGGATTTTTATCTCTATAAGCTGCCCGGAGTCACTGTGAGTGAGTTGGGCAGCCATATACATTACTAAAATAAAATAAAATAAAATAAAATAAAATAAAATAAAATAAAATAAAATAAAATAAAATAAAATAAAATAAAAGGTGGATGCAGAAAGAAAGCTAGTACTAGAAGGTTATCAAAAGTTGGGCCTTGATTAATGAAACAACAGGTCTGTTCTGCCTACCCTCCATCAACATTGGGCTTCCATAAATGGTTCCCCCAAGCCAAAAATTGTATTAAGTGCTGAGTGGTACCATCCGACCCATTCAGATGGGATCCTATCTATCTATCTATCTATCTATCTATCTATCTATCTATCTATCTATCTATCTATCTATTTTAGAAATGTATAAGGCTGCCCAACTTCATGAGGATTCTGGGTTGCATACAGTAAAAACAATAGCATAATATTTCAAAAACACACCCAAATGCCACAAGAAAAACAACCATTAAAAGACAATCAAAAATGCAGGACCCATCACCCACCCTAATCCAATGCCTGGGGAAAGAGCCAGCTTTTTATAGTGTCTTGAATATGGCCATCATCATCATCATCATTGTTATTGTTGTTATATTACTATATTATTATTATTATTATTATTATTATTATTATTATTATTATTATTATTATTATTATTATTATATCGGGAGGAGGGTGTGTTCCAGAGAGCAGGGTCTGCAACAGAGAAGATCCTAGGTGTTTCCTAGGTGACACTGCTTAATGGATGGGACCTGCAGCATGCCAATTCTGCCTGATCATACAGGCCAGATTTAATCCTTTTGCTAAGTCTTCTCCCTTGGAAAACTTGTTCAGAAAGATCTAAAGTTCTAGGTGGTCAAACAGAAAGTTGCTTCCTGAAACCCAGAAACAAGAGGAGGCCCCAACTCCCTCTGGAGAGACATTCTTGGCTTCATTGCTTCAAGATGCAAATGGCTTCTCTACTAATACTAAGCCATTAGCAAACCATGTCCAGGATATTTATTTATTCCTTAGATTTATATCCTGCCTTTGTTGTACAACTCAAGATGGTGTACTTTATTTATTATTTATTTATTTATTTCAATTTATGCAACTGCCCATCTCAAATTCATAACTTTAACTGTTTTATACATATAAAATAGAATCGCCAACAACAGATCATCAACACAAGCATTGTATAGGCTCAGCCATGCATCTGGATCGCCAGGTTCAGTGACAGAACCATGTCTTTAAGGCCTCATGGAAGAGCAACAGGGTCAGGCTAATCTAATCTCTGGTGGGATGATTTTTCAAAGAATGGAATAGGCACTTTCCACATCTCTCTAATGACCTATAGGTGAGGTAGGGCTCTAAAAATCCAGTCTTTAAAGTCATATCTTCCCAGTTTTTGTTCGATAGATATTACTGGTTTATTGGGCCTTTATTAGCTGCATTTTTGCTTAATCAGCTGCTAGGTTAAGCATAAATGATCTTTGGAATTGACCTGACTTTTGTTTCCTAATGTCTAGGTAGCAATCTATCTGAAATAGGGAAACTATTTCCCTGAGAAATGATGTAAATTTTTACACTAACTATAAGGATTGGTTTGGTTTGGGGCATGCTTGAATATTTTCAAAAATACTTGATACTGATATTGATTTTGACTGAAACAAAGGATATCAGTTTGACGTGGGATCCAATTTGATAAAATATTCACATTCTCGCTTTAACTTGGGTAGAAAAAGCCGGGGGCTGACTCTTATTTGTCAAGAGAGAAATGCTACACAATACTGAAAGGTGAAAAGTATCCTGTTTCAGATAAAGCGATTGGAGAGTTGGGAATTCTCAAATTTCAGGGAGGTTAGGGCAGTGTTTTCTGGGCAAAGTGCATTGTGTCAACCTTACTGTTATGTGTTTGTAAGTGTGGGAGAAGCCTGATCATCTGGTAAGTCTGCTCAGAATGGCTGAATGAGAAGAAGCCTGGGGGTGGGGATAGGGAGATAAAAAAGAAAATCAAATCCTTTAACCAGCCATTTAACAACAGTTTGTGGACATTGGATAATAACACCATCACCAGAGCATCAGATGAAGTCTTACTGGAGGCAATGCTATGATTGCATTTCTCTATAAGTAAAAGCTTAATCTGTCAGCCACTTGCTTCCTCTCTTCCCCTTCCCTTCCCTTTTCCCATCTGGTCATTTGATCATAGATTTTTGGAAGTTTTGGAAGATAAGAGATCTCACAAGTGTTCTTGGCTGGTTTCAAAAATGGGTTAATTCAAGTCCCTAACAATGTGACATCCTGCGATTGAATCTGGGTTTGCAGCCAGCTAAATACCTTACTATCTTGGAGGTCTCAGGACCAACTAAGTGTTCATCCCTCTGCTCATCAGGAAGGCAAATTTATTCCCCCACCCAGGACCACACCTGCCCTTGTGGATCAGGAATGGTTGTGAAATAGTTGGGCATGATCTGCTACACTGCAAATGTACATCCAGTTTGCCACCAATTTATTATTCCCTTTTTAGAAAACCCTCTGGGACAGGGAGAGGAACCCCTTCTGGCCAACTGAGCTGCAGGCTGGCAACTGCTACTATCTCAAATGTGGCAACTGGTAAAGAGGGGATGGCAGCTAATCTGCTAAACCAGCTCTTTCTCAGTTATAGTATATAATCTCTAATTGTGTTTATGTTATTTTTGTTCTATTACCTATTATATTACTGCTTGGAGGCTGCAGGGTATTGTTGGCTGTGTTTCTGGCTTTGGGGCATAATAAGCAACTAATTCATTCATTTTTAGTTCATTTGTAGTTTCTTTGGAAAGAGAGCCAATTTGGTGAAATGATTAAGGCACAAGGCTAGAAACCAGGAGACCATGAGTTCTAGACCTGCCTTAGGCACAAAACCAACTGGGTGGCCTTGAGCCAGTCCCTCTCTCTCAGCCCTAGGAGGGAGGCAATGGCAAACCACTTCTGAAATCCTGCCAAGAAAACTGCAGGGACTCAACACTGAGAGAGCTAGTTTGGTGTGGTGGTGAAGGCACCAGGCTAGAAACCAGGAGACTGTGAGTTCTAGTCCCACCTTAGTCACAAAGCCAGTTGGGTGACTTTGCATCAGTAGCACCCTCTCAGCCCTAGGAAGCAGACAGTGGCAAACCACTTCTGAAATCTTGCCAAGAAAACTACAAGGACTTTTCCAGGCAGTTGCCAGGAATCAAAAACTGACTCAAAGCCTCCCCCCCCCCCCCCGCAAAAAGAGAGTTTCTTTGGAAGTGCTCTGCTTCTTTTCAGAAAACCCACAGGTTTGGCCCAAACTCTCATTACCAGGGCTTGGTCTAATCAAGTGAACATCCTAATCCAGTATTAGAATGTAATACTGCTATTTTTAGGTAATTTGACCATATCTGGCCTTAGGGCTGAATGGATGGATGGATGGATGGATGGATGGATGGATGGATGGATGGATGGATGGATTGATTGATTATGAACTTTTTCCCCCAAATTCTCCTCCAGGAAGCTGTCTAGAGTGTGAAAGTTGCACTGCATTTAATGAAGACTGTACTGGCAAATTAGAGCTGTGCAGTGAAGACCAAGATACCTGTGCCACCATAGTAACTGAAACCATAATGGGTGAGTTATTGGCCAGCAAGTACCCTCTCTCCCCTTTTATCCAAAGCTGAGGAATTTGTTTTACTCAATAAACTAATTCTCCCCACTACAACTTGCAAAAGACTTTCCCCAGGCAAAGCATCTGCTTTCTTCTTGAGTTATTATGAACTTTCCATGAGAAGGGATGGATGAATTTAATTAGGTGAATTGTTCCTTGGTAGCTACAGCTGATAACAGCGATAGTCCAAACTCTAAATCAGGTGTAGGGGATCAGGTTGGAGAAAGGTGGGGTAGCAGCTAATCACAGCCACCATTTTCATGACTCCTTATCTTGAATGTTCCTATCCAGGAAAAAGGACCAGCTTTGGCATTGTCAAGTCCTGCTATCAGTCATCCAAGTGTCTTGGGAGCAACACACAATACCCTTTTTTAAAAGTCAATGTGAACATTGAATGTAGTTCTTCACAAGTTGGGAAGATGGAAATTGAAGGAGGTGAAGCACTGGCCGATAGGAAAAAATCACTGTTTGAAAAGCTACTCCAAGTTAAAGACCTCATGAACAAAGATAGCAGTGCTATATCTGAAAATCTTAGAATTATGGCTAGAGAGTCCAGGGCTGTGACTGGAGAGCCCACGGTTGTGACCGGAAAGCCCCCGGTTGGGACTGGAAAGCCCCCGGTTGCGACTGGAAAGCCCCCGGTTGTGACTGAAAAGCCCCCGGTTGCAACTGAAAAACCCCCGGTTGCGACTGGAAAGCCCCCGGTTGTGACTGGAAAGCCCCCGGTTGTGACTGAAAAGCCCCCGGTTGCGACTGGAAAGCCCCCGGTTGCGACTGGAAAGCCCCCGGTTGTGACTGAAAAGCCCCCGGTTACGACTGGAAAGCCCCCGGTTACGACTGGAAAGCCCACGACTGGAAAGCCCCCGGTTACGACTGGAAAGCCCACGACTGGAAAGCCCCCGGTTACGACTGGAAAGCCCACGACTGGAAAGCCCCCGGTTACAACTACAAAACCCACAACTACCCAATTGGTTCAAACAACTACAGGTGACAATGCCCAGCAAACAGTTGCATCTTTTTTCCTTGCTCTCTCTACACTTCTGTTCATGAAAATTGTCCTATAATGAAGCAATCACTAGCACTGTCTCCGCGCTGGTGAAAACCACCTTCTCATTTCAGCAGGCACTTCTCTAGAGAAAATCATTATCCTGAAGACTTTGGTCTCCCTTGATTTCTTGAGTTGTAACCAATGGAAGGAAAAAATAATTTCTAACTTTGCATTTTGGGGGGGGGGGGGAGAAACAGGGAACAATTTCCAACAACGGGTTTCACTAGAGATTAGAATCAAAATAAAAGCCAAAACTAAATTTGGCATCATCTTTATGGAAAATTAGGAGAGAACAGGAAACATAAGTGGCATTTAAGGTTTAGAGGGCCTTCACACAGCTTCATCTGGTGCATCAGTTACAGCCCTTCTTGGAACAGAAGGCTTTGCTCACAGTCACTTAGAGTTTAGTTACCTCTCTATTAGATTATCGCAATGTATCTTACACGGGATTGCCCTTGAAGAGCATTCAGAAGCTATAGCTGGTCCAGAATTTGATGGCACTCCACTGAGCCTACATAGCACTGTAGCTGCAGAAGCTCCATTGGTTACCACTTGGCCTTTGGGTGTAATTCAAGGTGCTAAGATTCACATTTAAAGGCCTCCATGGCTGATGACCTGAATTCTGCAGGACCTTTTCCCAATGAGATCTTTATGTCCAATAGGATCAAGCACATCCCCTTGTTCCAAAAATGCCTTGTCTATCATAACCCTCCCCCTGTAGAATAGCATTTCTCTAGACCAGGGTTTCTCAACCTTGACAACTTTAAGATGTGTGGACTTCAACTCCCAGGATTCCTTTTGTCATTTAGGAAATCAATGAAGATCAGACTACTTAAACAGGGCATGTGGTCTGAATGATTGTGCAACTTGGGTTTCATTCCTAGATTTTATATAGGTAATTTTACTGACTATGCTACATGGCTATATATTGTCTTTTGCTTTTATCATGATTTATGGAGGGGAAACTGTACACTGCTCAAAGTTGGTTCTGATGGCCTACAAACCCTGTAAACAAACAAACAAACAAACAAACAAATGCTTACCGTTTGATAATAAAGTCAGCTGAATGAGATTAATCTGAAGGATGGTTCCCAGACAAGTTACATTCTGTTTATCTTTTAAATAGTGCTAGTTTGGAAACCAGTTGTCTTTCCACATCTGTATGTCATAGAGAAAGACATTCCAAGCAAGTGTCTTTTCCGATGTTGACGCTTCACAAACCAGTTCCAGGAATAGCTATGCTTCTATGACACCATCACTAGATCTCAGAGACGTTCTATGTTATGAACGTGCATGACAACTGATCTGTCTTCTTTCAGACATCATGGCTGTTGAGGAAAAGCTCTCTTAGCTATTTATATAGCTAAGAAAATCACTCCGAAGCAATTCAAGGGGTTGGTGGGACATCTCATCTTTACTTCTAGGATCACACTTTTCCAAGAACACAACCTTGGGATGTCACAACCTTGGGATGTAGAAGCATGCCTACATCCTCATGTGACTGCAATTTTTTTCCATGTGATTGCAATTTTTTTCCCCCAGCAGTGTCACGGTAACAAGAACTGGAGACAGTGAGGTTTCTCTGACTGCAGGATGCTTACCATCTCAAAAGCTGGATGGCAAACAAGTCTATGTAATAACTAACTAAATAAATAATAAATAAATTCCAGAAGGAATTGGAATTACATGGAATTAAAGGCTTCCTGTCCAACAGAAATGATCTTAGCAATCAGTATGGTGAAAAGAACAAGGCATTACCAAAGATTCAACATTCATCATTTCTCCCTGTCTTGAATGTAGTCCATCTTTAGGGCACTGGAATTACATCAGTTAGCTCATATTTTAAGCACAGTTTAATTCCATCCAATTTTAATCTCAGTACAAAAATGAGTATTTAAGTCTGCATTTATCCCCCCAATGATACGCATTTTAAAATGCAAATTTCTCCAGTAAAATGTTTTTATTCTTTTACAAGCAATATTTCATTAAAAAAAAGTTGTTTCTTTTGTTTTATGCTGGTGTTCCTCTAATGTTTCGAAATAAAACATGGAGAATGTGGACAAGTGCATAAATGAAAAGATAATTGTGTTTGAATTAACACATTGGTTTAGGAAGAGTTAATTAGGCCAATTCATATTAATGAATATACATTAAAAGTTGAACTTGATTAATGTTGTTTTCATTCTTTACCTTTGCAGTCCAAATATAGATCTTTTGGTTTAATAATGCAAAAATTCAATTTTAGCAATATTATATTCCCAGGGATTTTAAAGTTTGTTGACACTGCAAGTCTTTATCTTCCTTATTACTTTTTTATTTTAATGTTTCCTAACATTCATGTTCCTTAAGTAAGAGCATTTTTCATAACCTATCTATCCAGAAGACAATTAACTTTCCAGGTATAAATTACCGTATTTTTCCGACAATAAGACGCCCCCATGTACAAGACGTCCCCCACTTTTCCAGCCCAAAATTAAAAAATCAATATTTTAAAGATAGCGCAGAACACATTTTTATTTAGTAATTAGTTAACATTGACCTGATACACTCGGTGGGAGGAGGTCCAAACCGTCTCTCTGCAGCTCTATTTCCAGGCTCTTTTGCATAACTGATTACATTCAAGCACGACTGAAACTGCCGATAGCTTGTCTCTGCAAACAGCCTTCCTCTAATTGGTTTGTTCAGCATCAGCTGACGTCAGTTACATCAGGCTCGTGATTGGAGGAAGTCTGTTTGGGAGACAAGCTATTTCCCTCCTGATTGGAGGCTAGCAATAGGAGGAAGCCTCTCTGCAGAAACAAAGTATGGGCAGTTTGGAACCGCGCGATTCTCGGCTGACTTCCTTGAATAAGACGCCCTTCAGTTTTTAGGGTAAGGATTTTAGAAAAAAGTATCGTCTTATAGTCGGAAAAATACGGTAATTAAAATATAAGCAATTCATCTTTGAGCAAATCTAACCAAAAAGACGGCACATTGTCTATGAGTTCTGATTTCTAGGACTCAGTGCTTTGATGTGCTTTTTAAATAAAAAGTTCAGCTAGATGAATGGAAAATACAGTGGTACCTCGGGTTAAGAATTTAATCCGTTCTGTGACTCTGGTCGCAACTCGATTTGGTCGCAAGTTGAGGTAAAGTTTCCCATAAGGTTCAATGTAAATACGGTTAATCCATTCCGCCCTCCGAATTTGGT
This sequence comes from Python bivittatus, assembly GCF_059951505.1. Taxonomy (NCBI): domain Eukaryota; kingdom Metazoa; phylum Chordata; class Lepidosauria; order Squamata; family Pythonidae; genus Python; species Python bivittatus. The sequence continues at coordinate 5,843,139 of NW_028277054.1, forward strand.
TGCACCCCGAGGTAAATTTCTCCATAAGGTTCAATGTAAATACGGCTAAACAGTTCTGAAACATATGCATTTTATTTTTAAACCTCAAAAACATGGAAAAAAGTACAGTACAGCACAGTATGAAGAGGGAGAATGGGGTGGTGTCAGGCCTAGCCCAAGGAACTCCTGGAGACCGTGTAGGTTCAATCAGCAAGGTTTATTAGCTAGCGCTTATTTGCAGAATCTTTTCAGACTGACCAGTAGTTCCCAGGCACAACTCTCTACTATCTTCTGGAATGTTTAGGGATGCGCCAGCTTTCTCCGCTTATCTCCAGAGCGTTGCTCTGGAGACGAGAGCACCATTTTCACCCCCCTTCCTCCATTCTAGTCCATCACAGGTGGGGAGGCAGTTATTGTTTGGAGGGAGAGTCCCCCTCCAAAGGGACATCGGGGAGATCTCCTTCAGGGGTTTCCTCTCTTCTTTGCCTCTTAGCCGCAGGCTCAGTTCTGGGGAAAAACCTGTCTAAAGTCAGTTGTTTTTTCCTGCGCTGCATAACCCTCCGGAAATGACATGCTGACAAGCACACCAAAAACCTTCCAAACGCCACAAAACACACCACAAGCCTCACCGAACGTCTCCTTGCTACCGCGATCTCGCCCACAGGAAGCCGCGACCGCGTGGCAGCAGGGAAAATGGCTGCAGATCCGCTTCGTAAGTCGAGGCGGAGTTCGCAAGTCGAGGTAAACTTTTGGGGCCGGAGCTGGTCGTATCTTGAAAAATTCGAAAGCAGAGGCGTTCGTATCCCGAGGTACCACTGTAGTTCTGTGTGTTTTACATGTATATAAACTATTATAAGACAACATTTGTCCAAATCACCATAAGGTATGCATTTAAGATCCTTAAGACTCCACAGTTCACCCCTGAGCTACACATATTCTCTTCTATTGAAATCTAAATCTGCTTCAACCTAGACAAATGTTTCTCCTCAACAGTTATCTTTGAGGGTATTTCTTCATTCTTTTACTGCCCTGATTTTTACAGTCCTTCCAGTAACACATTAATTAATATTATACTGATTTATCTATTTTGTGGCTACTGGCCACAATAATGTGATGCAACATTTTTCTCCTAGCAATCTTTCTGTCACTATTCACAGTGCAAAACTATGGAAAATGCAGCGACCTTCTGTCAGGATGACTAGAAAGTCTGGGGTTTCTGAAAGCATCACTGTTCACTGTATGCTAAGGGTTTTCAATTTTTCTCAGACCATGGAATCTGTTAATTAAAAAAAAGAAAGAAAAAGTATGCTAAGGATTTTCAAACCTTCTCAGACCATGGAACCTATTAATTTAAAAAAAAAAAAATCCCCAGAATCCCTGATCTGCAAAATGGCGACCGTCATGATTTTTACAACTCTTGCTCTTTCCAGTATACTTCAAAAAATTGCTATGGATACCTTGGCTGCGTTTGAGTGAAATTTCTTTTTCCCCAATTCTTTCATAGAACACCATTAAGTTCTTATGGAATGCCATGGAACACAGCTTAAAAAAACCCGCTCTAAGCTATTTTCATTTATATGGAAGGGTTATGGCACATTGGCATTTGAGAGGAAACATATACCAAATGTTCTTAGTTTTAAAATAATTTATATTTATATTTTTAAAAGGTGTACCAAACATATGGATGAGAATGTGGACATTATATATATATACATATTTTAAAAATCCCCCCTCACCCCTATGGGTGGTATGTGTGTTTCTTTCTCTACACCCACACACACACACATACAAAAATTTAAAATATTCCCCTCTCACCCCAATGGGTGGTCTCTGTCTTCCTCAATCTCGGGTCCTCTACCAGAGGCCTGGGAGTTTGAGGTTCTGTGCGGTATCTGAGCTGTTCCCAGCACTGCACTCTTCTGGACAGAGAGCTCGGATGTTGTTCCTGGGATCTGTTGGAGCCATTCTCCCAGCCTAGGAGTCACAGCCCCGAGTGCTCCTACCACTGCTGGGACTACTGTGGCCTTGACTTTCCACACCCTCTCTAGTTCCTCCTTCAGGCCCTGGTCCTTCTCCAGCTTCTCATGCTCCTTCTTCCTGATGTTGCTGTCACTTGGTACTGCTACATCTATCACAACCACTGTCTTCTGGTCCTTGTCTACTACCAAGATGTCTGTGATGGAATGAAATTATGAAGGCCCAGCTCAGGGAGACAACATTTTCTTAGCTCACCAGAACCGTGTGGGAGGAACAAGAGGATGAGACTGGCACCTCCCTGAGGAATTCACACTCTTGTGGCTGGAGGACTTTGGGAACTGGGGTTTTAGTCTGGGAAGATTCTTGCTAGAGGTTGTAGCTAATAAACATAGCTGGACTGAATTGGCATTGTCTCTTGGAGTTCCGTGGGCTAGGCCTGACAATGTCTAGTTGATTGGCCAGTACGTGCCTGTCTGTCTGGATCTGGAAGTCCCACAGGATCTTAGCCCTATTATTCTCCATGACCTTCTGTGGAATCTCCCATCTGGACATGGGAGAGTCTAGCCCATACACTGTGCAGATGTTCCTGTACACAATGCCAGCTATATATAATAATATATAAACTATTATAATACAACATTTGTCCAAATCACCATAAGATATGCATTTAAGATCCTAAAAAATCTTGATGCTATCATGTTTATAAGTGGAAATGAAGTCTTCTCTGCACCAAAGAGATTAAAACCAGAGTCAAGTCCATACAGACAGCAGGGTCTTAAAATGTCTATTATGGTGTAAACATGTTTCTGTGCTATAAATTAGCACAATGTAAAAGAATTTTTATCCTTGGAAAAGCTGAGTAGAAAAAAAAAAGCTGAGTCTTTAAAGAGAAAGCAAAAAAATTAATCTAAAACATCGTTAACATTGTGAAATCAGTCAGTGACCCTCTTAATATGACTTACACTGCAATTTTTGCTCTCATTCCAAAAAGTAATCATTTAATTTAGTAATTAAGATATGGTTATTAAGTAGTCAAATGAAAACAGAATTTTGTGCACTAGTCAGTGAAATTGTTCTGCTTCCCCCACTCATCTCCACGTTCTTCAGCTCAAGGAAACACAGTTTGTTCTGGAAACACTTTTCAAGGAACAAAAGCTCAGGAAATTCCCCCAGACAGAGTTTGGCAGTGATGTATTTGCCCTTATTTAGTACTAAGGCAGCCATGGAGCGTGTGTGGGACATCCTGTCTTTTTTGCAACAATCATCTCTCCATCAGTCATCAGCTACCTTGGCTTCCCCGGTTTGCCTTAAATTCCAGAACTTCTCCTATAGGTTGGCTGGTGTGAGTCTTCCGGGCTGTTCTACTATAGGACTTTTTCAGTAGGGATGCTACTGTCACCCCAAAGAAATCCTGCCCATGAGATATGGCTGGCCAATTTCTCCTTCCTTTGGAGAAATTCAGAGAACATGCCCACTCCCCAAATTGGGGAGAGACTCCAAAAGATGACTTGATCCCTGCCCCAGGCCTGCTGCTGCACTGCCCCTTCTCATTCCTTTTTAGGGGACGGTCATTTAAATGTAAATAAAGGAAAGAACCCAGAAGAGTATGCAAGGATACGTGTACCTCTTCACCCGTGTCACTAAGCCAGGATGACATCTGCATTCGGTGTACTGCTCTAGTGAACACACCAACTTTAGGGATGGATCACTTGGTGTGCTGTTCTACTTTATGATGGATCGTTTTGCTAAGAAATAAGAAAAGAATAAGAGAAGTACAATTTATACCCATCAAACATCCAAAGAAAACAAATGGTTTTGGTTTCTTTTAATGTAAGGTTTTAAACTATTAGATCCTGCCTACTTCATTACAATAAGGAGAATCCTTCTAGGATTAGACAGAAACTCTTATTCATACTTCATTCTGATTGATGATTACATTGGCTATGTTTATTATCAAACATTAATTTCACTTCAATAATGGTTTGGAAGTGTTATAGAGGTAGATTACCTTTATATATAGCACCAATCTAAAGTTACTTTAAAAATTCTTATGCTATTTTATACAACATGGTTACATCTCTTTTCTATTTCCTTCTTGCTCTTTTTTTATTTTATTCTTTTTCTGTTCTTTTTTGTTATAGTTGCACTTTAAATTAAAAGAGAACAAAGGGAACAAAAGGGACAGGAAGTCAAAAAGTTATTGAGAACAACACTGAAGTATGTCCCTGCTCTTTCACAGTCAATGAAAATTCATGCAATTATGTGTTTTTCAGCCCTGAAGGTGACCTAAGATGATCCTTGCTTCTACTAAAGCAGACTAACACAGCTATCTCTCTGTTGTTGAAAAAAAATAAAACTTTCTCCAAAACCCATTTTCTTTCTGGAACAAGATGAAAGATACTTTTCCCCTTAGGATAATATATGAACTAGAAGCCAAGATGCAATCACCTTGAAGCATAAATTGATTTACGGTACCGGAGGCCAATGAGCTAAAAAATCCAGAGAGGGATGGGGTATAAACCCACTTTATAGAATTTGCGAATGATATAATGAGCTAATCTGCATTTAAACATCACCACCATCATCATCATCATCCTTGAACTGTTAAAACTTTGAAAAGAGACAACCTTTTTTTTTTAATAAAATTTTTTATTCTTTACAACAAACACAAAACATACATAAACAAACAAAAACATACAAAAGCATAAAAAAAAAAGCATCTTCCATTTTATACCATGGAGGGTGGAGCTGGCGTCATGGCAATACAGCGGGCGATCCTGGGCTCTCAGGATCGCAGCCGATATCTCCCCCCCCGGACGGTCCCGATGGACCTAAGCCGTCCCGTAGAGATGGCGATCACAAAGGGCGCGTCCTGTGGATCTCAGGGACGCCGCAGGTCCCAGATTGATCCCAGGAGAAGCTCTTGAAGCCGGCGGAGGAGAGGCAGCCATTTAATGACTGCAAAAGCCGGGACAGCTCCAAAGGAAGAAGAAAGAGAGGGGGGTCAACCGGGTGAGATGGACCTTTACTATTCAACTATTTTTAGAGAACATCTTAAGTAACTTAAAGAGATTTTTAAAAGTGAAGAAAAGTGGATTAAGCGGCGAGATTGAGCCTTATAAAAAAAAGGGGAAAAAAATCTTTTCTTTCTAACTTTCCCTTTTTAGTGGAATTGGCAAGATGTTTTTCTTTTAAATATATATATATATATTTTTAATTGGACTGGCTTTTTCTTTTCAATACTTAATAATTTTTTTATCTTAAGCTTCTTTTTTGACTAAGAGTTTTCTATTGTTACAAGAAACTTATATTTTTTGATTTCGAAATGGGGAAAGTGGAGTTAAGAGAAAGTAAATGAAAGAAAGTTGCACTGCCATCTAGAGGCTCGATATAGTGCCTCTTTTTTCATTGTGACGTATGCTCAAGGACCCTGGGCTTTCTAAAAAGATAGTGGGATGTGCATGTTTATACAGGTGCCATCCGAATAACTATAAACAAGAAAGCGGAGTTGAAAGCGACTTTGAAAATAATTCAAGATGGAAAGTTTGAGTTAGTCACAAGAGCCTTGATTAGTGGCAGTAGCTCTTCTTTCTGCTAGAAGCTCTGCTTTGCTCTCTATCCCCCCCCCCCAGTTGGATTTTTAAAGAGACCTAGCCTTTCCCCTCCTCTTCTTTTTTTTTCTTTTGCTTTTTTTTTTCTCCTTTCTCTTGGCAAGAACAAAGAATCCTTTGACTTAATGAAGGTTTATACAAGATAATAGACTATACGAGAAACACAATGCAGAAAAAGATTTTTAAACTATTGAGGATGACTATAAAAAACTGGAAGAAGAGCTGCAGAAATTCCTGCAAAAAAAAGAAAAAAAAGATATTAAAGCTAAAATGGACTTAATTAAACATAAAACGGGATCAATGGAAAAGGAAGAAATAGCACAAGAAATCAGAAACATTAAACAGAATTATTTTGAGGCTTATAAACTGAGAATTAAAAGGGTTAATCAACTGATAAATGAAGAGGGACAGACTTGTTCTTGGTACTGAGGGTGAGAAAAAGATTATACAAGATTATAATGGAGAATCGTACTAAGAGAATGCATAAAAAGAAGAAGTAAAACAATATTGAAAGAAACTACTCCAGATGCCTAAAGAAAAAACGAGGGGAATACAACAATGATGGAACTGACAGAAGCTTCAAAAAGCAGAATGTTTGAAAGGACATTTATTATTGCTTTCTCTTATCCAATAATATAGAAAAAGGAATAAACAGAAAAGAGACAACCTTGAAGCCCTTTTGCATTGCAAAACCTCATATATCTGATTGTCTTACGGCTTTCTGGTATTGCATTTATTTATAAGGGGTGTGGATGATGCTCAGCAAAAGCTGAGAGCTCTCTATCATCAAAATATTGGTGATCTTGACAGTAGGCAATGCAGGTCTGTACTCCCTTTCCTGGTTCTAAACATGGGTGCGTTTATTTCAGTGGGCTGAAATGGGTTAAAAAATTACAGCATGTGAATATTCTCAGTTTGGATCAAAGGGGAGATGGGTCATGGGATACTTTGTTGGGGGAAAGCAAGAGTTCCCTGAAGCATTACATGAGATCTATTTCTTAACTCCACCAGACTAAACACCACTCTTTACACATAATTACACTGGGCTCTCATTTCCCCTCAGTAGTGTCATACACCTCCAAATTATTGCCATAACCTGCCCCTATGAGGAATGCATTTTGTATTGAAAGCAAAATAATTTGGTTTTATTCCCCCCCTCCCCCCCCAGTTCCTTGATTAGGGTATTGTTTACGGCTTGATTGTATGTCTGGTGTTAATCTCTGCTTATCTGGGTGATGATTGCTGGTGAGGAGATGTTCTGGTCTTTTGTTTACCTTTCTATTGTCTCTTTTGAATAGTATGTAGATGCTGTTTATCTCTATGTGCCTGTTGATGGCTGCCTTGTCTGAATACCAGGCTTCCAAGAATTCCCTCGCATTTTTGGATTTAGCTTGGTCTAAGATGCTGAAACTGAAATGTTTCCCAGCTGAAACTACGGTTAAGTCTGTCCATGTGTTGTGAGGTTAATAAATAAAACAAAACCCCCACCCCCACCCCCACCAACACTGGGAGGGCACGCCACAGTATATAAACAGAGAGCAAACCCCATTCCATTCTAGCACTGAAGATCTTACCTAGCCAGGTAATGAAACGTTTGCAAGAAAACAACCAAGCTCATAGAACCCCAAGGACTCCACAGTTCACCCCTGAGCTACACATATTCTCTTCTATTGAAATCTAAATCTGCTTCAACCTAGACAAATGTTTCTCCTCAACGGTTATCTTATGAGGGTATTTCTTCATTCTTTTACTGCTCTGATTTTTACAGTCCTTCCAGTAATACATTAATTAATATTATACTGATTTATCTATTTTGTGGCTACTGGCCACAATAATATGATGCAACATTTTTCTCCTACCAAACTTTCCATCACTATTCACGGTGCAAAATTATGGAAAATGCAGCAACCTTCTGTCAGGATGATTAGAAAGTCTGGGGTTTCTGAAAGCATCACTGTTCACTTCTTCCTAGCTAATCCTGGGACAGAATTTTTCAGGAACTGGAAGTGAACTGCTGGCATTAGTTTTACTAGTGGGACAGTGTGGATGGGGGTGAAATGAAGAACAGGCAACATTGAAAACAATTTCTGGGCCAGAAGGGTTCTTTCAACTGATCCTTCAAAGCATTCCTATAGATTGGAATTAAAGTGGCTGATAGTGATGGTCTCTAGGATGTTTAGCACATGGAGTTGCTCCATGGCTTTGAGTGACACAGGTTTTGATGATGAAGCAAGGGCAATCTGTGGTCCACCATGGAACTGAGAGTACTTTCAGCCAAGATAGAATTGCCTGTGACAGACTGAATTCAAAGTTCTTTCTTACAGGGAAAAAATAAATTAGAGGTACAGGTTTAGGATATGCTAAAGTTTGCAGATCTTCTTCCTGTCTCCCAAGGTCATTCCTACATACCATTAGACAGTGTTCTCTCTGACCCATCTTATACCAACAAAACCAAGGCAGAGTTATTTTGAATTTCTTCCTTATACTTTGTCAGCCTTACTAGGTAGAAACACGACCACCATCTCCTTTACAGCCTGAGAAATTAGGGAGGGTCTCTCCTGAGCCTCTTGCCTCTCCCACTATCCAGCTGCGGACTATGCTGTCTCTTATCTGATTGTTACCTGGGCAGTGTCTCTTAACCCAGTCTCCAAAGGTCTTTCTTACATACCATTACACTCTTCCTTCTTCCTTCAATGGTTCACTCACTTCCTTGCATCTCCAAGGCCAGGTCTACATTTCTTCACAATTACAAATTCTAGATCATTCTTTATTGCTCAGAAGTTGCTGAAGACGTCATGGATTATTGTAAAACTTGAACTTCAGCTTTGAACTTTAATCCCTTTTGCAATTAAAAATTACTTACTATATTTCCTAAGAAGATAGGACAAAGAATGATTACAAGCAATAGAACTTCCCCATAAGGAGTCAGAAGAAAAGATTTCTGCTGAACAGTAAAAGAAGACAGCCCGTCTGCATCTTAAGGAGCGATATATTATTTCCATTTGTGGTAACTGCATTTCTTTCATTTGGGATCGGGGATATCTTTCTTGCCTGCATCACTTTTGAATATCTTTATTTGCACATTTATGATATCTGGCTTTGCATTAATATGTTAACTGGTTTCTATCTTTTCAATCTGAATATTCAGGACTCTGTTTTTAAATCACATCTGTACATTAGTTCTACAATTTAAAACTCCAGTGCTGACAAACTCATGTTGAACTATTTAAGATACAACTCTTCAATGCATTGTTTCTTTACATACACACACACATATATCTTTTCACAATTTTGTGAATTGTGGTGCAATATATGGAGAAGTCTAAAATCTGAACCACTACATACAGAAATCTTCCTGCAACCCTTGTCACTGCATGAGGTTAAGTGTGGCAATCATCAAAAGATGCCCTTTTTCCACAACTTTCCCTTTCTGCCAAATATTTTTGCAGACACGTCAGCTAAGAAAATTGCTTTCATCTGGAAGAGACATCTTGACATCCTCAGAATGAAAGCTGTGGTTGGACTCTTTTTTTCAGCGCTCTTCACAACAGGTACCAGTTCCTTAGAAAATCCCCTTTCTCTTCTACACACTGCATTCATGAAACACAGCAATCTGGTTACTGAATTATTTTCAGAGTTTGCGCAATATATTGTTCCATAAACTAGCCAAACAAGGATTCATAGAATACAGTAAATCATAAAATAATTAGCCCAGTTGAAACTAACCAAGCTTAGCTTATTGGAAACCCACTAGATTAGCTGATGATCTCAACACAGGTACACACATCCACACAGGTAGTCCTTTGGGGGCTGAAACCACATATAACTTAGGTGGGGCAGGTAGGGCAAAGGCTACAGGGATGGAGCTACTATGTAAAGTAAACAGGAGCATGAAACGGATAGAAATGGAAGTAAGTTCTTCTTTGTTTCTTGAATTAGAGGGTTGTGTCCTTCTGACCTTCCAACTTTTGTGTCCTTCTAACTGAGCTTCCAACTTTAGGAAGTTTTTATGAAATCTTCTTTCTCCTCTTCTTTCATTCACATTTTCAGAGAAGATCATTGAAAGTAAGTTGTAACTTCAATAGGTCAACCCAGCACAAATTCAACTAGGGTTTACTCCTTTTCCATAACTTAAAAAAAGAACTGATTTTTTTTTTTAAATGTGGGTATTTATGTTGTTGAGAGTCAGTTTTGTGTTGTGGTTAAGGCATCAAGCTAGAGACCAGGAGACTGGGAGTTCTAGTCCCGTCTTAGGCACAAAGCCAGCTGGGTGACCTTGGGCCAGTCACTCTCTCCCAGCCCAAGGACAATGGCAAACGACTTCTGAAAAACCTTGTCAAGAAAACTGCAGGGACTAGTCCAGACAGTCACCAGGAGTCAATAATGACTCAAAGGTGCACACACGCACACACACAATGATGTTGTTGTCCTTTTTGTCAGCTGCTGAGAGTTTATTTTTGATAGTGGTGGGATATAAATATGATAAATAAATAAATGAGCCCTTTAAAGTCTCTCCTTTCCATAAATAGTATGCTATGAAATCTTTTCTCCTTCCTCTTGTAGGTGCTTGCTTAAAATGTGAATTTTGTACAGTGCTCGGCAAGACCTGTAATGGTGGTGAGACTACATGCTTAGCCGGATCATATACTTGTGGGGGAATTTTGACTGAAGTCAAGATTGGTGAGTAAACGAGATAGATCCATGAATACATGTCAGAAAATATAGAGTCATCCTGCCAAGTAGCCTAATACAGGCTGCTCTGGCAGGCAGCAGTCGCCAGAGTTGTCAGATTTTTCCATTCTTAAATTCAATTTGTCCTGTTTCTGCATTGGACTTTTATTTGAAAATTGCCATCATCATTTGTATGCATTTTGGGCACCTTTATAACACAGGCATCTGTATATAATTCTATCTTTATTTATATTTTTATTAAAATTATTCCACAGTTTAGCTTATTATGTATTTTCGGGAACAAATTTCCTTAATCATGTATTTGAGTATGCTCCCATTAATAATACATGCACTTTCCCTTAATATGTGCATTTCTATACACTTTTCCTCTCACTGGAGAATATCATCTCAAAGTTCAGAGATGTAAATCTCAAAGTATAGCTGGCTTTACACTTGACAAGTTTAGGTATATTAACATTTCAGTGTGAACCAATTGCATTTCTTCCCTTGTGCTCTAGGGAATAAAGAATGGGGGGAAGCACCATAATTATCCTCCTCCTCCTCCTCCTCCTCCTCCTCCTCCTCCTCCTCCTCCTCCTCCTCCTCCTCCTCCTCCTCTTCCTCTTTTTCTTCCTCTTCTTCCTCCTCTATATACTACCTAAATCAAATGAAAAACCAAAGCCACATCGATGTATTGATTGAAGGTGCTGGACTGGAAGCCAGAGACCATGAGTTCTAGTCCTGCCTTAGACATGAATCCAGCTGGCTGACTTTGGCCAGTCGCTCTCTCTTAGCCCTAGGAAGGAGGCAATGGCAAACCACTTCCAAAGTCCTACCAAGAAAGCTGCAGGGACTAGTTCATGTAGTCACCAGAATTCAGGATTAATTTGACAGATTGTAACAACAACCAATCAGAAAACTTTAGGTGGTGAACAGAAGAATCTCAGAACAACTATCTTCTCAAAACCACAATAAATAACAACAATACCCATATCTCTCTTCACAAAGCATTAACATCATTGAAAGCTCATCTAAACAGAAAACATTTCACAGTTGTGAAAAGCGTATTTGTGAGAATACTGTGCTCTACAGAGTACTACATGGACCACAAGTGAGACAAACTCATAAACAATGTTCTAGATGAACTGGATCAAATCCTCAACATGTCTTAAAGGTTCACTCTTCCTTCCATGGGCTTTCATAAGTAGTTCATTCACCAGATTGGTATGTTGAACATACGCTATTTTGCTTATATCCAAACAGCTATCTGTAGAGTAATATTGCTGTGACACTTTTGAAAATACAGTTTCATTTCTGAGACATAAGTAAGTGAAATATAGCATGTCCTTAGACTTTAAGCCCAAAAGAATGGGCATTTCATTAGTAAAACTCCAATTCATAATTTGTTAATTTCATTTTAGGTTTTCCTTTGGGGATTTCAGAACCTATTTTCTATCTTCCAAACTTCTAACCTACTTACTTTTATATCAAACAGTCAAATAGTAGTGGGTGACTTTTGAAATAAGGGTTTGATGTGAATCGTATTACTTGACATATGTAGATCTATCTCATGTGGCAATGAATCTGGATTTAGTGTACAGAAGAAGGAACTAAATATGAAGAATGGGGTATGACAAGTATATCTATGAACATAAGGGATTAAGGGGTGGCAGAAATAATTTGCATAAATGGAAGATAATGCAGTAGGCAGAAAGAAAAAGAAACAGAGAAACCAAGATCTGGAGAGTAGTTACTGGAAAGTGAAAGTCACTGATAGACAGAAGCTATAGCCAATCATAGAATACCAGTTTGCTGTAGTGGTCAAGACACCAGGCTAGAAATTGGGAGACGGTGAGTTCTAGTCCCATCTTAGGCATGAAGCCAGCTGGGTGACCTTGGGCCAGTCCCTTCCTCTCAGCCCTAGGAAGGAGGCTCTGGCAAAAAAATCTTCCAAAAATCTTGTTGAGAAAACTCCAGAGACTAGTCCAGGCACTCACCAGGAGTCAAACTTTGACTCAAAGGTATTAAGAAAAAAAAGGAAAAAGGTCAGTCATACTGTTGTGCACTTTCTCAAGAGACCTGTAATTTTATTCCATACAAAGACGCTACAGTATGAGATGGACATCAAATCTCGTAACTGTTTATTGGATCACCAAGGTATTCCTTGTTCAACTTTCCAGTTTGGAAGTAAAAAGTCTAGATAATTGAGACTGAAGAGTTTTCAAGGGTTGTGTGGTGTGTAACCTAAGCTGAGAGTGTGATTATTTAAACCTACGTCTTTTCCACTGTGGTGGAAATTTGGGGTTGTACTTATTCCCAAGTGTGGTTCTTCCAAACACTTAACATTATTTTTCATGCCTAGGTGGACAGTCCATTTTTAACTTTGCAAAGGGCTGCATTCCGACGTCTGAGTGCAATACAGTAATGAAAACGGAATATAATGGAGTTGTTGGAACTGCGACAGTTACGTGTGATAAGGCACCCTCAACAGTGGCATCACTCATCCTCTGTCTCTCTGGACTCCTTCTAGTGAAGATCCTCCTGTAATAAACTTTTGAAGCATTTCAGTAAGGAAATAATCTGCCTTGCCTTCTCCATGGAATCTTCTCTGGAGACTACTCTCTCAAGGCCATTTACAAGATACAATAATAAATAAAACCCCTAATAAAAAAATAATCAATCCAATGGTTGTTGCTCGTACTTCCAATAGGAGCAGAATGAAAAGCAGCTTGCCATTTCTCTTTTTGCATAAGGGGCGGAGGTTGCATGTGATGTCACAAATAGTTTTGCCACTTGCCCATTGTGTCCCCATCCTGAAGTCCTAGACCCACACATTGTGTACCACAATCTCCTTGATATTATTGAAAACTAGGACATTGGAGGAAGCCTGCTGGATCATATCCAAAATCTGTTTCCTGCATAGGAAACTTGCTCCACAGGTACTTGGAATTGTAGTCCAAGGCATCTCAAGAGCACCAGCTTGCCAATCCCTGGCTTAGCTAGCCCAGTTTCTTATTCCTCAGCGAAGCTGTCCAGATCTTCCTGGACAACCCATGAACAAGACTTGTGTCCAATTGTTTGTGGACAGAGACGTGAAACCTTACACCTAGTGTGGTCTGCAGGAGTCCTCACTTTACACATTCTTAGCCCATGCACCAGATTGTGGTATTTACATTTCCACTTGAAGTAAGGCAAAGGTAAGCTATGGTTTCTTCTGCCCTTTTCTTCATGGAACTGAACTGAAGCTATACAAAGCTTCAGTTCAGAGATTTGACTCAACACGGATTTTTTCACATCAAAGGGACAAGTCAAGTCAAGGCAATGAATTGATTCAGTAGCCTCCAAATCAGCTTAAATCTTTGGAAGACTTTTGCACACACCCAAACGCCTCCTTTTCTCTTGAGGATCTGAATTGTCAAATCAAACCACCCATGTGAATGGGATCTACCATTCAAAGCAGTGCTCTTCCACCACGTGGCTTTGTAACCCACCAGATGCTGCAACCACCATCAAGTCTTTGAGTATAATGGAGCATAGCAACATGTCTCTTTCACAAATAGACACTGTTTTATAAATGCAGCTTTCCAAAATAGATGCTTCTCTATACCAACTCTTGGGTTGACCCTGATGGAATTGAGCGGCCCGTGCATTTGTCCCATGAAAGAAACCCTCTGGGTCAGTGTTTCTCAACCTTGGCAGCTTTCAGATGGGTGGACTTCAACTCCCAGAATTCCCCCAGCCAGCCATGCTGGCTGGGGGAATTCTGGATGTTGAAGTCCACACATCTGAAAGCAGCCAAGGTTGAGAAACACTACTCTGGGTGGATGGCTTCAATTCTGTTACACTAAAACTCACTTTGATATCTTTTACCCAAGTGCTGGGAAGTTAGATATGGCCAAATTTCATGCCTCATTGTACAGTTCTGCAAGCTAAACAAAGGTGTGGTCCTGAAGACCATATGCTGTGCCATGTTTCCATTCCAGGATATGGCCAATGCAGCAACAACATCATATTACAACAGGGCCATAAAAGTATATATTCCCTTTTATAAGAACTGCAGTCCAAAGGGTAGAAATTTACTTCTGTCCTGGTTCAATCAACCTCAAAGTAACTTTGCGGTTCCATCAATCTCTTGCCAACTCCACAGCACCACCTACTTTACAGCAGCAATCCTGACGTAACCAAAATCACACGGAAGGAGACTCAAAACTCTCCCCAGCAGCAGTTCCTGATATGGTAAGAGCACTGGGAAGGACATTTGCCCCACTGAGAGGGGAAGGGAGCCTCATCCTATCACCCAGCTCCATATGGATCTTTGGGGACAAAATGGTTCCCCACCCCAATACAAGAGATTTTTTTAAATGCTGATCTCAAATCAGGAGGTATCTCCAGCCTTTAGTGGGTATCAAAACACCTTAGGACTTCTGTCTTGGGGATCCACGTCTTCCTGCAATGAAGCAAGGGCCATTTTTTCCAACCAGGGCCAATATCTTCTTCTGAAAATCTGTAGGCTTTCCAGGGCCACAGAGGAGCTGTGCAAAAACGTGGTGACCTCCCTAAAGATGTTAGGTGGGAATGGGTGAGTTTTAAGTGGCAACGTGGGTGAGTTCAGCCTCCCCTTATGTTAAGGAAAACATCTTAACAATGGCACTGATCAAAAGGGGCGGTTTACCGCCACATTTTGGCAGAGCATCTGGAGAGACTGGAAGAAGGGAGGTGAGAGATGGTGATCAGATTGCAATTTTTCCCTGAAAAGAGAAGTTAATTATCCCTCAAATGTGTCCTTCCTCTCAAACTTGCAATCCGTTTTCTTCACGTCTCACCCGTTTAAAAACGTACACCTTGGAAAGAAAACGTGATTAGGAATTGGCTGTTTTGAGTTAACATTTGTTCCACAATGCAACGTTAAGAAAAACAAATTCAGCCTATTATTCAATGTATATTGAATATTCACAACAAAAACGTTTTCCTTTGTCTGCAGAGTATGAGAGAAAACAAGTCCAAACAGACTGATGAATGAATACATATGAAAAGAAAATACAATGATTCTCCTACAGGTCCTTTGCATTAGGGGGTGAACCAGTTTCACATAGATTTTACTGCAAGACCATTCTGTCAAAATATGCAAAAACTACTGCTGTTTAGTTTGTGGTTTTCCCAAATATTAAAGGTAGGCAGCATTTAAGCCGACAACTGCTTGTCAAATGATCAGGGTCCAGGATCTGAGGACAGGATCGGTGTTCTTAGCTGCATATATACCTGGTCAATGCAAAATTACGTTAGTTTACTCTGAGTGGCAAATCAAACAGATTGTCTCCCTTGATTAGTTCACACTTCGCATGCTCACGTTTGCTACTTTCATGTTAATATTGTTTTTACCAGCTTCAATCTTGGGTCTGAAACATGCTAAAAAGCAAATAGGAAATACATATATGATCTATGAGGATCAAATGGCTTTCATCAGAATATTTATGCTCTCTGAACTAATCTATCTATCTATGTGGTCACTAGGAGTCGAAAATGACTTGACGGCACATAATCAAGCAATCTGGTGAAAACATGTTCCTTTGGCAGGTGGAATTCAGAGATGTTGGAACTGATGTTCTTCAGAGTAAATTGCACTGAGAAAGTTTGAAGCCGTTTGAAAGAGTCTGAATTCAGTACCGGTAGTCCTTGCTTAACGACTGTTCGTTTAACGACAGTTTGAAATTACGACAGCCTCGGAAAGGGTGACTTACGGCCTGGAAAGTACTTCTGGCCATTGTCAAATATCGCCCCCCCTCCCAGTCCCGTGGTTGCATTTCAGGCTCTTGGCAACGATTGGTTGCCAAGCACCCTGCAATCATTTGTTCGTGATTTGCAATCTTCTCTACCAGCTTCCCCATTGGAAGCCAGAGCCAGCAGGGAAGGTTGCAAGTGGAGGGGATGCGGCGGTGGGCAGTTACAGAGCTCAAATCTTCAGGTCCTCCATTCACTGCTGAGAGAGGGGAGGGGAAACAGGACGGAGCGAAAGAGCTTCTCTGCTGAAGGATTTCAGTTCTTTATCTCTGTCCGCTTAACGGCCCAGGAGATCGCTTAACAACTGCAACCGCGAGCGCCTGGATTGCAGTCATTGAGCGAAGCAGTCACATGGGCATCTCGCTTAATGACTGCTTCGCTCAGCGACCGAGATCCTGGTCCCGATTGGGATCATTAGGCAAGGACTACCCGTAATGCAATTAGGGTAGGCTTAGCATATTGTCAAGCAGTTAAACCAGGACGAAAGGCATAATCGACAAGATTTGCACAGCCAAAGGTGAGAAGCAGCAATATCTATAATGGAGCAAAGAGGGGGCAGAATGATGAAGACAACACAAGCCCTGTGTTGCTGTGTACATGTCACAACATCACTCGTATATATGAAAGGGGCAGAGTTTACTGCATAGTAACCTGAAGCCTTCCTCATTTTGTCAAAGGACACCCATGCTGTGGAGCACAGACTTTAGCACTCTTTCCAATCACAGAATAGGGTCCTGGAATGTACAGGTTGGGGAGAACCTTCAAGATCATCTAGTCCAGTGTTGTCCAAACTCGGCCACTTTAAGATGAGTGGACTTCAACTCCCAGAATTCCCCAGCCAGCATCTTGAAGTCCACTCATCTTAAAGTGGCCAAGTTTGGACAACACTGATCTAGTCCAACTCCCTGTTGAGGGCAGGAATCCACCACTCCTGCAGCACAAAAACATAGAACCCAAGGGTTGGAAGACACCTTGGAGAAATGCTTTGGACTGCCTGCCTTACACAGCAAAGAGAGGAGGGCAGGTTTTGGTAGACAGCTACACCTTTGCTCCACTGTGGTTTGCTTTGTTCCTCTTTAGTAGAGTCATCTTTTTCAGGGCTTTTCTTTTTCTTTTTTTTCTTTTTTTTTAAGCCAATTGAGATTTATGGACAGGAGGACAAGAAGGGGACTATCCCCTTCAGATCAGAATGCATGATAAACCTGCATTTGAGGAAGTCCAGTGCAGAAATTGGTTGTAAGTGGCAAACGCAATCACCGAGAGAAAGTTAAATATAACTTAATTTACAGCAGGTTAAAGGTACACAGTGTTCAAGGAAACCAAAGCATAAATGTCACATTCAGTGACTAGGGGAGTAAAAATGCTGCTGGCCTTGGATTTCGTTAAGGCGTGCATAGGATTTGGCTGAAGCCCAGATGAGGAGACACCAGAGGATAATTTAGAACAGGTTTTCATTGATCCAGGGCTTAATGGACAGGTCTGAACCTGCTCTATTCCAGTTCTCCCATATTGGAGGCTCCATGATGCAATTTGCCTTTCCAGATCTCCTGCTGAGAAAAGGGACAGTAGCGAAACGATGGGAAAGTATGCGTGTCCTGCACACACTCACACAGCCCACAGAAGGCAGAGAGAGGGAGGGCAAATATTGGATTGACAGTTTGGTCCTCAAATCAGGATCTCCCTTGTAATCAGCCCACCCTTGGTCCCCACAAACCCATTGCCTTGATGATTTAGAAAAAGGCTTGATTTTACAACTCATGCTGGGAAGAGTGGAAGGAACCAAGAGAAGATGACCAGCAGCAAAGTGGAGGGACTCAATTATAGCAGGAACGGGTGCACCATTCAAAGATCTGAGTGATCAGGCTGAGGACAGATTGACCTGGAGAAAACTGATCTATGTCGTTGCTGAGAGTCAACACTAACTTGAGGGCACATAATTAATCAATCATAGGAGTTCACCGAAGAGATGGTGCACCAAGATATATTTGCAAACTTCCTAGGGGAATGGCAACAATGCCAGAAATTCATATTAGGAATGGATACTTGCAAACATTCTCATACCTGGGAAAGTGTGTGAAGAGCATGCATTAGTGCAGAAAAGATGTGCTATTTTTTAAATGGATATGAGAGGGATTGAATTCAGCTTGTCAGGACAGCCCCGAGCCTTCAATAAAGTTTATTTTCTACCCCATCCTTATCCCTTAACAAGAAATCTATATTACAACTGTAGGTCTCTTTTTCCTTTCTCACTAGATCAGGGGCACACTGATGAGTGTGGAAGATCTAGCATTTGGGCTCAGAGATTGTAATCCATCACTTGTAGCCATTCTGAAAAGATTCCCCAATGCCTAGGGGAGCTTTTCGTCTACAACAGTTCTTCAGTTCAGTTCAATCTTTATTACAGTCATAGACCAGTACAAAGACATGAATTTATAAAACAAACATAGTCATACTTAAAATACTGACAACTTATAGTAGCAGGCATATATATTAAAATACACTTGTTACCTATTCAACTCAACAAATGAGGTCTAGGATGTAGCCTATATTATCTATCCTAACTATGTACGGATTAAAAGTATATTAAATGTGAAGTATAAAACTTAAAAATCTGCATTGTGACTATGCTATATGTAAAAGTATATATAGGCAAAATTATACAAAATTTACTATAATATACAGGCCATTACAGAGGATAGCCTTTCTTAGCTTTTGATCTCTTGATGAGGTGGATCTTCATTGCTGCTGTTCTACATCAGTTGTAGATGCAGGACTCCCAAACCTATTGAGATCAGAGAAGATAGAAATGGATTGAAGTTGCCCCCCCCCCTTACTCCTATTCGTATGCCAGTCTCACACAGGCCCTTTCCAACAAGGAAAAAGAAGACACAATGGCACAATACAGATTCAAAAAGATGTTTAATCTGATTATGGGTCACAAACTTTAGGTGAGTTGGAGCAAGGATGCTGAGTAATAGCGTCTCCTGATGGCCATTGTCACCTTTGCAATTTTTCTTTGCTGCTTCCGCTATTGTTACTTTAGCTATTGTTAATTTAGTGAGTTTAGTTAGTTAGTTAGTTAGTTAGTTAGTTAGTTAGTTAAGCTATTGTTAGTTTAGCTATTCGGTTTTGTCACTTTATTGGCTATCAGAAGGAAATGCAAGCAGCCCAGAGGCTCACCAGATTAAAGCAGCATATAAATCCCAGTAAAAAACATAAAATCTGAGTTCAAGGTAACTCAATATGAGCCCCGACAAGCAATGAATACACAAATACACACACACGTACATTTTAAATAAAATAAAAATAAAAAGCTGAAGTAAAAAAAATGCATTTAACTCAAAACACCTTTTTTTATTTTTATTTAATTGCTTTTTTTTTTTTTTTACTTTGGCTTGTTAATCCTGCCTTTTAGTTTTGAGCGTTCTCATCTGTTTTTTTCCCCCCCTTCTTGAAAAGCATGCCAGCCTTTATCTTTCTTAATTGGGCCTCTCTTAGGAGGTTTCATAAAACTGGTTCCAGAACAGGAAGTCGTCTTTCCCTTTGGTAGCAAATACAAGAAAGAGTTTTGTGCCACCTTAACAACGAATGATTTATAACAAATGTATTCTCTTCAAGGTGACCTAAGATACTTTGGTATGTTAAACTTTTCATGACTTTATACTGCTCCTTTAAGCATGCTTAAGAATTAATTATGCTCTGCAGCAGTGCTTCTCAACCTCAGCGACTTTAAGAAGTGTGGACTTCAACTCCCAGAATCCCCCAGCCACCATGTTGGCTGGGGAATTCTGGGAGTTGAAGTCCACACCTTTTAAAGTTGCTGAGGTTGAGAAGCACTGGTTTAGAGGAAGATTTTTGTCAACTTTGGGAGGATAAGTACAATCAGTTATTTGGAATCCTCATGGGAACCTGGGACATCGGCGGGGGAGTCAAAAAGTCAAGATGGCAGCCGCAACCAAGTGATTGAAACCCCACCCCTGCTCCATTCATGATTGGTGTGTTCTTCAAACATGGTTGAATAAATAATGGATAAGTGAATCATGGGTAAGTGGACCACGTGCAAGCACAGCCCTACAGTCTTGTGTGGCGCCATTTTGACCAATGCACCATTATTCATTGCAGTGTATGACTGGGTTAAAACAACACAGTTCAACTGGTGTCCTGTTCATGGCCTCAGAAGTTATAAATCATCTAAACACTTCGTTGTTGCTGGAGAAAAAGCTCCAGGCAGCTCCCTTACCAAAAGCACACTCTGTGGTCCATCAGTGAGTCTTGTTCTTTGTGGCCACTGAGCAAGACTGCCCAAAGGAGAATTGCAAGAGAAGGGGTCACAAATCTGTTCTGGTCATATAAAAGAGAGCCTTTTTCAGAAACTGAAAGAATCCGTTTCAGGAAACACTGAGTGAAGTCAAAGGACGGACATACATCTGAGAGAAGTACTTTCCCAGAAGTTGTCTAATTATTCTGCCAGAAAAATCCTGACCCTGCCAGTTCTTGAATTCAGATGGCTGGTCCATCTTTGCTGTTTCAACCCAGCTGCCTTGTGTCTCTAGGCCCTGGAGCAGTGCCCAGTCGTTCATCTTCTCCAGCAGAAGAAGAGGAATGGTTCTGCGCAGCTGGCTAGGAGGCCAGTGTCGCCTGCCCTTACAGAACCTGTCGGCCCTTCAAGGTAGTCCAGACAAGAAGCACCAGCCATGAACCCTAACACTGCCTTTATTGTAAGGCAGTGTTGTCCAAACTTGGCCACTTTAAGATGAGTGGACTTCAACTCCCAGAATTCCCCAGCCAGCCGGCTGGGGAATTCTGGGAGTTGAAGTCCACTCATCTTAAAGTGGCCAAGTTTGGACAACACTGTTGTAAGGCTACAGTAACAGAACCTTGCAAGTCTGAAAGCCCTTCTTCCCTCCCTTCCCTTTACTTTCCAACTGGGGGGTCCCTTCTGAAACATGTCCCACGCCCCCTTTCCTTCTGTGGGTTGAGACACCATTTGCATGATGGTTGTTTAGGCTGCGGCTCTTCCTCCTGTCTCCCAAGGTCATTCCCACATACTATTACAGAACCCGAAGACAAATATGACTCCAGGTCCCCAAGTTAGCCCTTTTTCTGGGTTCCCACAATGCCTTGAACCATAACCTGACTGACTATCCTGTGTTTAGGCAACAAATCAAATTGCCCCTGCCAAAAAACAAATCAGAGTTCAAACGAACCCAGCTCAGCTAGCTGTGGGAACGAAAATGCCAAGCGTCTAACCCATCTGGTTACGCATGCTGAAATAGAGACATTTAGGATTTTCCCCGCTACTTGATTTTACTAAGGGTTATTTTTAAAACCCTCGCTGTGGATCTGCCCCTCTGGTTTTATCTGCAGCCTGTCATTCAAGAAAGCAACAGATGAAACTTTACTAGCTCTGATAAAAGTCATGTGAAGAAAAAAAAAAAGAAAAGAAAGAAAGGAAAAAAAACACTTCAGCCGCTGCCAAGAGTTTCAGCTGCCATTAAGGGCACAAGGAAAGGAAAAGCGAAAGACGCGGAGTGGAAACATGCTGTGAGTTAAGCTCAGAGCACTTTGTGAAATCCTGTGGTTTTTGCAGCTTTTCTTGCTTTCTGACTTGGCCAGTAAAATGGGCTGTTGGGGTAGGTTGATCGGCAGAGAGGAAGGAGACACTAGGTATGTATTTGAAGGCTGGGAAAGGGTAGGAAGCTGGAGCGAGAGCTGATTGGGCTGTGGTGTTATGTTTTTTCCTCCAGATCTCTCTGGGATATTAATAGAATTAAATAGCATGGCTTGGCCACTTAAGGGATCCTCATAATCTTCCGGGCTCATAAACCTTCACTTGAACAACCAGGATCAGCTCCTGCAGCTGATGTCGTTGGCCTTCAGATTTGTATCAAAGAAGTATTTTGTCTTTGGAAAGTTCTTGGCTCCCCCAGAACAGGCTGTCGCAGGGGGTAGGTGATGCATTTCTGGAAATAGATATGCCTTGCTGGGTTTCGGAAGTAGTCGAACCTTTGATCATTGTGAACCACTTCCTGAAGCGGCAGAATCTTTTCTACAAATGAGCCGCCTGCCCCAAAGCTCTCAAATTGGCCTAGTTGTAGGGAAACAAAACCTCCTGCTGTTTTATTTTTTAACAATCACAGAATACATATTGAAATCCTAGCTGATGTCAAAATCTGTCTTGTGATTTCTCAAACATTTTCTTCCCTTTTTGGGGTTCCTTATTCTGATGGTGCTTCAGTGTGTCTTGCTGATGGTGACTACTGGTGGGGTCTTTTTAGCTGGGATCATTCTTGGATGTGATGGAGGAGTTCCAGCTCTTGCTTGTTGCTGGTTATAACTATATTTCTATCCTTCTGCAAGCTTCTCTTGCTGCCCACCCATTCTGAACTGAAGAACAACAACAACAACAAGAAGAAGAAGAAGAAGAAGAAGAAGAAGAAGAAGAAGAAGAAGAAGAAGAAGAAGAAGAAGAAGAAGAAGAAGAAGAAGAAGAAGAAGAAGAAGAAGCAGAAGCAGAAGCAGAAGCAGAAGCAGAAGCAGCAGCAACAGCAGCAACAGCAGCAAGGAACCTTTTCCAAACTGCTTTCTCCTAGTACCTTCCCTTGACAGGAGATTGTAGACCACCAGAATGGCCTACAGTGAAAAGACATTCACACGCATGGCACACCTAGAGTCACTCAGGGGCAGCCTTGAAATGCAAGAAGTGCCAGAACGACCCATTTCACTCTGGTGAATTTCATGGAAACTCTCTTCTCTGCAGGATTAATTATACAATTCACAAAAGTACTGCAATTTGTGGGGCATGGGCAGATCTGAATACACAAACCCACAGGCACCATCTCCAGAACAATGCTTAGGGATGGTGTGCGTAAAAGTCGTGACCTGGGTACCAGTGCAGTTCCTTTGGCCCCTAAAAGTAGCAGCTTCAGAGAAACACTACAAGATCAAAAGGGTGCAACCTTCTTACTGATGATAACCCCCAAGAAACCTGAAAAATCTCTTTTTCTCCCAGCCCTAGGAGAAACTTGGTGTCATGAATCTCTTTCCTGTCCACCAAATGGGTGGGGGTTTAATACTGGTGCTTTCTGAAAAGGGGTGGTGGTGGCCACAAAACAAACAGTGAAGAAGGTTGGGAGAAAGATTTACAAGGTGCTGTCCTTTTTCTGAGAGGGAAGAGAGGATTTTTTTTAACTCCCCCCCCCCCAAAAAAGCTTAGAAAAATGTTTTCTGCAAAACATTGGTTTCTTAAGGAGAATAAATACCTATTTTCCTGGGTTTACATTTAGGACATAGAAGTTGCCCCACTGCAAGAGCAGTTGCAGTGAGCAGTTGCATTCTTCATCTTCCAAGATCATCATTATGGAAGCTCTTCTGACACTATTTTCCATTTCGGTACTCCTTACTACTGGTAAGAAACATCTGATAATTCCCCAACAGCTGGGAAACTTCTGTTCTATTATTGAGACTTAAGACAGGCATAAGCAGATCCAATATTTGCATAATTGAAGCTCTTTCCAATGTACGCCTACTCTAACTTGGCACCTTCCAGAATTCCCCATCCAGTGTGGCTCATGCTAGGTGGGGAACTCTGGGTGTTGAAAGTTCCAGCACGCTGTAGGAAAACGTGGAGATGACCTTGAAGAAGCCAGAAGCAGTTAGGACAACAACAGGCCCAGAAGAAGCATGTGTTAAGCCCCGGGGATGGGAAAATATTAGAAAAAGACCCAGACTGGCTCCCCCCACAACTCCCTTGGGGTAAGAGGGAGGGAATGGAAAATCCAGGCAGCCTTGCAAGATTCTGTTACTAGAGCCTATCTCAATGAAATATAGTTCTAGTCTTTTTGTGGAGTTAGTTTCCTGATCTGGTCTATCTTGTAAGGCTGACAGGTACCAAGCTGAAGAAGACTGATCTCTGGAGAGACCAAGATAGCACACAAGTATACTCTTTTTTTCTCTAGTATTCCTGAAAATTTGGAGGGAGCCCACTCAAAGTAGGATGGGAGACATGGAGATCATGCAGATTATGTAAGAGAAAATAGATGTTGAGTGAAATCCATCTGTTGTCCCTTGTCACCATGTGAAGGTGACCTTGAAATCCTTAGACCTTTTCCACAATTCCATTATATTCAACTGAAGCAATTGTGGGGGTTTTTTTGCAGAATGGGGTAGATTAGAGTTATGTTGATTGGGTCAGTTTTGGTTTTGAGTTGATTCAAATCCTGCATCACTGAGTCAGGCCAATCCAATCCAATAAACTGATTCAATTCAGGAAAAAAGAGTGTTTGTGTGCATACATGAATAGTCAGGGTGAGTCAGAGGTACCCAATCTGACAATTCAGTTCAAGTTGATGATCCAGTTTAGAAAGTAGGGTTGATTTGGAATTTTCAGTGGAATTGTTTTTACATTGAAACATCAGATCAAATCACTGACTTAGTGGACATCATACAACATCCTCACGCATATAGAAGTGGAACAGCTGTATGGACTGCATAGTCCTGTGGCTTCTTGCAGCGTATTAGCTGGCTTCTTTCTCAGACCAAGAGAGCACTGGAGTTGAGCAGGGCCATTCAAGTTCTACTATGAACTCAGTGGCAACACCGTAGAGATTTTTCTTGGTCAACCTGCCCCAATGATTTCATCTGCAGCCACAGATTGGTAGTAGTGGCTATGGTGACTATTGGACTTAACAAAAGATACTTTGGGAAAGGGAAGATGGGATTGTCTCCATAACTGGAGAAAACTCTGAGGATCAAACACTTCTGGCAGACAGTAGAGAGACCTCCACAGACTTACTCAAGACAACATCCCACCCAAGATGGGAGCAGGTAGCAGATGTAAGAGGAGAGGCGAGCCATCCCCAATCCCAGCACAATGTACGTCTCCAACTCCATCTTTCTTTCTGGATGACAAGGCAGGCCAGACTAGATGCCCCACAGGTGCCCAGAACTTGACTAGCTGCCCATGCTTGCAATCCACCAGAGAGGTCAGAAGAACCTGTAGAAGATGTAACTAAAGCCAATCCTATATTAGCTTGTTTAGAGACACAAGAAAATACAAGGAACCGGACTCTTCCTGATACTTCAACTCCAGCTGAAGTGATGCTGAATCCTCAGAGCCAAGAATCCAAGGATGCAGAACCAACAATGACTCCATCTGTTGGTAAGTACTGACTCCCTATTCACTGGAGGGCCAGGTAGAACAAGATTTCTTCAGGAATGTATTGTCCTAACCTGTTGCTGTGCTCCAACAAGATTGCCCCTTGGCCATAGAAGGTTAGGTGTCTCAGGGACTGGTCACCCACTTCTGCATTTCAGTCAGGCATGATGGCATTCCGTACAAAATCTTAAATCGTCTTTCCAAAAGCATTTCAATAATGAAAAGTCTCCTCCAGGTCAAGCTTCACTCTTGATGACTACTTAAATATATTGAGCCCCTAATCCTGGGATTTTCTGCTAGTTTCCTTTCCAGCATCCAGCTCTACTTAGCTTCCTAGCAAAACTGGCTGTTGCCCCACTTCAGAGATTTTGCAATATAAATGACATTTTAAAACCTGAGAATGGAATGACCATGTTTGGAAGGTACAGAATCTGCCCAGGACTGTTTTTAGGAAGGGGTGCATAGTCATCCCAACCATCCTTTACAAGTTAAAATCATCAGATGGAGATTTTTAAAGTAATTCAAGCTAGCAAAATGTATCAGTTAAAATCTAAATAATTGGCACTATTTCTGTATTTTGGGTTTCCCTACAGTCTCCCATTTAGTGGGACATTGATTCCATGGAAAATATAATGGACAGAAGATTACACAGATATAAGATGCAATGAGACGCTGAGGTGGGGAGGCTTAAATGACAGTTCTGTGCATGAACCTCTCAGAATATTAAAAAGGCTTGAAGCTACTGATTGATAAATTAGTTCCAATCTTCATGCTGCCCTGGGAGGTGAAAATCAAATCTAGAGCATATTCAGATTTCTCAAGATCAAGTTGTTGTCTTCACCTGGTTAATGAATTAACCCATTTTCTGAATTTGTACTGTCCATCTCACCATAAATTAACCTAACAGTCCGGGTTCATACACCATGCTAAGCCAGACACACACATCCATACACACACACCTCAAACCACAAGATTAGCATGTTGGATGTATGAATGCAGCCACAAGGCCTTTAAGAGACTTAGTTGATGCATAGCTGAAGTATCTGCCCTGCAAGGTTGATGGGCCATTTCACTTTTTCAGGTGCCTCCTTGGAGTGTGAAACATGTTTTGCCAGTAGGAATAGTTGCCTGAGTGGAAAAGAGATGTGCGAATCTGGTGAGGACATCTGCGTCATCACATTGACTGAAACCTCCAAAGGTGAGCAAAAGGTTCAGCAGTAGACCTATTTACCCAATTTTACCCCCTACAATCTTTTATTTTTGTCCTCAAAAGTACACCCCATGCCAGTTGGTGGGTAGGATTAGGTTAAGGGGTTGAACTGAGACTAACAGGACTAGATTCTGGCCCTGCCTGACCATGGTGTTCACTGGCTGACTTTGGGCCAATCCTTTCAGTCCAACCTCCCATGCGTGACTGCTGTGGATTAAAATGATGCCTCCTTCAGTTCTCAGAGCAAAAATGGAATATCACTGCAAGGAGTGCAAGAAATACATGTATGAAACTCTTTTCTGGCACCCCCTTTTTTCTCTGCTTTGAGATAGCTACGTCTTTTCTATAATACATTTTATTATAGAATGTTTTATTTTAGTATTTATTTGAGCATTACCTACAGAACTGTGACTATTGGAGGATTTAGAAATACAAATATTAACAGTAGTAATAAGTATGCTTCTTGAAGTCTGTTACCTAAAGAGCATGATCCAAGCATAGAAAGTTGCCTTCAACTTGAGTTCTTTTGCTGGTCCACCTAAAGGCAACTGTCCAAGGTTGCAGACGTGAAACCTTTCTGATTGTACCTGGAGATGCCAGTAATCGACCTGGGAGCCTTCTTGATGCCAAGCAAGTGTCCTACTGCTGAGTTTTGAGGTCCTGAGCTACAGAAGGAGTTCCACAAAAGCTCTCTTTGTGCACAGCTAGGCTAGGTGAAGACCCAAACATCTTAGAATATGAAATCTTTTCTCTTGGTAGGAGGAAAAACCATGTCAACTATAGAAAAAGGCTGCTACGTCTCTGAGAACTGCAGCTCTGCATCTGTTTTGGTGACCTTTGGCCAAGGAGAGTTCCACAGGAAAAGCACCCTGTGTTGCTTAGGAGAAGACTGTAAAGAAGATTCTCCTCCATGTAGGTCTCTTCTTCTTTAACTTTTTCCCTGCCAATGATGTCAATCCAACAGGGTAAGAAATGATTTGCACTCCAAACCTTCATTGATGAACCAGCAGTGTTTATCAACTGAAAGGGTATGGAAGTTGCCAAGGTCCTCCAAGAATTTCAACTTCCAGAATTCCCCACTATGGGCCATGTTGACTGGGGCTGCTGGGTACTGTAATTCAGAATGATCTGGGGGGCTACAGGTTTCCTATCTTTGAGACAATCCTTGAATCCCAAATTAGATGTTAATGTTTTTGCCCTTTGCACGTGGGGTAAGCAATTTTTTCTGGGTAGTTATAGGCCCCTTTGATGGTTGCATCAATAGTTTTAGGAAAGTGGGCAATGGTGAGCCAGAACTGTAACCATTTTGGTGAATGCCTAGAAACATAAACATGCACATACAGGGGTATACATTTTCACTCCCATCTTCATCGACGTCTGGGTCCAGGGGAAGATACTTTAGCCTATTCTGCCCTGTATTATTAACATTTGCTCTACAAACCTGCATCTCTTCCCTTCTATAATCAGTAGAGAAGTGGTTTTAGCTAATGGCGTCATTCAGGCTGGTGAGATCACTGTTTTTGGCCTCTGATCTTGGGATCATGGGAAGCAATGAATCCCAACTTGGTGAACATGGGTCTTGCTCTATGCCTTGATAAGGTCCAACACTGGTGTGTTGCAAGAGGTGTGTAAGGCTGCTATAAAATACAGGAGGCACTTTCATAGCAACCATTGATGATAGATGTCTAGTTGCCTAGAAAACCAATGGAACTAATTGTCCCAAGAGGGTTGTTTGTTACTGAGTTCAGAAGCTCTGATTTAATTAATTGGGCTGATTTTCTTTTCAGGGCCACTAATAAACATGACAGCCAATGGAAAATACTGCCCAGCCTGCTATTCTGAGTTGGAGCCATGCCCTACGAAGATAGCCAAGTGTACTGGATCTGAAAATCACTGTCTGGATTTGACGGTGCATAAATATCCTGGTAATTCTGATGCTATATTATGAATAGGTTCACACATCACCCTAAAACATGTTGGCTGCATTCATACAACACCCTTAACCCAATGAATTACAAATCTGTACACCTGGTTTCATTTAACCTCAGTTATGTTTCTCTGTGGGTCTCTGTGGCTTAGGGTGTTTTGTGCACCTCGCCCACAGAGTTGTTTTACAGCTCTGTGTATTGTGCAAACTCGGGGAACAGATTAATTCAGTAACTAGAGCAAATATATAATATAAAATATATAAGCCTAGTAAAATCAATAAATGTGAGGTATGAACGTAACCATCGTGAAGTTTTGGTTTAGCCATTATCATTTTTAAATCATTTTAAAATAATTTTAAACCATGATGCTTTATACAGATGATGCCATTAATCCTCTCAAGGGCTCCAAACCATTGTATACCCTAGCTTGTTGTATGGCCCAGGCTATTACAGTTTATTCAATAAACCATCATTAGTGATTCAGCATGAACAAACCTAGTCTGCTGGCTCACAATCACCTAAATGAGGAATTGGCAACATTTTCAGTGAGTGGATGCACTTTTTGAAGCATTATTTTTGACCCTTCAAGGGCTTCAGAGCTCTACTGCTGTGTACAGTTTTGATTTTTCTAAGAACGTTGAACTTATTATTAAAGTAGTATATATATTGGTTGGGTTCTCACAGCACACAACTCTAAGCTAAAATAGAGCTGGCTTGTTTGTGGTTCAGAGGTTATGGGAACCTAACCATTGTTTGATCATGTTACCTGTACCAGACCTTCACGTCAGACCGGTGTTTCTCAACCTTGGGAACTTTAAGATGTTAAGCATTGTGCAATTCTGGGAGTTGAAGTCCACACATCTTAAAGTTCCCAAGGTTGAGAAGCACTGTGTTAAACTATGATAGGGTTGATTGGTTTAGGTATAGCATGTTCTGTGAATATAGCCATGGCATTTGGTTAGCCAGGATGAAAGATTAGTGTGTTGTTAACCAGCCATTAAGTGGATAAATGGACTTCTTTGGGTCATAATCACCAGGCTGTGTGTGACTTTCCTTCATGTTTTTCATATCTAGAAAAGAGCATCACATTAAAGGGCTGCATAACTGAGCCTAGCTGTAATGCTTTACGCTCTGGGAAATTGGACTTCTTTGATACGGATAAAGCTGACATAAATGTTAACTGCCGGCCAGCCAGCCAGGTGTCCCAGCCTACAGGATGTCTCCTCCTCGCTCTCTCTGGGCTCCTGCTGATGATGGTCCTCTTGTGATCCACCTCTTGGAAGAAGCAGCCATTGAAAGTTCTTTGTTTCTCCTTCTCAGAAAGAATGATTGCTTTCCAAGCCACTAGAAACTAAAACTGGTCTTTCACCAAGCAGATGCTTGATCCCACTAGCTCAATTTTCTCTATACTGACCAGCAAAAGATCTCCAGAGGAGATGCTGGGGCTTGAATTAGGACCTTCTTTTTACCAACGAGGAGCAGTTTTCTAATTCATGAATACATAGAAGCAAAAGTTCAGCTGGAGAATGCCTTTATTTAATACGGGTGTGCAAGGCAGAGTGTCATCTGAGGTGATAAAACATTCCTTCTTTTGAAGCATTGATGCTAAAGTGATCTTTCTTGACTCAGGGTCTTGCCTTGGAGGACGTGACTAAGAACTTGGAGACGTGTATGTGGCTGTTCTCTTCCACAAAGCAAAAGCAATCTTGTCTGGAGATTGAGTCATGGCAACTGGACTTTTCTTTTTTGGTACAGACATTTCGCTACTTGTCCAAGCAGCTTCTTCCGTCTGAAAAAGTTGGTTAGGGGGAGCCCATAGTCTTCCTGGGTGGCTGTGTTTCTTACTAGCATGATAGGCTCATTGAGGGACAATAGGAGATGTGATTAGTAGAGTCTTTGAAATGTAGATGTCTACTCCTAATCCCTCACTCATCCCTAGGAGGATGTTAATTATTGCCTTCCTGGTGACTTTTGAACTGTTCTTAATTTTCTTGGGGACTGTTGAAAGGACAGCCTGGAAATGGGGGACAAGTTGTGTCTGAGGCCTCCACCTCTACTGAGGGAAGGATTTTCCACTTTGGCATAAATGGATTCCTTCATTCCTCTCTCAAATCACCTATCTTCTCTGTCCAAAATGTGAACACTGTTGTCCTCAAATGAGTGTCCTTTTTCTTTTAGATAAAGGTAAACTGCTGATTCTGGTCCTGTATTGTTGCTCCTCCTGTGCTGGGCCATCCTCTTGTGTAAAGGCTAGTAAGAAACACAGTCACCCTGGAAGACTTTTATGGGGTCCCCCTAACCAACTTTTTCAGACTGAAGAAGCTGCTTGGACAAGTAGCAAAATGTCTCTACCAAAAAAGAAAAGAAGTCCAGTTGCCATGACTCAACCTCCAGATAATTCCACCTGGATGACTAAGAATCTTCATAAACAAAAGCAATCTTCTGAAAATTTGCACAACCTAATGCTTAAAACCTGGGGTCTGCTTCCAGGTTAGTGCATATAGTAATGACTGTGTTCAAATGATAACTCTAATCAGGTCAGTTGAAAATATGTTAGGCTTGGTTAGTTTTAACTCTGGTTTCTGAGTGTATGTGGTGCTTGGTGTGATGTGTGAAGCCACGCTGGTTTCATCAGCAAATATTGAGATATTATTGTGCAATAATGTTATTGCCATATTGTACAAATACACAACATGGGTTAATTTAGTAATCATGATAGCATATTCTGTTTAACACAGCCACTGAGCTAGCCATGTTAAACATTTGGTTCAAATGGACCAAATGCCTGACTTGATTTAAGGTGAAATCCTGCATTTTCCTCCTTCCATGCTGGACATTTTTGGGGAATGTTTGACACCCACATTACTACTGAACCTACTCAAGGCTCTCTGGATCTCTGAGAGATACTTCCAGACCTCCAAATAAAATAGTTGTTAAAATTGGTGAGATCTTGCAAGAGTTTGATGGTCTCATGGGTGATCTGATGAGATAGTGGTGAATTGGGACGGGAGGACATCTGGGCCATTACGCAAGACAGTGCCCAGGATATGTTGCTAATCCTTGAGCTAGGCCAACTGTGCTGTGATAAAGGAAGTTCATCCTAGCCCTTTAGGATGAGCTGATTTTATGTCTTAAAATATTTAACCCTGCCCACCAGATCTTTCAAAGGAAGCTCAATCTTTTGTCCATCTTCTACCATGATGGATTCTTTGTGACTTGTTGGTCAGCTCCTTGTAGATCCTGCACCAGCTCTCCTATCTCCTTACCCTTCCTGGAGAATTCTTCTGCATTCCTCATTGCAGTAGACAGACAGATGGACAGACAGACAAATCACTGCTAGGTCAAGCCAGACCTCTGCTCAGCCTCCTCTGCATGGGCTTCAACATCAAGAAATCTCAGCAATGACCGCACTGGCTGGAAATTCTAAATGATGAAGTCCTCATATCTAGAGACTGTCCATTGGCAAACCATGACAACACATAAATGACAGGTCATATGGTGATACTGTCACTCAAATCCCACCATTACTTGTGTCCAAGCAATTAACATAAGTATATGCAAGGATAAAAATATACATCAGGCCTTCCACCAGTCTTCCCATAATTGCCATGATCTTCCCCCTGGCTTGCCTATCCCTTCACTGATCTTCCAAGCATCTTCCCACTGCAGTCCATTATTTCAATGTCTTGTTGGAACTGTGGTCCACTGCATCATAAGTACATTAAAGCCAGAGTTGATTGGAGTAAATAAATAAATAAAATTGAGGTCCAGTTTGGATGTATCTGCATTATCCCCTTCTCCCAGCACTTTCTGCCTATCCAATAAGACCTCGTAGGCAGGACATCTTTCAAGTCCCATCTCTGAAGAAATGCTACCATCAGGGACCATGAGGGGGTGCCCTTTGTGTTGCTGCCACCATCTTTGGAACCGAACTGTGCCCAAGATTACAGCAGCATCAATCCTCCTGGCATTTAAGAAAGCCACCGAGACCTGGCTATTTTAGAAAACCTTGGGAGATTAATAGAACGATGGGTTGCCACCTTGGAGCAGGTGACTGGTTGTTACCGAAGGTATCATTCCTCCACATGAAGATGCACGTGAAGGTTTCTGCTATTATGATTGTTTGTTTTGTTTTATGTTATAATTGCTATTGTTTTAAACTTTTGTTACGGTGTTAGAGTATAGATCACTTACACTGTCTTCGACTGAAGTGCCCTGTAAGTCTAAATAAATAAATTAGACTAAGGTTTTACTGAATGTCAGTAGCTAAATAATGATCTTGTCTTGAATTGCAGCTGATGGGTGTCCATGTGGACATCTGTATTTACATTTGTTGATCAAACTGGGCCGACGTTTCTACAACTCTGATCGTAGCCAAATATTTCATGGTGGCAATGAAAACAAGGCACTAATTTATGCAAGAACTCCTAAAGTTATAACTCAGTTTATTTGCCAACTATCCTGATGTTGTTCAAGATCTTGTTTTGTTTTGTTTCATTGTTTTTTGTAGTATGTTTTGTTTCTGGCCTTTGGCTATAACGAAGTATGCATGTGTGTATATATGTATGTATGTCTTGCATTTTCTGTCCCATGAAAGGCAAATGACTGATGTTTAATGTGCAGTGTCAAATAATTGGCATGATGATGTTTTTAAGAACTAATTTCCAGTAGCTAAACTTGCATTAAATGCAGTAAGTTCAGCACTAGAACATACCATACATACATCCAGAACCCATAATATGCTTAATGCACAAAGACCAAGTTCACACAACTTGCTGGAAACAAACAAACTGCATGATGGTTTAGCATGTTTTGTGAAGCCTGCCACTGGAAAGTGAGTGAGGTCCATATAGGTCTCTTCCCTTTGAGAAGGAGACAATGAGGTATCATTATGAAGTCACCCATATTTCAACCACTACTTAAAGAGTTCTGATATTAACTTGGAATGTTCAAAGGGGCCTCATCCATGTTGAAGGCCAGCTATCTTCGGCCTATATAGTACTAATAGGAAAAGGCCAGCTGTGGTTGTAGTGTGGAGGGATCATTTGCTAACCACAGATTTCCAGATCTTCATTTCACCAAAAGTGAAAGGGAACGGTCTTGCTCAGGGCAAGATCTCAACTGCCATTCAACAAAACAAGGAATCTTCTTAAGAATGGATGTTGGAGAAGATCCAAGCAGGGCCATCATCTTCAGTATCACATTGCATCCAGAACTGTTGATATAAGACAGTCTCCCATTTTGGAAAATACAAACCACAGTTGTTACAAAGATCCTTCCTCCTCAGGATAATGATTTGGGGGAGGGGGGGACAGATAATGGCCAAGCAAAAGTTTCAGCTGCTTTCAGGAACTTTGTTACAGTTTTGTATTCAGTTTTACTTTAAGCATCCACTATGATGGAACAATGGGTTTTACATGGTTTGCATCCATCCTTCCTTCCTTCCTTCCTAAAGAACTATTATTTAATTATTGTACTTAATGGTTTTTGTTATTTTACTGCTGTTCCCCCCACCCCCCGGAAGGTCTATAAAATGTTTTTTTTTTTTTAATGTTTACTGTTAGAAGGCACGTTGTGGAGTTCTTGCTTGGTTTCCTTCTTGCAGACAATTTATTCCCATACTAGACAACCTCATCAGTGCTGTGATGTGCAGGGTGGGGGGGAAGGTTTGTTCGGCTGCTTGTAGAATTTTATAACCCACACGGAATACTTTGTTTGGTAGAAGTACAAGAAATAAATCTAAATGAAGCTAGTGCTTTCATAATTCTATTGCGCTAAAACCATTTTTCTATTTCTATCTGCAATTCAGGAACGCTAGACGCTGGGTGCACGGTCCCAGTTAGGCTGTTTTCTTGTCCACAGTGTGGAGAAGGGTTGACATTGCCTTTTTCTGAGTAATAGCTGGGAATTGAAGGTCTTGTTTTTGAATGAGAGGGTTTTCTTGTCCGTGTTCTGCAGACATTCAGCCCCTTGTTGAAGAAAAACTGCTGAGAAGGCTTTCACGCAAAGAGAATCTGCTACTAGAACCAACAAAAGCATATTTTAATCAGTGAGTTCATGCTAGATGTTGATTGTTTGAGTCTGTACTGTCAAAGGAAAAGGGAATAAGTCAACAAGTTGCTCTTCCTTTCTCAAAAGATAACCGTGGTTCATTGTTCTTGTGTTCCTTGCATAAACCCAAAAGAACGTTAATTGAAATTAATTTATTTGTTAGTTGGGGTCACAGAGCAGTGTCCTGGAATACTAGGGTCTTCTTCCTGTTTTAACAACCCTATGAAGTAGGCTGAGTTGAGAACGATTCAGGATTGGCCCAAAGTTACCCAGGGTGCTCCATGGTAAATGAAGACTTGTACCAACATCTCCCCAATTCATTCAATTCTTTGTTTTTCAATATAGTTGGTGAACACATAGCATAACTCTAGGCATGTTAACTCAGAAATAGGCCCCAAGTCTCATTCTGAAATGCAATCAAGATCTAGCCAATTATCTTCATGATGTCAGACCAGCTTGAGAAGCAAAAAGGGTCATGTTTCATCATTTCCAAAGAGACTTTTGGTACAAGATTTCTGGCACATTTCCTCTTTACAAGCCAAGAGGGCTGTGTTCAAATAAGTGTGTCCCATCCTCAGAAATTCATCACCATCAGCTTCCACTGCTATTGAATATAATCTGGTTAATACTAGAGAACAGGTATTCACAGACATGCTGAACTACAGCTTGCGGTATCCTCCTGCCCCATCCCTGGCCATGCTAGCTGATGCTTTGGGAGATTTGGCCCAGCATATCTGGTTGGCAGGAAAAGGCAACCTTCAGCTGGAGCCAAGAAAGAAGCTATGTCATGTCTCCAATGCTGGTATTATGAATGGGAAAGCTGGCACATCTTGGATACCAGGAGTCATTTCAAACGTGAGCATGAGGATATCTTCTCCTTAAGTGTGTCTGGATTTTTTCTAGCTCCATGCGCTATCTCTGAGTCAGAACTCATAGTGCACCACTGCAGAGAAAGACAGTGTCTCTGAGCACTATGTGCAAAAAAAAAAAAAAATCCAGATGCAATGCTGCATATTCTGCATATTTATGGGAGAATTGCTCTCACTGAGTTAAATAGGCTTCGGATCATCACCCGGGTTCTTCTAGGCTTGCAACTTCAACGGAATGCCAAATGAACCCTGGAAAGGAAGATGTGGGTTAAAGCTCTTTCATCATTTCACAGCATTGCCAAACAGGGGGACTGAATGCATTCTACACCAGTACAGAAATCAAACAAATGGAACTAAAAATGTTCTGAAATAGGCAGGACAAGACAAAACGATGATGGCATTGGCTTCTGCTCCTTTCTCAAGCAAAGAGGGGTGAATGTAGATGGCCTTTTTAGAAACGAGGCCTTTTCAAATAGCCATGGGGCCATTGCATACCATGATTGTGACTGTTTTCATGCCTTGTACAAAGCTATGATTGTCTAGCTGTGGTCTGCTGAGTAGGCTGGGTTCATGCAATGCAGGAAGCCATAATGTAGTTAATAAGCCACAAAGGCCGGGTTATGTATGTCAAACTAGTGCAAGTTAAATTACACAATATCCTCTTTTTTGGGGGTGGGGAGTGCTTTGAGTCGTTGTTGATTCCTGGTAATACCACATGTTCAGAAGTAGCTTGCCATTTCCTTCTTCCTAGGGCTAAGAGAGAATGACTGGCCCAAAGTCACCCAGTTGACTTTGACTCATGCATAACTAGAAGTCACAGTCTCTTGGTTTCTAGCTTGGCACCTTAAATCATGACACCAAAGTGGGTCAATGTCAGTCCTTTGAGGTAGTCCAGACAGGAGACCAAAACCATGAATGGTGACACTACCTATATTGTAAGGTTACAGTAACAGAATCTTGCAAGACTGAAAGCGTTTCCCCCTCCCCTGCCTTTACTTTCCAGACAACTAGAGAGGGTCCCTTCTAAAATGTTTTTTCCATCCCCACTCCTCCTCTGAATTCAGATTTCACGTATCAGACCATTGTCTAGGCTGTGGGTCTTCCTCCAGTCTCCCAAGGTCATTCTCACAGCCTATTACACTCTCATACAATACCTTAGCATACTGTTATTTGAACCCAAGCTTGCTGGAAACCTTGTTCAGGTGGATGGGGGAGATCACAAAAGTAAATAGGGAATTTGGAGGAGGGAGAGGACTCGCTGCCTTTTGCTGCCTCTTGGAACAGGGACGTCTGGGGGGGACCAAAAAGTCACAATGGCATCCACAGTCATGTGATCACAGCCTCTCCTCTTTTCTCTGCGCATCCCAAGAGATAGGACTTTGCATGATCACAGATGCCATTTTGAATTTTTGGGACACCCCCCCCCCCTCCTGTAGATATTCCTCATTTGGGATCATTATGGATAGAACCATCCAACCTGCATCCAGCAAGGGAAAAAGGAACGGGCCCAATGGGGTCTCCAGCATGAGAACTGAAGAAGTGATGTTTTAGGTTGTAGAATGTAAGCCTTTGCTCAGAAGTAGGCTGTAAATTAAATGAACCCTGGAAGACAGCTGGCCCATGCAACTGGTTCTGTTTGTGAAACCACTCTTTTCTGGGAGGACGTGAACAGCATCTTTTAGCCTGTCTTCCAAAAATTATGAAACAAAAGAGGATGATGTGGGTGGGAAGGATCAGTGACCTTGAGAGATGAGAGGGTCTGGATCAGAGATGTAAAAGAATTCTACTGCCAATTCCTCCAAGAGCTGGTTTGATATTTTACCCACATGGTGGGAAGAATCTTAGATATAATCGCAGTTTGGTTACTACCTGTTCTTCCCTTAAAACAAATTCTATGGAGGAGTATATGAGGTGGTGTAGGGGACACCTTTTAGTAAATTGTGTACTTTTTAAAAATTCTGGCAAAGTTACAGTTGTGCCAGGTTCGTCACATGGTAACATCTTCATCACCTTGGCACCCCTTGCACGGACTATGTGACTACAACAACGCATTGTCATATGGTCCTTTCAGCAAGTTCTGGGACAGAAAGTTCTCCATCAAGATCTTTTGGTCAGGCCACGTCCTCCTTAATGTGTTTCAAAACTAACTGCTTTCACCATTCCCATCTCATGATGTTTTTGGTAGACTAAAAGTAACATTTTCGGGTGAGGAGGCTGGCGCAGAGAACTCCTCTATGAAATGGTAGAAGAATAAAGAGGAAATTTGAGGAGCTGTGTACTTCATCTGGAAAGCTAAGCACTGGTGGACGTTGATTACTCAGTTCTTGTTTCTAGTTTCTCTTTCCAAATTTATTTACCAAAAATATCATCATGAACGGCTGCACAAGTTTGCACAAGCTTGCGCAAAACAGGAAAAAAAATGAACTTATGACTTGTGGTCTTGATGATTAGACAGGATAGATTATAGAACAAAGAGAATTAAGTTGTAACTATAGAGTAAGAGGTAAATTTATAATTGTACCTATAACCGCTGTAAAGAAGATGGGAAGTTACTTCTTTGTATCTTTTTTCTTTCTTTTCTATTTTACTTTGTTTTCCTTTCTTGCACTTTTAACTTTCTCTTTGATTTTTTTTCCCCTGCTGTTTTCTTTTTCTTACTTTATATTCATTTGTATTCGTTTTTATTTTCCTTCTTTAAAATCCTTAATAAAATTTTATATATAAATGAAGGGCTGCCCAAGTGACTTTCAAAGCAATCACTTTGAAAACAAGCGTCAGAGGGGTAGTAAGCAGTGAGGCCTCTGGATAGCATTATCAGATATCTGAACAGGCAAAGGAAGACATGGCCAATTGGAAAGCAGGACAAATGGGGTGAAAGGAGAACACACTATTTTACTTTCTTGGCAGCCACGATAAAAATTGCAGCAAAAATTGCAAAAAAATAAAATAAAAATGGTACTTAGCCCTACATGTATATGAAATTGCTTTTTTCAGTGTCAGACAGACTGGTTTTTTAATGGCAGGAATGTGCTAGGGCCCCTTAGGAAAGAGAGAGAAAAAACCTTCAGTATGTAGTTGATTAAGGTCTTATCAATTTCAGGCAGCAGCACAAGCTGGAAGGAGGATGCTAATCTATTAATTAAGGTTGCAGAGTGGAGCTTGTTAACCTGAGTGTGAGTGTGTGTGTGTGTGACACTTTCGAGTCATTGTTGACTCCTGATGACTGCCTGGACAAGTCCCTGAAGTTTTCTTGGCAAGGTTTTTCAGATATGGTTTGCCCTTGCCTTCTTCCTAGGGCTGAAAGAGGGACTGGCCCAAGGTCACCCCGCTGGCTTCGTGCCTAAGGCGAGACTAGATCTCACAATCTTCCAGATTCCAGCCTGGTGCTTTAACCACTACACCAAACTGGTCTCTGTACCCACGGCAAAATAAAACATGCCCAGCAAACTTTCATGTGATACTCAGGTTCTCTCCTGCCTCTGCTGAAATAAGTCTTCAGTTGGGTTCACACAACAATCTTACATTGGTCATGGAATTAATCCACGGGGCAGGGGGAGTTGGATAATACACAAGATTGTAAGCTAAGTGGACAATATTTGTGTCAGTGCATGTGCGTGTGTGTGTGCACCTTCAAGTCAGTGTTGACTCCTGGCAACTGCCTGGACAAGTCCCTGAAGTTTTCTTGGCAAGATTTCGGAAGTGGTTTGCCCTTGCCTCCTTCCTAGGGCTGAGAGAGAGGGACTGGCCCAAGGTCAGCCAGCTGGCTTTGTGCCTAAGGCAGGATTAGAGCTCACGGTCTCCTGGTTTCTAGCCTGCTGCTTTAACCACTACACCCGACTGGCTCTCTATTAACTTTTGCATAGTGAAGAAAAGCTGCTCTGGAAGAGATAATTTGTCAGATACTTTTCAGCTTATGGTGACAAGGTAGATGTTGGTGTTTGCCATTTTTTGTTTTTACATCCCTCTTGGCTGCCCTGCCTTAAAAAAAAATCCATGGGAAGCATTTATTTATTTATTTATTTATTTATCAATCAATCAATCAATCAATCAATCAATCAATCATATTTGTATAGCCGCCCATCTCACCAGAAGTTCTCTCTTCCCTCACAATGTTTTGAGAGAAGTTATAGACTGCTGAAGACATGACAGCGAATGGAAAATAGGACACTCAAATATACCACTGGGTTTTATCATCAATAAGGGCAGCGCGAGAATTCAGTGTCCTGTCAAAATCAAAAGTGGTTTAGTTGTCACCATATTGGATGGGAAGGATAAGGAAAAAAATGCAAGGAGAAAGGGTGTACTTCCTTTCCTGGTTTAATATTTAAAGGGCATCAGTTTAATATTTAATACTAAAGATAATAGGAGCTCTTTTATTCTTTTGCTACTAACATTGCAGAACGTTTTTCGTTTGTTTTTATTAGCACAAGACTTGAGGCTTCACTGTTCCTTCCTGAGATGGTCTGATCCAGGAAAAAATAAATCCACCATCATTGCTTATATTAAGGTTTCCCAAATATGGCTTATGCCATTATCTATCAAATTACAAGAACAGAATCATAAAACTGTAGAATTGTAGAGTGCAGAGTTAGAAGGAGGCTTTTACACCATCAGCAGTGGAACCCTTAGTAAAACTTCACCAGCAAAGATCTGTCCAAACTTTGTGTGAAGAATATCTAGCAAAAGGGAACTCACTAGCAATCAGAGTTACTGGTTGAATGATTCTTGCTGTTTGGAAGTGTTTCCTAACCTTTTCTTTCCTGCTCTGAAAAGTAACTGAATTTGCCCAAGGACACCAAGGAGCAGCTTTCCATTCCCAAAATTACTTTTATTCCTTTTACTAG
This sequence comes from Python bivittatus, assembly GCF_059951505.1. NCBI lineage: Eukaryota > Metazoa > Chordata > Lepidosauria > Squamata > Pythonidae > Python > Python bivittatus. The sequence continues at coordinate 5,883,214 of NW_028277054.1, forward strand.
GAGCCAGACCATGGACTTCCAGGTGTGGTTAACCCCATTTTCAAAAGGATTCAGAGGATGCCGCAAAAACCTAAACAAGATATTATGGCATATAAGCACAGATACATGCATGGAAGAAATGATAGGATGGGAAATAAAAGGAGAAGTCAGAGAGAGATGGAATGAAAAACAGGTAGACAGACACAAGGACCAGAAATGGCTTAAGGAATGATCCCTTATCAGTGATAGGAAGGACAGAGCAGAAGCTGTTCATCAGAACCAACGTGAGTAACATGGAACATCTCCAGCAGGACCCTGTTGAGTTGAAGGGACAGATGGAATGAGTTCCCGTTCAGGCTTAAATAAATAAGATTTTGCATTCAGTGCTTTTGTCCCCAGTGTGGGAAGGGCTGATGTTTCTTCTTAAGTTTCAAGAACATCACAAATTAATGTAACCACACAACCTGTCTGAGTCAAGTTGGGAACCATTGGTGCCGGATTGGAAAGCTCAAAGGAAGGTCAGCAAGAGGCAGAGATTTGGGGGGCAATTGTCCTCTGTCCAAGTGATTTCAAAAAGAGGGCTGAGCAAGTTTTGGAAGTTATTCACAAGAGGTGTTTGGGAAGGGGTGGGAATGTGCCAAGCCTCTTTAAAGCAGCCATGTCTTTTTCATGTTTCTGGATAAGACTCAAAAAACTCTAAAACCAAACAAAACTTCAAAAAGATTCACAGAACTTATTTTCCCTGAAATCCTGTGGTTTCTTTCCCATACTTTGGGGAAGGTGCATACTCCCTGCCGATCCAAGCTGGAATCTCATTCCTTTTTCTGAGGATTTAGAAACCATTAATTACTAGATAAAGAAAAAAAAAGTCTTCTTTGAGGCCAGCTCAACTTCATGAACTTAGACGTGTTCATGAAGCTTTTTTGGATAGGAGACCACTAGGAAAACCCAGGGCTGTCGACTAAACTGGTAAGAGAAAAAAAATGCACAGAATTGCCTTCATGATTGAGATGGCATAAATAAAATAAAATAAAATAAAATGAAATGAAATGAAATGAAATAAAATGAAATAAAATGAAATGAAATGAAATGAAATGAAATAAAATAAAATAAAATATAATAAAATGAACAGCTGATCAATAAAATAAAATAGTTGAAAAATCCAATCCAATCCAATCAAATCTGGAAGAAGGGAATGGCAAACTATGTCTACCCCTGTAGAATGGGAAAGATGGGGGGGAGGGGGTTCTATCCCAAATCAAAAGAATCAGGCAATGACTGGAATCCAATTATGTATTCTTTATTGTTTTCTTTATTTGAATTACATTCGAAATACACATTCAAGGCTGCTAATTATACTTCTGCCTGTTTAATTGGGTTTCATTTAGTAAAATATAGAAACATATGCTTAACATTGAAGAGCCTGCCTAATCAGCTTTAGAGAACAGTATAGGCTGAGAAGAGGGAGACCACTTCCTTTGTTGAAAGAAGACCTTTGGAAGAGCTCTTCTTTAGAAGAGAAGCTTCAGTAGGAGGACCCCAAAGAAAGCTGGGAAGAATAATGCAAAAGAGGGGGAGGCTTTGCTGCAGACAACATCTTTAATGAGGGCCCCAGGTTGAATACTTGGGACTTCACTCGGCATGTTGGGGAGCTGGCCAGTTGGAGTCTTCCCTTTCAGTTCTGCAAATTTCTTGCAAATATCTTCCGTACTGCAAGTTTTCATAGTGGTTTGGGCTTGCATTCCTGGAGGAACAGACAAACATCAGTGACCAGGGCCATCATTCAGACCTAAAGCAATTCCTCCACCCACCCAAATATAGGTTTCCAATACTATCTACATGATCAGGCTCAAATTATCCTACTTCGAACACATTGTGCATTGATCCAGTTCTCTGGAGAAGGCTGTAATGCTGGGAAAGGTAGAAAGAAAGAGAAGAAGAGGATGGTCAGCAGCAAGGGGGATGGATTTAATTACAGTGGTGATGGGGGCACTGTTGGAAGACCTGAAGGACCATCACCAACTTGATGGCACATAATCAAACATCAGATTTATGTGGCTTGTAAAACCTATGTCATTTATTCTCTTGTTGCGAAAAATAGGACTTGTCTTACTTACCTGTAGCAATTTCAGTCTTCAAAGTCATACAGACGACATTGTTACCAGGACATCTTTGCTTTGGACCAGAGCAATCTGCACTGAATGATGTACATGTTTCACACTCCAAGGAACTACCTGGAGATGGGGGAAAGAAGTAGAGAATAAGAGGAAAATATAGGACAGGGACTGGGAATCAGAGACCCTTTTGATATTACTGAACCATGACTAGCTAGGCTGACCAGTGATGAAGATGGTGAGGTCTATCTGGAGGCTCACAGCTGTTTTATCCTATGATGGGGGCCATCTTTTAATTTGCTTGACTTCTCAACCGAAAGACTGGATCTTCACACACATTTTGTAACTGAAAAAGGACAACAGCACTGAATTCTGCTTGTGAGGATTTCTCCAGTACCATCTTCTCACTTCAAATTATTTCAAATTTCTAGAGCAAACTCTGTTTCATCAACCCCCCCCCCCCAAAAAAGGCAGAATTCCTCTCGCTACACACAGGCTATCTTCCAATTCATCTTTCCCTCCTCCAATTATTTTTCATGTAGGAGTCCTCAGTTTTTCTCCATGGCTCTTGGGCCCCTTATGAATTTACTGAGGAGATATTTTCAATTATTTGGTTGGGGCAAAGCCATAGAGGAGCTGGTTGTATGTTGTTCCCTGCCGTATTTTTGTCTCTGCTGTTCCTTGTCACAGGTCGTATCTGCAGACCTGCTTCTACTTTCTGACCTAAATGTATACAGAACACAGAACAGAATACAGAATACTTTAATGGCCAAGTATAAAATATATACAAGGAATTTGTCTTCGGTGACGAACAGCAAGATCAACAGTGCATTTGGATAGCAACAGAAAAAGGAATGATAACAAACTATAACACTATACAGTAAAATAACTTTTTCAAAGGGAGAAGCCACTGTCCAGCACATATCGTGTCATGCAGTGTTTAACAGAGCAATGGCACAAGGGGAAAAACTGTTCCAGTATCTAGATGTTTTAACATATGGTGCTCTGCAGCGCCGTCCTGAAGGAAGAAGTTGGAACAGTTTATATCCAGGATGGGAAGAGTCTGCAGATATCCTCTCTGCCAGTGTTGTCCAAACTTGGCCACTTTAAGATGAGTGGACTTCAACTCCCAGAATTCCCCAGCCAGCCATGTCCAAAACCCAGCCAAAAGTCCACTCATCTTAAAGTGGCCAAGTTTGGACAACACTGCTCTCTGCCCTCCTTTTGACCCCCTATAGAAGGCAGCCGGGTTGCAATTATCCTTTCTGCAGACTTAACTATCCGTTGGCGTCTGAGTCTGTCCTGTTTGGTTGCAGAATCAAACCAGACAGTTATAGAGGAACAGATAACAGACTCAATGATTCCCCTGTAAAACTGTACCAAGAGCTCCTGGGATCATTTAAACTTCCTAAGTTGGTGCAGGAAGAACATCCTTTGCTGTGCCTTTTTAACGATGGCTGTAAAGTTAAGCGTCCATTTCAGGTCTTGGGAAATTATAGAACCCAGGAACTTGAAGGACTCTCCCACTGATACTGGGCTGTCGAGTATGGTAAGGGGAGGGGTATTCGAAGGATTCTTCCTAAAATCCACAATCATCTCCACGGTTTTAAGTGTATTTAGTTCCAAGTTATTATAACCACACCACAAGACCAGTTGTCGAACCTCCCGTCTGTAGGCTGACTCATCTCCATTTCGAATTAGACCAATGACAGTTGCATCATCTGCATATTTCAAAATTTTAACAGAAGAGTCTTTTGAAATGCAGTCATTGGTATAAAGGGAGAAAAGCAGCGGGGAAAGCACACATCCTTGAGGGGCACCTGTACTAATTAACCGGGTACTGGATGCGGTGTTGCCTAACCTCACGTCATGTTTCCTATCTGTTAGAAAACTGATTATCCACCTACAGGTATGATCAGGCACAGTAAGCTGGATCAGTCTGTTGTAAAGAATTTCTGGTATAATGAAGTATCCCAGGGGATTAGTTCCCTTGCAATATTTTTCCTAAGGATTGAACCAAAATGGGGAAGCCCAGGAGTCGGTCCACTGCTGTCAGATAAATTACCCACTTTTTATTTTTTATTTATTTATGAAATTTATATGCCGCCCATCTCCCCCGGAGGGTGACGCTGGGCGGCTCACAATGAAAGGAAAACCCGAAAACCGTTAAAAATATAAATATCCCCATTCGTTTAGTTCAAAAAAGTCAAGCTGTATAAATGTTCCTTTGCTGCCTGAGAAATCTTGGGGGCCACCAGCAGCTAGCCAACTCTGGATGATCCGCGAAGCTGAGCAGGGTCAGCCTCAATTAATTCTGGGATGGGGGACAGCGTGGGAATTCCAAGATTAGGCTGGGAAGTAAAAAAAGAAAAAAGAAATGGAGGACCCCCTCCCCGAAATCAGCACAAACATTAGCAGACACAGTCCGAGACGTATTAAGGTAGACTTAGAACAAGTTGAAGAACTGATCCAGAGAGAAACCATTGTGAGGTAGATAAGTGCACTCAACTCCGTACCAGCAGGGAGGGAAAGGAATAAGGGAAAAGCAGAACAGGTTAGATCTGCTGGGGAATTCTGGGAGTTGGAGTCCATCCCTCTGAAAGCTGCCAAGGTTGAGAAACACTGGGTTTGAAAAAAAGTAAAAACAAATTGCCCTTGTTCCATTTGGTATCTGTTCAAATTTCCTGCGGGAAGTAGCAAATTAGAAATAATGACATCTCTTTGCAAGGAAAGCTTGTTTTTTCCTACATCACCCATTGTTTGTTCCATAGGAAAGGTGATGTCATGATGTTAGAAGCATCTTGGCGAAATGCTTGCTTGCTAACGTTTGCCTGCTCCCCTAAGAGGACACCCTGTTCTCACACAAATCAATCAAGCATCAGAGCACTCTCCACCCATTTGCTTACTGCCGTTAAATTGGAATTAACCGGGCGGCTTTCCAGTCAGAATATCCCAGATAAAGATGATGATTAAGCACTTCTGGAACGCTGCCAATAAACAGCATAGCTGTGGACACCACAACATGCGCCTGTTTTTGGGGTGTTCTTTACTTTTACGTAACAAAGGGAAGTGCCAAATCGTTGCACCCCTTAGCAGAGCTCTACCGGAATTTTCTTTGCCTTTGAAAACTAAAATCGTGAAACCAGAACTTTTCTTGCTGGGATCAATGGGTAGACAATTAGAAAAGAGTCACAGAAAACTATTTTTATATACGATCCCTGCTATAAGATGACTATCGGTGCAAACATGGAAAGACTGTGAGATACCTGCGAGAGACAGGAATGGATGGTGAAGATGACAGAACTAGCAGAGCTGGCAAAATTGATTTGTTTGATTAGAGAAAGATCAGCAACTACATTTATTGTGGTTGGGAACCTCTTATGGATTTTTTGCTGGAAAAAGAGAAAAATGACTTGTGATTTATGGGTTTGACAATTAGAAAGGGTAACGTACGGAAAGAAGGAAACTGTGATGTAACCTTAGAGGAAGAGGGCAAAATATAAATGCATTTATAACTGCTGTAAAGAAGATCAGAAGCCACTTCCTTATATTTGTTCTTTTTCTTTTTTTTCATTTCCCCTTTCCTTGGCGCCCTAAGCAAGTGCTTATTTTGCTTAATGGTTAATCCAGGCTGACCTGAGCAGATGAAAGGACATGAGTGTGGGACGTTTGAGGACTGTTAGATGAACCTTGGCCTTTTTGGATTCTATGCCCACTTTTTTTTTTCCAGCAAACCACTCCATCTTTGAGGAGTTCCAGAGGCTTTTCACAGTCCCTAGGTGACCCCCAAGTTGCCAGTGTGGAGGATCCTCCTGAATTCCACTGACCCCCAAGAGAACAACCCTGATCATACCTGCAGTCAGGAGGACTGAGGAAGAGAAGAGGAAGAGCCCCAGGAGAAGCTGCATGGTGATGAGTTAGGCACGGTGGGAAAAATCTCTTCTTGAAGGAATAGAATTGTGTGGCCTGAAGGTTCTGCAAAACAACACACAAGGCATCCATAAACAAAGAGACTCTGAAACACTTGCAAAACTGTTGTTTAAGTACTGTGCGAATTCAAAGTTGTCTCTGATCATTACTGAAGAACGACCTTTTGCGTGGACTGCGGAGGACCTCCCTTGAGAAGGTGCTTCGCCTTCCAGAGGTGGCAGTGAAGTGGCCCCTCAAGGCAAATTGCTCTACCTCTGTGAAAAAACAGGGTGGGAGCAGTCTGCCTCTCCTGTCCACTTCACTTCAGCGGAAGTGGCTTCTGTGCACGCATTATGCATACACAGTGGACACTTCCACCAGATAAAGCAGGGCACTTCATCCTTTGAGATGCTACTTTGAAGGAACCCTTTGCTCCAGCTCTTGATGCAGCCAAGGGCCCAATTCAAGATCATCGCAACCCTTTCACCTGGACTACAGCAAGCAGGAGGCTCCTCCTCCACCTCTTCTCAGCTAATTTTAATTTGGGCAGCCCAGAAATCCCTCTCAACGTCCCTGTTGGCTGATGATCACTGCTGATGGTTTGAAAGGGAGAAGACACAAGGCTTCAGATGGAGGATGGGGATTTACATTGCTGTCCTTCCCAGACTGATTCCTGAGCCATGGGACTCACAGCGAATCATGGCAAGATTGGCTTTTCCCATACAGTGCAAAAAACAGAGAAGTTCTCTTCAAGAAAAGACCTCTTTGACTAGCAGACAAACTGCTCCTTCTGTTTTGACTTCCACTTCTCTAGCTACCCAATCACGTTCTGTAAGGCTAAATTTGGATATAGCTGTCTATTGTCCATGCATACTCTAGCTGTTATCATCTAGTCTCACTTCTGCATGATTTGCCTGGATAGAAAAATGTGCCAGTGACTCGGGGTCATCTCTCACAAAAGTGGCTTTCACAGCCAGACATATTTAATATATTTGGGTTTTAATATATTTGGGTTAGGATGCAGAAATTCCCAAGGCTGCTGATTTTTTCTCTCTCCAAACTTCTAAACTTATCTGAATATATGCAAATACTATAGACACGATATATAGGCATAGCCATCTATTTGTTTTATCCCTCTTTGCTTTGGATATGACAATACAACATGAGCTGTTCTTATTCTTCCCGACGTTTCCCTCATCCTGGGCATAATTCCAGTCCTAGGTATATTTGAGTTAATTTGCTGTGTTTGAAAATCTCCATACTGCAGAAAGATTAGCTTATACAGGCAAGCCTGTAGCTAACTATTAGTCTGAGACAATACTGCAGATCATTCTCTTTTGGCTGCAGGTTGGGTATCATGAAAACAAAACAAAACGAAAAACCCTACGTGAAATTAATTACAAGCCCTGTGCACCCTTCAAAATGATTGAGAAAAGTGCTTTGGAACTCCCTTGAGCGCAGCATCGCCGGTCAAAAAACGAAAACAAAGATGCTCTTGCAAAACTGTACTCTTATTTTTAGGTTTGCCCGTAAGCCAGAAACAAGATGAAATGTTTGAATGACTAGCAGAGAGGTGATCTGCTTGTGTGTGTGCTTCAAAGAACGTCTCCCCCATCATTTTCAAAGTGTGCACAGACCTACTGCAGAGAGCCACAGCTTGTATGCCCAACCTTACATTCCATCTTAAATGCATCAGTTTCCCTTTCCACAGTGTGCATATATTGGATATGGCACTATGGAGTTTGTGAAAGCTTGCAAGGGAAAGGAGGGGAAGGGAAGACCGCTATAAAAAATCAAGAGACAGAGAGTGAGTCAGCTTATCTCAGAAATGGCCATTTAGCCCAGGTGGAGTGAAATCTGGGAAGAAGCATTTCAAATAGCAACAAGAGAGTCTGCCTTAACTGAGAATAGGAAATTCCTTTTACAGTATCCAAGATTCTGTATTTACCCCGGACTAACATTAAAGATATCCTACCAAAATCTGTATAAATCTTGCTTCTTTGATCTTAACCAGTTGGGTGGGACTGGATAGAATTTTAACTAAGCTGCCCCACTCAGGGTCTGCCTCAAACCATAGCCAGGATCTGTTTCCACTAAATGGGGCCAAGACTGATCCACCCACTCAGTGGCATTCAGCCTATAAAATAACACAGAGTTTTTACCTTAAATAGAGATTTGAAGAACAGTCTCTCTGGTCTAAGCCTCATGAACTTAGTGAACTATCACTCCCTGACAGTCCTATTCAATTGTTATACTTGAGTAAGATCCAACAATGGTAACCGTCAATGGTCCCATATAAGCTCCCTGGCCTCTCAGTCCTTAATCTTTCTGCATCACACAGGAACAACCAAAGTAGTTGGTTTAAATTAGTTAGAAGGTGTCAGCTTAGCTTCTCATTGCTGGTCCTCTGATAGGTTGGAGAATGTTTGCCATATCAATCTCAGCTGTTCTTTCTTCAACAGTAGAAAGGCTTTCAACAGTTCTCCAGGCTTTGGGGGGGGGGGGTGAATAATGATGATAATAAAACTTGCATGGAACGCTTGTGCATGGGAACAAAAGTAGCTTTCTATCCCAAGGGCTGTAGAGCCAAGTGTTAGCTGCTAAAAAGTTGACAAAGGAAAGAGAAATGGAGGGAAGGGCCTAGATCAGTGTTTCTCAACCTCAACAACTTTTAACATGTGTGGACATGCTGGCAGGGAAATTCTGGCAGTTGAAGTCCACACATCTTAAAGCTGCCATGGTTGAGAAACACTGGGCTAGATAGTCAACTCACTTCACGAGAAAACTGAATTTTTCCCATTAAGCCCATGCATGTAATAGAATTGTCTTCTTCCTGTCTGGTACCATTAGAAAACAGGATTCCAAATTTCTGAACTCCAGCAAATACATGTGGATACAGACTAAGGATAGTCCAAACTGTGGTACTGCTTAAGGTGAAGATTAAAATAGTGCCTCCTTCTTTCAAAGTACAGAAGTCACCTATACCAATGGTCGACTCTTACTTCATCTCTGGTGATGAGTCAGACTCTTGTGCTCATGAACAGCAGGACAGCTGAGAGTGTGCAGGGCAAGGTGCAAAGTCCCAGTAGCTCCATCCTTCAGTATCTCACTTCAGGTTGTATGCAAATGGTCTTTCAAAATTATCCACCAAAGTTTTGAGCAGAAAAAAGGGATGGAGAATTTCTCTAAACCTCTCCAGGAGATAGAGAATGCCTGCCACTATTTCTTAAGAGTAGGACTTTCCTTTAGAGATGACAGTGGTACCACCATTTCCTCATGATGCCTGCTACTGGAATTTAATGAAACCAGGGATGCCAATGTGAGTTACCACTCATGCAAAAATAAACAACTTGAGATTAAATTAGGCCATTACGAAACAAGAAACAAATGGAGTCTGATCTTCTGCCCAAAATAGCACCTCTTCTAGCCCTGTGTATAAAACAGTGAGTGGGCTTGACAACAGGAAAAAGAAGTAAAAGAGATTTGAAAATCTCTTATCAACAGAGCTCATGTTTGATGCACAACATTCACTGAAATTTTTTCATAATGGCTTCTTAGCTTTTTACAATTAAATGACATTGCTGAAGTTCCCGGATTTTTTTGAACCTGTTTAGTTAGTTCCCATCTAGACTGCCGGGGATAAGCAGGGCAAAAAGGGAAACCTGCAGATGGTTGGAGAGAAAAGCAGGACATTCGTGCACAGTTCTTGGTCATTTTATAATTCAATAAATGCCAGAATGCCACAGTTCTCCCATGAAAAATCCCTTGGAATTCTGAGTAGGAAAAAACAAAGCCTGTCTGCTTCACCCAGTACTTTTCTTCCTAAGCTCACCATCTCTACTGCTTAACAAGGCAAATGTTTTGTAATACCATGTTATATAGAACATGAAGTGTCCCTTCAAGTCCAAAGTCAAAAGCCCTGGAAGGGGAGAAGCCCAGATGAGATGAACACGAAGACTGTCATACTTATCCTCTTGAGTGACGGAAAGATCTAGCACATTGAGAACAGGCACTGAGATGACACTCCCTGATTTGGAATCCTCATCTGCTTTGCCCCTGGAATAACAGCTGGGTTACTTACCTACAAAACTTCCAAATCCTTTTGTCAATAAAATGTCAAAAGGTTCAGCACTAATTCTTTCTATACGATCTCTCTAACACCAGCCCCGTATCTGCTCACCCTTTCCCCACTCCTTTGAGCCGTTTACGAGATCACCCCCCTTGTGCAGACAGCCGATTGGTTTGATTCATTTCTAAACGGATGCAATGAACAGAGGGAAACCGAGAACACCAGCGCTACTACATCAAAGAACTGTCTTTATTTGGGTGGGGGCAACCACAATCCAACAGCTTACATTTCCAGCTAAGATCCCTTTGGGCCAGCCTGTTAAAGGGGCCAGCTACTCTCTCCAGCCCCAACCTAGGACAAAAGTAAGTAGTAGTCACTCAGACATAGACTGGTGGGCTTCCCTTAACAAACAATATTAAAGAGAGGATACTCAATTTGCTATCTCAGAAGTTTAATGGCAAGTTTATTTTTGCATTGGGCAAAATGAAAATGGCAACACTACGCTAAAACCTGATTTCCAGTTTCCTAAAAGTTTAGTGTCTTTGCCCCCTTCTCCCCTTTTACAAAATAAGCATGTGTTTCTCAAAACCTCCTTGTCAGCAAGCTTTACAAGTTTTTGTGGGTGCTCCATTGTTATGAATGGATAGAATATATTAGAGAGAAGGGGTTTTTTTTTCCTTTTGCTTGTTTGTGGCACTATTGTTGTTTTTTTCCCATTAGCCTAAAATCCCCCCCAGCCTCCTGCTTGAAAGAGTGCTTGGGGAGAGGTTTTCCTACTGAGATTATCCTCTGGCGATTTAATTGAAAAGCTGGAAGGCAGGAAACTGCTGAAGAAATGATGGTCTACGGAAAGAGAAGATCTTCTCCCCCCATCGTTTTCTTCTTTATAAGAAACCAAGATGATATCCATGAATGTCTCAGTGGATTGCATGGAATCTGGAGTCTCCTCTGAAAAAAGAAAACGGCTTCCCTCTGCCATCCCACCCCATTGAAGGAAGGTGGCAATTAAAAATTAGGCATACAGTATCACTGACTTTTCATGAATAACAGAAAGCTTGGACTTCACTAACCCATGAAGATTCTCATCTCAAATAGACCAAAATACTTACCGGTGGCTGTGAAGGAAGTCCCAGGAGAGAGGACGAAGAGTCAGATTGGGACGTTGTTTGAGATCCAAGCTCATGGACAGTCAAGCACAAGAAGACTCTGTCTATATCTTGTGTAGAATCTCAGAGGGAACACATCCTTACAAAGGGAGGAGCCTGTTAAAAATGTAACCCACCCTTCCATTTCCTGGAATTACAGAGACCAGTTAAGTAAGAGCAATAGTAACTTTGCAGATCAGCCCGCCATGAGATAGTCATACCTTCCTCTAAATTGTTTGGATGTCACACACGTCTAAAAAATCCTGGACCAAGTGCCAGGGGATAGATGCCATTGAAAAAAAGCTGGTTGCCAATTCAAGAAATTATAAGGAGAAGCAACAGGAACAGCTGCATTTCCACGCACGTAGCATGATGGATTTTTCGCTGACAGCTCAAGGCAATTTTTGCTTTATGGCTGGTTGGAAAATTTGGAAGAGAATCCCTATTTGTTCCTTAGGTATCCCAGCCGGTTGTGACACAAATTCGTCGCTGACAGGTCACAGCAGTCCAACTGGAGTGAGAACCCCCTTGCACCCCCCCCCAGTTATTATTAGCAACCGCCCCTCCTGTTTGCAGCACGGTTTTGCTCCACGCCTGCCAAAATCGTGCTTCGCCCCTTGCTTTGGCACATAATGGGTTCTGGCCCTCCCTTCCGCATAAATGTTCTCCAGGCAGAAGAGCTGTTCTTTTTGTCTTTCGCGCAAGCAGCCTCTGCCCCTTCAGACCATGCTGTGAGCCAAGAATGCAAGAATAGGCTGGAGAAACCTTCTCAAAAATGGTTTGGCTAAATTTAAACCATGGGCCCCGTGGAGGAAAGACAAAGGAGCAACTCAGGCTGTGCCCCCCCCCCGCCACTGCCCCCGTGGCCAGCTGGGAGCCAAGAGGTTCAAACGAGGGTGAAAGGCCAAAACATATTTTATTCAACCAATATGGGGAGTTATGGAGAAAGACAGGTGGACCCATTCGGTTTTCTTCAGCTTGCCAGAAACTCTGGAAATGACAACAGACAGACCTACTAGAGGTGGTTGCTATGTAGTCTTGCCAGGATTCTAGGTCTACATCAAGGTTCAACGTCTGGGCCTTTTGCCCTTCTTTTAATACTTTTCTTGAAGGTCAAGGAGAATAAACAGTAAATTGAGAAACACAACTCTAGAGCAGTCTCTCTCAACCTCAGCAACTTTAAGATGTGTGGACTTCAATTCCCAGAATTCCCTAGCCAGCGTGGGGAATTCTGGGAGTTGCAGTCCACACATCTTAAAATTGTTGAGGTTGAGAAACCCAGTAAACAAAAGGGAGAAATCCCTAGGGGTTCCCCCCCCCTTTCCTCAATACAGCAGCACTTTATTCAGCTGGGACCCCACCTGCACTCTACAGCTAATAAGGGGAGAAGAGCAGCTTTGGTGCTGCAAAGAATTCAGGTTGGCAGCTTGGACATGGATACAGAGAGGCTCTCAGTTTCACCAGGGAAGAAATTGCCCAGGAGATGAGTTGGGGAGGTGGACTGAAGCTTGAGGAGTGAAGAGGCTGAGAAGCAGATTAGAGTTGGATGGGCCAGATGGAAAGAGGTCTTACTCCAGGGGCAGGAGATCCCCCAGCCAGGAAGAGAATGAGAAAAACTGGTACCTGAGACCTTTCCAGAGATGCTGTGGGCAATTGTAAGGGATGGGGAAGAGTCCATTTAAATATGTGCTTTTGAAATTGACTCCACATTTAAAGAGACTGCTCAGTTGGTGGTGTCCAAACGCCAGGAGATTCATGGTGGGGAGTTCAATAGCATCCTGTGATTGATGGGTATTCTTATGCTCGTGGGATACTATCTCTAAATGTGTGCAGGTGTTTGTATTCTGCTGCAAGTAGTGAAGTCAAGTTCTTGTTTGTGGAAAATTAAAGGTTGGATGTTGAATTATTATCATTAAATGCCCAGGTAAGGGAGGGGAAGGAGCTCTTCAGAACAATTCCAGATGTTTGAAGGTTTGGCCTGGCCTTGTTTAAAGTGATTGAAATATAGGAGTTACTGTATATAGATGAAAGACAGCTTATAGAGTCCTTACAGTCTGTGTTCATTCACACTTTGTGTCAAGAAAGCTCTATTCTTGCCTGTCTCTTACCACTATTTTATTTCAACTAATACTTAAGTTGGGGGGGGGGGGAACTATCCTCTAATTTCCCCCCAAAAGTTTCCTCTTCTGCAAAGGAATATGACAACCAGAAATTAAAACACTAGAATTGGCAACAGGAATTAGTTAATAGGTTCTGGTATGACTGGCAACTTCATCCATCACATGCAAAAATCTGTATTTCTGACCAATGTCCTTAAGGACTTGGGCTTCAAGTCAATTTTGAATCCTGGCAACTGCCTAGACAAGTCCATGAAGTTTTCTTGGCAATATTTTCAGAAGTGGTTTGCCCTTGCCACTTCCTTCCTAGGGCTGAGAGAGAGTGACTGGCCCAAGGTCACCCAGCTGGCTTTGTGCCTAAGGCGTGACTAGAACTCACAGACTCCCGGTTTCTAGCCTGGTGCCTTCACCACAACATCAGACTGTCTCTTAATTTCCTGCTATGGTTGGACTATTCATGGGGACTTTTACACTCAGGGCCTATCATAGAGTAGACTGAAGCTCTACATCTGTAACCATCAGGAGCACTTGCATCTTTATGTAGCATCTCCATTATAAGTTCCAGTAGCTCTAGGAACCATCTGCCTACAGACTCATTATCCACATATTCATTGGGATGTTGACATTTATCTGTTTATTGCATTTGATCAACATATATGGCCACCCGCTCACCTGAATGGATGGCTAACAAGTTATCAAAAGCAAGAGTCAACGCAAATAACAATTAAAATTGAACACGCTGTCAAAGCACATTGTCCCCTGCTTTAACTTTGCCTCACAGTCAGCAGGGACACAATCCTACCCCACTTGCTGCCTCTTCAGAAAAAAACCTGCTCAGCCTTGCTTTCTAAATATTTGCCTTATACAGAAGCGTTTGGAAGAGAGGAAGCACAGATCCCGTCCTCCGTCTCTCCTGAGATTGTGTAATCTTGTTCCTAACATTCCAGTTCCCCCAGTTCCCCAGTGTCAAATGCAAAATTAGTTGCCTAAAGGCATTTATCAATGAGAACTTAAAGTTTCATCTTGCCTTTCTCTTCCCCTCCTTCCAGTGCTCCCAGCAGTTTTGCTATAAAAAAAAGACTTCTATGTGCAATCCATGACAACAGGCTCCTGAAGTCCTTAACATTAGCCTCTTCCACTCATTTCAGAACTCTACTTTTATGACAAGGTTAACAAATTATTTCTATGACAAGTTTAACTTTGTAAAAAAAAAAAAAAAATCTTAACTACATATGCTGTTCTCACAACAGAATCACTCATTAGGTTATTTTTGCTTCCTTTCTAGATTTAATCTATTGACACTTTTGGAGGGTTGTGAATGTGAAACTAACACAGGTCACTTGTGTGTATTTCTCCTTTGAGACCTGTTCTCTAAAAGGTGAGTGCAATATGTACTGTACTGAAGGATATTGAAGCTGAGCAAAAAGAACCAGTGTTTCCATTATATATTCATTAGAGAAACTAAATGGATAATTTTCCAAATTTCTCCTAGGAATGGAAATATTCTCCAATTGTGTCTTGAGGACAAGACTCTCCCCTTAGTGCAGTGTTTCTCAACCTTGGCCACTTTAAGACGTGTGGACTTCAACTCCCAGGATTCCCCAGCCAGCCATGCTGGCTGGGGAATTCTGGGAGTTGAAGTCCACTCGTCTTAAAGTGGCCAAGTTTGGACAACACTGCCTTAGTGTAATGGTACGTGGGGATGACCTTGGGAGACAGGCGGAAGAGCCACAGCCAGGGGAACGGTCAGGCAAAAAGCTGCTGAGCTCGCAAAAGGAATGGGAGCATGGCAAATGTCTCAGAAGGGACCATCCCTAGTTTTTTGGGCTGTAATGGTGATGGGGGAGAAATGTATTTTCAGATTTGCAAGGTTCTGTTAATGTTACCCTACAATAAAGTGGTATTAGTCTGTCCGGTCGTGCTTCCTGTCTGGATGATCTTGCAAGGCTGATATCAATCTTACAAGTCTGAAAGTACATTTTTCCTCCATCATCATTACAGCCCAAGAAACTAGGGATGGTCCCTTCTGGGATGTCTGCGAGGCCCCCATTCCTTTTGCCAGCTCAGCTGTCTTTTGTCCGACCGTTCCCCTGGCTATGGCTCTTCCGCCTGTCTCCCAAGGTCATCCCCACGTACCATTACACTTAGAAATAACAGTAGATTTACTTTTGAAAAGTCCTATGGGAGCAGTTCCCTGCTGGCGTTATTTCTTGGAATTTAATAGAGGTGTGGGAAGCCTGCTAGAGTGAGGGCTTACACATCATCCTCGGGCAAAGTAGTTGGGACCTTTGCCATCTATTGGCACCAGCATGCCCAAAGTAAGGCTATAGGCCCCCTTCCAACACACACCCAAGCAGACTTTCATTCAGACAAACATCCTGAAAAACCTGCCTCCGTAGTATCATCTCCAGTGTCGATGACATATGTGAAAGATTGTGGGGAAGCTGGGAAGGGAAAAGAGAGTAGACATCAACAGTCGGAAGGCTAGAAACCTGGGATGAAGCATTTCAAATTATTCAAAGACCCTCTGCTTTAATTATCTCACAAGAAACAAGGCTGGGAGATTCCTCTTGACGTTTCCAAGACTCTCTATTTACCCCTAATTCTAGCATTAAAGAAGCCGTACTGAAATCTGTGAAGTTCTTGTCTGATCTTGCCCAGCTGCATGGGGCTTGACAATATGTGCCCTTGCAGGCAAATTCTGAAAAGAGTCAAATATTACACCTAGCTCGGATGTAGCAGCCCACCCCACTCCCTGCCACCATCAAGAGCCCTGATGAGCATCTCCATTATTTCACTTTCCGTCGTAGTTCTCAAAAGCCTCCGATGTTCCCAGATTGCTCAGGATCATTGCCAAGCAACATTTCTAATGCATCCTGACTGCTAACAGACAGAAAGCTGGTGCAAAACCCAAGGGATCAACTAATTGTGTAGCCATTTCTCAAATGGAAGAGAAGTTGGTTGCTTCAGATGTAAAGCCAAGCTCCAATCATGAATAGGGCCATATGTGGCCCTCCAGGAGATGCTGAACTCCATCCCATCAGCCTTAGCTAGCAGGGCCAGTGGTGAGGATGCTGCTTTCTGTCATCAGCATCATCATCATCATCATCATCATCATCAGAGGGCCACATTAGGGCATCTTTACTCCATACCTGATTTGGACTCCCCGTGTCTCACTCTTTCTGCATGAGGTGCCATGTTTGACCCACCCTCCTTCTCCATCTTTTCATTTTTCCCTCTTGCCTGCTTTGCCTTCTGTTTGTTTCTTTTAAATACTTTTTGCATTTAGCATAAGGAAAGATTTACTGCAGACATTTATCAAAGGGAGATGCATTTAAAAATTTAACATTTGCCAGTTGGCACGGAGTGATAGATCTAGTCTGCTCTTTGGCCTCCATGATATGGGGAAAGCTGGCTTCACAGGAGAACCTTTGCATTTTAGGTGGGATAGAATTAAGAGGATGGCTGAATTAAAAGTCCAGTAGGTTAGTATAACCAGATAATTTTGTGTGTATCATAAGCTTTGCTTTGACATACGTGCATGTGTGTCTAGCATAACAATTCTTGTAAACTAGGTGATATTATGTATTTCATTCATTGGAATGTCTTCGACATTCTTTTTTTTTTTTTACATTTGCCAACAACACCTGCATGTACAAAAAAGTGGGGCTTCAACTGTGTGGTTGCAACTCACATATTGACTTCTTTGACCTCCCATCCTACAGGCATCACTGAGAACCAGTTGTTCCCAACTTAAGGAATACAGATTTTCTTGGAACCTCATGGGATGAACAGTGCAGTACTT
This sequence comes from Python bivittatus, assembly GCF_059951505.1. Lineage (NCBI taxonomy): Eukaryota > Metazoa > Chordata > Lepidosauria > Squamata > Pythonidae > Python > Python bivittatus. The sequence continues at coordinate 5,900,352 of NW_028277054.1, forward strand.
TTTCAAAGCAGCTCGGGGTCTTCTATTTTAACAGAAATTTACTGTTCTCACAGCTCCTGCTAACCTCTTCCACAATTTGTTTACACTAAGTCATATTTCTTGCAATGTGGACAATTTGGCATCTTGTATGAACTCTTTTGCAATTTAGTTTGTGTGTCCAGAGGTTATTGCTTATCCTTTCCAACAGTTGGATGAAAATCAACAATATCATTTTTTTTTAATAAGAAAGCAAATATGTGTCTTCCTTGTTCTGAAAGACAAAATTTCTTGAACGTTACAATTTAGAACATGAGAACCTTTTTTAAGCCGGGGGCCTCACTTGGCGTTTGAGTAGCAAGCTGTGAGAGGAACCAAGGTTAAGAAGTGGATATGGCCAGGATACACACTAAATTTGATTTCTAAATTTGTGCAATGTTAAATTAAATCACTTGCAAGTTACATTAAATCTAGAAAATGTGATTAAGTCCCTGGCAGGGTTCACATTACACATTTCACCGGCTGCATTTACATAACAAGGAACTTCAGAGGAACAGTGTTCTTACTGAGTATGGATGAGTTGCTAACTTATTTTAGGGTAGGACTTTAATGGGATGGAAAATACAGCATTTTACGGCTTGATTTGCTAAAATGACCCACTGTAGCAGCGGTAGCACTTGAAGTCTTGGATTTGGACCAAACAGATACATAGTTGATCCCAGGGGTGACTTAGGGCTGCTGTAAAATATTAAAATTCCAGTAATTGTTGGGATGTGTGTTTTCTGACCTACCTGATCTTGACCAGCTAACAGCTAATCACTTGCTGGCCCAATACATAGGATGCACTGAAGTGAGTGAGAAAGGTAACCATGTCATGTGGATTGACCACCCAAATCGACCAGCTGACTGATCAGCCAGTTAACCAGAGAGTGTTAGATTTAGCCTTAAGAGTTTGGGGTTAAACTAACTTACCCCTTCCATGCAAAGGACAGTTAGGTGTCCCTTATGATCTCCATGACGAAGAAGAAGTTCTAGAACAGACCATGAAAATGGAAGCACTCTACGCTTTCCATCTCTGTGGTGCTTCAGTTTTCATCTCGTTAAGGAAGTTGAAGAGGGAATGAGGGAGAGAGAAAAAAGACATTAAGAAGCAGTTGTTTGTCTTCTAGTGTATTATCATTTTCAGTTTTCATGTCCCTGGCAAATATTCCCTTCACCTCAATACTCAAGGCATGACTAAAAAATATGAAACATACCATGGCAAGAACAAACTGTATGGTACCCCATTCAATGTTTGCCTCCCCCAGAAAAAAAAGGGAGGGATATATTATAATAACCTATTCGCATTTTTACTGCATTTATTCTCCCCTTGCAGCCATCAATAAATAAATTTCCATCACACTGAATGAGTTGTGCCATCAAAGCAAAGCAAAGGAGGTGCTCTTTTACAATTGCCATTGCAAAGCCTTGCGTTACAACAACAAATTCAATCAAATCATCTGTGACTTCTGATTTCCATTTCCCCCTTGTAATTATTTTTTTTTATCCAATAAAACTGAGATAATGCAATTTGGTAGCCCAAAAAGCATTAGCGAAGGATGAATCACTGCAACAGCATCCATTAAAGTGCATTACAGAAAATGATTTATTTCTTCTGTAACCAGCTGGAGTTATGAGAAAATTGAAAAGCAGCCTCTCAATGATCCAGAGGTCTTTTAGATAAAGGCCACAGTATGAGATGAGCCCTCTGTCGATCATAACCACAGACTTGGAATTACAAGTAATTTTAATTGAGCCCTATGCTAGTAGACAGAGAAAAGCCATTTCAAGAGAGTTAACATTGCTTCAGAAATGGCACTGTGTCATTGCTTGTGCTTCAGAAGGTGATCTGGAGATTATTTTCATTTCCCATTGGCTGTTCAAGTCCTGCAACATCCTGGTATGATTAGGAAAAAGGAGCCCAAATACAGAATTGCCAATGAACCAACCTTAGAAGTTTTGAAGGCAACACAGTGAGCAAGGAAGCTCAATGAAATGCTTTGGTTCTGTCTTGATGTGGAGGGGTGGGGGAAAATGTGGGTCGCATTGCCCTAGGAGAGTGGGATGAAGTGCTCAGTAACTGGTCATACACAAATACTGATTGGCTGACAGGTGTTTGTCCTTATCTATTGGCCAGAAAGGGAAAGCTCTGATTGGCTAAGGCTTCCATCAACTTCTATAACTTGCAGGCATGCTTGGTCTGATCTGATGATTCAGAACTTTCAATCAACTTGTCTGAAGTGATTCAGTTTGATTTTCCAAATCATAAGGCTCTTGCTTATGCACTGAAGTCCTTCCAAATTATACAACTGATTGCCAGTTAGGTAAATCTCTGGTATTTAACACAGGATTCAGAAAGATTTGGGAGGCAGAAAGGCTAATCACTTGGCAGTGATCTCAGATGTTCAGCCTTGTAAGGTCATGCTCACATCTCTGCCTACAGGAAGGGCACGGGCCATGAAGAAGATGGGCATACCATAGTCATGACAGCACATTTCTTGCTATATGTTGGGTAAGATTAACGTGCCAAGTTCAGCATTATTCAGTTTCTCCTCTTCCCAGCCTTCCATCTACGCAAACATTTGCAAAGTTTTTGTGTCTCCTTCCCCTAACACATAGCACTTTTGGCAAGCAGATTTGTTACAGATAAAGTATCTTTGTATGTCACCTTTCCCTAACATATGCACATGTCTGCATTTAGACAAGGGAACTGCATCACCAAATTCAGATCAATGTAAATAAAAAGTCCAACCACATCCAAATTCCTCCCACTGTCCTATTCTGACCTCGTCCTCTAAAGCTGAAAGAATAAGCCCATACTGAATCTACCAAAAAATGAACGTAAAGAAGCAATTTTACTAATAGAGGGATTCTGTGCCAAAATGCTACAAAGTGAGGTGCAGTGGGGTCAATCAAGGCCTTGCCACATTTTGTATGTACACTTTAAAAAGGGTGGGGCTTCAATTGCCTGGTTGCACCCAACATTTTGACACTGTTGATCTCTCCTCCTGTGGATGTCCCCAAGTAGATAACCTATCTTCTACCTCCAGCTGTTCTTGGGCTACAACAACAGCGCACACATTGTGCAAACCCAGACAATTTGGTTAAGACGTGTTTCAATATATTCTGTGCACCCAGAAAATGAACTCAGCAACCAGAATCAGAGTATTGTGCAAATACAGCATAGCAGGCATATTGCCACAAGATCTGAAACTCTGCTAGCTACAAGCCTGAAGAACAGAGTTGAGGGGCACACGTATCATGCTTTCTTCCTCATGTTTTTTTTAAATTTAAAAAAAACCCTCATTTTCAAAGATAGGCACAGGTTCCACAAAGGGGAGAAGGAGGCAAGGTAATCCTGCGATTAGGACCAGATGTAGTGAGGAAGAGGAGTAATGCATTCAGCAAGAATCTCCCTTGTGCAAATCCACTCCCTAGCTGCACTCTTGGGACATTCAGAACCTTGTTGGAAATAAGACCATCCTCCAACACGTAAAAAATATCCAGACTCCAAGATGCCCAATTCCAGGGAAATGCAGGAGTCAAAATAAATTCTCAAACCCTGAGTGGGTGGGATGAGAACAACCCTGTGAAGAGGTCTGTATTTTGTGCTTTGAAGGACTTAGGATGATTTTACAGAACACAGGATAGTGAGGGCTATTCCTCACATGGAGGCTTTATGGGGTGGGGGGATTTATTATCTTTACTCAGCAAATTTTGGGATAGTAATCCCAAGTACATTTGGGGAAGAGCTAAATATCCAGGAAAAGGCAAAAACCTATATTAGAAGCACGTCTACCTTCCCTTCATGCAGCAAAAGGCCTTTGTGGTTAGCGTAAGGGTGTGTCTCTACATGTGGGCGTGAGAGAGTTACTGAAAAATACTACAATAATGGGTTTTCTTTTAAAAGACAAAGAGTTTATCCATGACACTCTGCATTGCTGATGGACTGAGTAGCTGTAATTATGCAGCGTGTTTTACCATGATGAGCCAAATTACTGTTTTCATGGTTTGCATAGCTTGAACCATGTTTGCAGGACATGGGAGGATTAACGCTCATCTGGCTGGTTTGTGAGGTAAAAAGTCACATTCAAGCAATGAATGAGAAGCAGGTGGGGAGAACAGTGGTTAAATTTTGAAATATATGCCCCGCCTGCCTTAGCTTTTGATAGAGGGAACTCCCTGAAACCCTCCTTTGCAGTGCCAAGATAAAGTTTTAGGAGGTCTGTTGGTGGTTCCTCCCTCCCAAATAGCCAAAGTCAGACTGCATTTTACTCAGAGCAAAAAGACTTGACAAATCCATTGCTTCCAAAATAAAAAGAAAGTGCTGGAAACCCTGAGCCAAAATCTATTGGAGCAATTTCTCTCTATCTCTGTGTTTGTTACATAAAAAGCAGTTGTAGAAATCATCCAAGCTGCATGCTTTCTCTTCAGCATTTGAGGTTCATCAACAAAAAGTTATGAAGATAAAGAGGAAAGTTTGAAGGAAAAAAATATCTAGGTACCAAGATTAAAACCTGTGCTTTACACATGCTTATGAAAGAACAGTGTTGCTCAGAACATAGTAATATTCACAAAATATTTCCTAACAATAGTGTTGGAGGCCAATGAAGGGTAAGAGCAGAAGGGTTTTTCCCAGTAAGGCCTATTAAGAAATGTGTGTGCAACTACTGCAATATATTCCTTTTGAAACCTAAGAAATTCCAGAAAAATCATTCAGATTTACTTATGTGGGAGAAAATGTTAGCACAGACCTATCCATCTTAAGAGTTTGGCATACATTTGCTCTGCAGCTTGAAAGGAAGATGATAAGAAATGAGCATTCTTGATTTCTCAGAGCAGATCTGGGGAAGATGCCAGGACACACCCTAAGGTTTCTCCTCCCAAATCTACTCATGCTTGCTTTCCTGCAGAGACAGGCAAGCAGCCTGTTTGGAGTGACTGCTACTCTCTGGAGAATTATCTCTGTAGGCCGAAGAAGAGCACAGGATCAATTTAAGCTTTAAAGGTGAAGGTCATCTTCAGCTTGAGGTCAGTTCTTGATAACTTCATGGGCGTATTTCTTGGCCGCTGTATGGAAATGTTTCTTCCTGCCTTCTTTCAGGATGATTTTTCTTTTTTTTTAATAACTTCTCAATCTAGCCCAAGAGTCAGTTTGGTGCTGTGTTTAAACAGAATTGGATTAGAAACTGGGAGATATGAGTCCTAATCTGGCTTTAGACATGAAAGCAGCTGGATGATTTTGGACTAGTCATTGACTCTCTCTCCGCCATACAAAGAAGGTACTGGCGAGCCACTTCTGAAAGTGTTGCCAAGAACATCCATGGATGGTTCCTACAGGAATCAGAGTTGATTAATTAGACCATAACAAAAGCCCCAGGTTGAAGTTGGACCATGAAACAACATTTACAGGGCTGAAGTTGATAGAAACAGAATCTTCTAATAGTCAAGAATTAACCATTAGCATGCTGAGTCCAACAGAGCAGCAAGTTTCTTGTTTCAGAAACCATCAGCTTAGAACTAAAGGGATTTAAGACGGACCTCTCTCAGTTCTACCCAGGTTCAGGTGCAGAAGGTTCTTTCAATTGCAAATTGTAACACACAAGTAGGGCTTAATTCTAAGAGTTAAGTTTAAGAGCCAGTCTGGTCTAGTGGTTAAGGCATCAGCAGACAACAGTGAGTTCTAGTCCTGCCTTAGGCATGAAAGCCAGCTGGGTGACTTTAAGCCAGTCCCTCTCTCTCAGCCCAATCCACCTCACAGGGTTGTTGTTGTGGGGAAAATAGGAGGAGGAAGGAGTATTAGGTATGTTTGCCACCTTGAGTCAGTTATGAAAATAATAAAGGCGGGATAAAAAAAATTCTAAAATTCTAAAACTCACTAAGGCAGAACACATAATGGGAAGAAGTTAAGAATAGTCTGCTGAATTCTTCAATCCCCTTTGAAAGGAATGGATAGGAGGGAAGCTGATGGAAACCACAAGATATGTTATTTTTTAAAGCTCATTTAATTTTCTAACTCCCTTCAATGAATCACTGAAGTTGAGGTTGCAATCTCTAGGCAATGTTAGCTTTTTAAAAAAATCCCATCACAAATGCTATTAAAAGATAGCCAAACATTCAAATTCCATTTATTTTAAACTTGGAGTTTATTTTTACAGAATTCAACAGGAAAAAAAAAAAAAAAGCAAACTGAGAAACTACAAGCCGTAGGAAGGAAATGGAATATGGAACTGGAATGTGGGAGGGAGACTTCAGGGCAGGACTGACCCCTCCTGTGCTTATTTCACTTACATAAGGAACTTCAGGATCAAAAGGCTGGAGAAAGTTGTCAAGAGGGAACCCACAAGTCGAGATGCTCCTGAGAGTGAACAGTTGACCTTGGTCTCAACTTTCTTACTGCTAAAAAAGGGGGTGTTGCCCCTTTTTAAGGTATTACATATAGAATTAGAAGTACATCCTTTGATAGTATTCTTCAAAGGTTTTCCATCTGAATGGGAAGAACAGAGTTGCATCTAATATCTGATGTACCAAGCTTAATCAGAACTATGTCCTCCCTTGTCCAGGGGCTCCCACAATGACCAACCCAATGATTCTGGGAAGCAAAACACAAATACAATCATACTACCCCCTTCATCCAAAGTGGTGGCCATCACCACATCTTTTTCCTGTCAAGTTCATAATTTAATGATGCAGCTTGTGAAGAAATACCTCTGACCTGTCCTAAGTCCGTCTCGTCAGCATTTTTCATATCTACTTTTCCCAGACACACACACACTCTTTCATTTTATGTCTTTGAATCATACCTCTCACTTACCTGTTCTTTCCCTCCTCCCAGCTAAAGAGAACAGTTCTACCTAGCCAACCTAAGCTGATTTTGAACATCTAAGCAGGATCATATGGTTAATA